>NC_041387.1:403480377-403510246 GCF_002162155.2 Triticum dicoccoides
CGCCTCCCAGCCGGAGCTGCCCCGCCCCTTCGCCGCCGGCAGCCGCCTCCGCCCCGAAGCCCATCTAGCTTCTGTTTATATGTGTTTTCATGTTTTAATTAGTGTTTGTGCCAAGTAGAACCTATAGGATAACCTATGGTGATAGTTAATTTGATTCTGCTGAAAAACAGAAACTTTGCACGCACGAAATTTTTTTTAGTAATTCACAGAAACACTCTTTTGCATTGATTCTTTTTGCTGTAGATAAATAGACAAATTGCCCAGGACTTCCTATTTTGGTAGAAATTTTAGAGTTCTAGAAGTATTTGAGAGTTACAGATAGCTACAGACTGTTCTGTTTTTGATAGATTCTGTTTTTCGTTTGTTGTTTGCTTATTTTGATGCATCTATGGCTAGTATTAAGTGGTATGAACCATAGAGAAGTTGGAATAAAGCAGGTTTAACACCAATATAAATAAAGAATGAGTTCATTACAGTACCTTATGTGGTGGTTTTTCTTTCTTGCACTAACGGAGCTTATGAGATTTCCTGTTGAGTTTTGTGTCGTGAAGTTTTGAAGTTTTGGGTAAAGATTTGATGGACTATGGAATAAGGGGTGGCAAGAGCCTAAGATTGGGGATGCTCATGGCACCCCAAGATATTCAAGGATAATCAAAAGCCTAATCTTGGGGATACCCTGGAAGGCATCCCCTCTTTCGTCTTTGTTCATCCGTAACTTTACTTGGAGCTATATTTTTATTCGCCACATGATATGTGTTTTCCTTGGAGCGTCTTGTATGATATTAGTCTTTGATTTTTAGATTACCACAATCATCCTTGCAATAAACACCTTTTGGGAGAAACCCACTTGATTGGAATTTATTAGAATACTCTATGTGCTTCACTTATATCTTTTGAGCTAGATAGTTTTGCTCTAGTACTTCACTTAAATCTTTTAGAGCATGGCGGTGGCTTGATTTTGTAGAAATTGTTAATCTCTCATGCTTCACTTATATTATTTTGAGAGTATCTTAGAACATCATGGTATTTGCTATGGTTATAAAATTGGTCCTAGAATGATGGGCATCCATGTTGGCTATAATAAAAACTATCATAGGAAATGAATTGGATGCTATGATCAATTTGATACTTGATAATTGTTTTGAGATATGGAGGTGGTGATATTAGAATCATGCTAGTTGGGTGATTATGAATTTAAAGAATGCTTGTGTTGAAGTTGGAAAGTCCCCTAGCATACACGTATGGTAAAAGTTGTGTAACAAATTTATTGCATGGGGTGCTCTTTTGATTGCCTTCCCTTGAGTGGAGGTCGGGGGCGCGCGATGGTTAACTCCTACCAACCTCCCCCTAGGAGCATGCGTAGTAGTACTTTGCTTTGAGGGCTAATAAAACTTTTGCAATAAGTATATGAGTTCTTTATGACTAATGTGAGTCCATGGATTATACGCACTTTTACCTTTCCATCATTGCTAGCCTCTTCGGTACCGTGCATTGCCCTTTCTCACCTTGAGAGTTGGTGCAAACTTCGCCGGTGCATCCAAACCCCGTGATATGATACGCCCTATCACACATAAACCTCCTTATATCTTCCTCAAAACAGCCACCATACCTACCTATTATGGCATTTCCATAGCCATTCTGAGATATATTACCATGCAACTTTCCACCGTTTCGTTCCGTTTTTCATGACACGCATCATCATTGTCATATTGCCTTGCATGATCATGTAGTTGACATCGTATTTGTGGCAAAGCCACCATGCATAATTTTTCATACATGTCACTCTTGATTCATTGCCCTCCTGGTACACCACCAGAGGCATTCATATAGAGTCATATCTTGTTCTTGTTTTGAGTTGTAATTCATGAGTTGTAAATAAATAGAAGTGTGATGATCATCATTATTAGAGCATTGTCCCCAAAAAAAGGCCAAAGAAAAAAAGAAGAAAAAGGAAAAAAAGCCAAAAAAAGGCCCAAAAAGAAAAGAAAAGAAAAGAAAAAAGGGGGCAATGTGACTATCCTTTTACACACTTGTGCTTCAAAGTAGCACCATGTTCTTCATATAGAGTGTCTCATATGTTGTCACTTTCATATACTAGTGGGAATTTTTCATTATAGAACTTGGCTTGTATATTCCTACGATGGGCTTCCTCGAAATGCCCTAGGTCTTCGTGAGCAAGCAAGTTGGATGCACACCCACTTAGTTTCTTTTGTTGAGCTTTCATACATTTATAGCTCTAGTGCATCTGTTGCATGGCAATTGCTACTCCTCATGTTGACATCAATTGATGGGCATCTCCATAGCCCGTTGATTAGGCTCGTCAATGTGAGACTTTCTCCTTTTTTGTCATCTCCACACAACCTCCATCATGATATTCTATTCCACCCATAGTGCTATATCCATGGCTCACACTCATGTATTGCGTGAGAGTTGAAAAAGGTTGAAGCGCGTTAAAAAGTATGAACCAATTGCTTGGCTGAAACCGGGGTTGTTCTTGATGGGAGTATTTTGTGTGATGAAAATGAAACATAGCCTAACTATATGATTTTGTAGGGATGAACTTTCTTTAGCCATGTTACGAGAAGACATGCTTGCTTAGTTACTATGCTTGAAGTATTACTATTTCTTATGTCAATATGAACTATTATGTTTGAATCGTTTGGATCTGAACATTCATGCCACAATAAAGAAAATTACATTGAGAATTATGCTAGGTAGCATTCCAAATCAAAAATTCTGTTTTTATCATTTACCTACTCGAGGACGAGCAGGAATTAAGCTTGGGGATGCTTGATACATCTCCAACGTATCTATAATTTTTGATTGTTCCATGCTATTATATTACACGTTTTGGATGTTTATGGGCTTTACTTTACACTTTTATATCATTTTTGGGACTAACCTACTAACCGGAGGCCCAGCGCAAATTGCTGTTTTTTTGCCTATTTCAGTGTTTCGAAGAAAAGGAATATCAAACGGAGTCCAAACGGAATGAAACCTTCAGGAGCGACTTTTTTGGAACAAACGTGATCCGGGGGACTTGGAGTGGACGTCAAGCATTAGAGGAGGCGGCCACGAGGATGCCCGGCGCGCCCCCTATAGGTGGGCGCGCCCCCACCCTCGTGGGCCCCTCGAGCGTCCACCGACCTACTTCTTCCTCCTATATATACCCACATACCCTGAAAACATCAAAAGCAACCACGAAAAACTATTTCCACCGCCGTAACCTTCTATATCCGCGAGATCCTATCTTGGAGCCTTCGTCGGTGCTCCGCCCGAGGGGGAATCGACCACAGAGGGCCTCTACATCATCTCCAAGGCTCTTCCGATGAGTTGTGAGTAGTTTACCACAGACCTTCGGGTCCATAGTTATTAGATAGATGGCTTCTTCTCTCTCTTTGAATCTCAATACAAAGTTCTCCTCGATCTTGTTGGAGATCTATTCGATGTAACTCTTTTTGCAGTGTGTTTGTCGAGATCCGATGAATTGTGGGTTTATGATCAAGTTTATCTATGTGAAATATTTGAATCTCCTCTGAATTCTTTTATGTGTGATTAAGTTATCTTTGCAAGTCTCTTCGAATTATCAGTTTGGTTTGGCCTACTAGATTGATCTTTCTTGCAATGGGGGAAGTGCTTAGCTTTGGGTTCAATCTTGCGGTGTCCTTTCCAAGTGAAAGCAGGGGCAGCAAAGCACATATTGTATTGTTGCCATCGAAGATAAAAAGATGGGGTTTATATCATATTGCATGAGTTTATCCCTCTACATCATGTCATCTTTCTTAATGTGTTACTCTGTTCTTTATGAACTTAATACTCTAGATGCATGCTGGATAGCGGTCGATGTGTGGAGTAATAGTAGTAGATGCAGGCAGGAGTCGGTCTACTTGTCACGGACGTGATTCCTATATACATGATCATGCCTAGATAATCTCATAATTATTCGCTTTTCTATCAATTGCTCGACAGTAATTTGTTCACCCACTGTAATACTTATGCTATCTTGAGAGAAGCCGCTAGTGAAACCTATGGCCCACGGGTCTATCTTTTATCATATAAGCTTTCAATCTACTTTTATTTGCATCTTTTACTTTTCCAATCTATATTATAAAAATACCAAAAATATTTATATTATCATATTATCTCTATCAGATCTCAGTTTCACAAGTGGCCGTGAAGGGATTGACAACCCCTTTATTGCGTTGGTTGCGAGTTCTTGTTTGTTTGTGTATGTGCATGGGACTTTTGAGGAGCCTCCTACTGGATTGATACCTTGGTTCTCAAAAACTGAGGGAAATACTTACGCTACTTTGCCGCATCACCCTTTCCTCTTCAAGGAAAACCAACGCAAGCTCAAGACATAGCAAGCGGCGGCTCGTTCGGCGATTTATCAGCAAGATCTGCGGCGTTATCACAATTGCCCGGTTAAAACCAGAGCTTTTCAAGAAGGCGACTTAGTGCTCCGGTTTATCCAGGATCATACCGATATGCACAAGTTACCCCACCTTGGGAAGGACCCTTTGTGGTCAGCAGGAATCTGAACAACGGGTCATACTACCTTATCGATGTTTGAGAGCATAAAGACTCACGCAAATCGGAGGAGGAGACCCACCGGCCATGGAATATTGCTCATCTTCGGCCTTATTACACTTGAGCCATACGCTCTTCTGATGTACATATTTCGACAATGTATATATTATGATCAATATAATAAACCGGCATGCCTGCTAAAGCAGGGCCTCTGTCGCTTTTCTCTTTAATGAGTTCTTGGGTTTTCCTCTTTATAAAATAAAGTTATCATTACCCTTTGGTCCGGCTTATTGGCCACAACAACAACAAAAAAAGAAAAACTAGGGGGCTTGCAACCCATGTTATGGGACCAAAGAGAGTCTGTTGTATAAAGCAAAACTCAAACATAGGTATCCCTTGAGCACAGCTCAAAATATTGCTTGGGGGCTCTTTTGGTTCTAAAGAACAGAAGTAGCTATAACCCGAGTGATAGGCTATAAAAGTCAGGCTTGGAAGCCAGGTGTATTCACCTAAAACCCCAGGTCATCCTGCCTATATTCCGGAAAGCTTCTCCATCAGGTAATCCTGATTGACCAGCAAACTCTTAATAGTCAATCTTTTTCTAGCAAAGACCCTGCACTTGTTAAGGTTAAAATGTCATTTTTGTCATGAGAGGGCACGGTTTACGGATAGCAAGGAGAAGCTCAAGCTATTACAGCCGCCTTCCTTGAAACTTGGATAATTTGGCCTGTGATGCTTGATGTACTCTGACCCCGCGTACTCCTGATAAGTCTATCTTTAAATAAGAACTGAACTTGTCCGGGTTAAAATGTCGAAATGGTAGTGTGAGTGCCGGCTCACAGAAAGCGCGTACCTTCCAGTGGTTAATACTAGTTTCATTGAAGAAGATATTTTGGCATGGCGGCCTATGAAAGCCTTGGATTTTTATGTTGATTTTGATTTGAATTTCTTTTTGCAATTTTTTCTCTTATGACACAAAAAATTACATGGTTGAAAACCAAGTAAGGCTTATAAAGCTTCATGAGTCGTCTATATGGCGATAAACCGGTGTTTATTAACCCGACCTGGTTTCTGACTATAAGTCTGTAGGGGAACGTAGTAATTTCAAAAAAATTCCTACGCACACGCAAGATCATGGTGATGCATAGCAACGAGAGGGGAGAGTATGTCCACGTACCCTCGTAGACCGAAAGCGGAAGCTTAGCACAACACGGTTGATGTAGTCGTACGTTTTCACGATCCGACCGATCAAGTATCGAACGCACGACACCTCCGAGTTCAGCACACGCTCAGCTCGATGACATCCCTCGAACTCCGATTCAGCCGAGCTTTGAGGGAGAGTTCTGTCAGCACGATGGCATGGTGACAATGATGATGTTCTACCGACGCAGGGCTTCGCCTAAGCACCGCTACGGTATTATCGAGGTGGATTATGGTGGAGGGGGCACCGCACACGGCTAAGAGATCTCAGGATCGATTGTTGTGTTCTAGAGGTGCCCCCCTGCCCTCGTATATAAAGGACCAAGGGGGAGGGGGCGGCCGGCCAGGGGAGGGCGCGCCAGGGAGGAGTCCTACTCCCACCGGGAGTAGGACTCCCTCCTTTCCTTGTCCAAGTAGGAGAGGGGAAGGAAGGGGAGAGAGGAGAGGAAGGAAAGGGGGCGCCGCCCCCCTCTCCTTGTCCTATTCGGACTAGAGGGGGAGGGGGGGCGCGGCCTGCCCTGGCCGCCCTCCTCTGCTCCACTTTGGGCCCATGAGGCCCATTAACCCCCCCCCCAGGGGATTCCGGTAACCCCCCGGTACTCCGGTATACATCTGATAACCCCGGAACCATTCCGGTGTCCGAATATAGTCGTCCAATATATCAATCTTCATGTCTCGACCATTTCGAGACTCCTCGTCATGTCCGTGATCACATCCGGGACTCCGAACTACCTTTGGTACATCAAAATATATAAACCCATAATATAACTGTCATCTAACTTTAAGCGTGCTGACCCTACGGCTTTACACCAATATGACCCAAACGGCAGTGCCACAAATAAGTTGCACTATCATTATCAACCCTGCATCTTTTGGCTTCAACATTATGAATATGTGTATCACTAGTATCGAGATTCAATAAAAATAGACCACTCTCGAAGTGTGCATGACCATAAAAGATATTACTCATATAAATAGAACAACCATTATTCTCTAATTTAAATGAATAACCGTCTCGCATCAAACAAGATCCAGATATAATGTTCATGCTTTACGCTGGCACCAAATAACAGTTATTTATCTAAAACTAATCTCGAAGGTAGATGTAGAGGTAGTGTGTCGACCGCAATCACATCAACTTTGGAACCATTTCCCACGCGCATCGTCACCTCGTCCTTCGCCAATCTTCGCTTAATCCGTAGTCCCTGTTTCGAGTTGCAAATATTAGCAACAGAACCTGTATCAAATACCCAGGTGCTATTGCGAGCATTAGTAAGGTACACATCAAAAACATGTATATCACATATACCTTTGTTCACCTTGCCATCCTTCTTATCCGCCAAATACTTGGGGAAGTTCTGCTTCCAGTGACCAGTCTGCTTGCAGTAGAAGCACTTAGTCTTAGGCTTAGGTCCAGACTTGGGTTTCTTCTCTTGAGCAGCAACTTATTTGTCGTTCTTCTTGAAGTTCCCCTTCTTCCCTTTACCCTTTTTCTTGAAACTGGTGGTCTTGTTGACCATCAACACTTGATGCTCCTTTTAGATTTCTACCTCGCAGCTTTTAGCATTGCGAAGAGCTCGGGAATAGTCTTGTTCATCCCTTGCATATTATAGTTCATCACGAAGCTCTTGTAGCTTGGTGGCAGTGATTGAAGAAATCTGTCAATGACACTATCATCAGGAAGATTAACTCCCAGTTGAATCAAGTGATTATTATACCCACACATTTTGAGTATATGTTCACTGACAGAACTATTCTCTTCCATCTTGCAGCTATAGAACTTATTGGAGACTTCATATCTCTCAATTCAGGCATTTGCTTGAAATATTAACTTCAACTCCTGGAACATCTCATATGATCCATGACGTTCAAAACGTCGTTGAAGTCCCGGTTCTAAGTCGTAAAGCATGGCACACTGAACTATCGAGTAGTCATCAGCTTTGCTCTACCAGACGTTCTTAACGTCGTCAGTTGCATCTGCAGCAGGCCTGGCACCCAACGGTGCTTCCAGGACGTAATTCTTCTATGCAGCAATGAGGATAATCCTCAAGTTACGGACCCAGTCCGTGTAATTTCTACCATCATGTTTCAACTTAGCTTTCTGAAGGAACGCATTAAAATTCAACGGAACAACAGCACGAGCCATCTATCTACAACAAACATAGACAAGCAAAATACTATCAGGCAAGGTTGTCAGAATCGCGATTCTATTATACGATTCTACGACTTTACGATCCAAACTAACCCCTCTGATTCTACGATTTTACTTCACAGAATCTACATTCCTACGATCCTGATAGTGAAGATTCTATGATTTGCGATCCTACCATCGGAGCTCCGATCCGATTCAAAATCACGATTCTGACAACCTTGCTATCAGGTACTAAGTTCATGATAAATTTAAGTTTAATTAATCATATTACTCAAGAACTCCCACTTAGATATACATCACTCTAATCATCTCAATGATCACGTGATCCAAATCAACTAAACCATGTCCGATCATCATGTGAGATGGAGTAGTTTTCAATGGTGAACATCATTATGTTGATCATATCTACTATATGATTCACGCTCGACCTTTCGGTCTAAGTGTTCCGAGGCCATATCTGTATATGCTAGGGTCGTCAAGTTTAACTTGAGTATTCCACGTGTGCAACTGTTTTGCACCCGTTGTATTTGAACGTAGAGCCTATCACACCCGATAATCACGTGGTGTCTCAGCACGAAGAACTTTCACAATGGTGCATACTCAGGGAGAACACTTATACCTTGAAATTTAGTGAGAGATCATCTTATAATGCTACTGTCAATCAAAGCAAAATAAGATGCATAAAGGATAAACATCACATGCAATCAATATAAGTGATATGATATGGCCATCATCATCTTGTGCTTGTGATCACCATCTCCGAATCAGCGTCATGATCACCATCGTCACCGGTGCGACACCTTGATCTCCATTAGAGCATCGTTGTCGTTTCGCCACCTATTGCTTCTACGATTATTGCTATCGCTTGGTGATAAAGTAAAGCAATTACAGGGCGATTGCATTGCATACAATAAAGCAACAACCATATGGCTCCTCCCAGTTGCCGATAACTCAGTTACAAAACATGATCATCTCATACAATAAAATATAGCATCACGTGTTGACCATATCACATCACAACATGCCCTGCAAAAACAAGTTAGACATCCTCTACTTTGTTGTTGCAAGTTTTACGTGGCTGCTATGGGCTAGGCAAGAACCGTTCTACCTACGCATCAAAACCACAACGATAGTTCGTCAAGTTAGTGATGTTTTAACCTTCTCAAGGACCTGGCGTAGCCACACTCGGTTCAACTAAAGTTGGAGAAACTTACGCCCGCCAACCACCTATGTGCAAAGCACGTCGGTAGAACCAGTCTCGCATAAGCGTATGCGTAATGTCGGTCCGGGCCGCTTCAGCCAACAATACCGCCGAACCAAAGTATGACATGCTGGTAAGCAGTATGACTTGTATTGCCCACAACTCACTTGTGTTCTACTTGTGCATATAACATCTACGCATAAAACCAGGCTCGGATGCCACTGTAGGGGAACGTAGTAATTTCAAAACCTACGCACACGCAAGATCATGGTGATGCATAGCAACGAGAGGGGAGAGTATGTCCACGTACCCTCATAGACCGAAAGCATAAGCATTAGCATAACGCGGTTGATTTAGTCATACGTGAAAGTGCAACTATCCCTAGGTGGTTTTGGTAATTCATAACAACATATAGCTCATTGAGCTAATGCTATACCAAGACTATTATTTTAGGAAAGCTCAATGAATGGCATGGCATTGATGATGAAAGTGGATCCCTCACAATACTAAGGACAAAGGATTGGCTCAAGCTCAAAAGCTCAAGCCTCTTCATTTTATATTTTAGTGATCCAAGATCACATTGAGTCTATAGGAAAAGCCAATACTATCAAGGAGGGATGAGGTGTTGCTTAATGAGCCTCTTGCTTCATGTGCTTAGTGATATGCTCCAAAACCCTCAGCTACTTTCTCACATCCACAAATGACCTAAACCCAAAGCCAAAATGGTCACACCGATTCTTCCAACCTGGCGCCACCGATTTCAAAAGTCATAGCCACTGCCACAAACCCTAGGCAAATCGGTCCTACCGATAGGGATCTCGGTCTCACCGAGATGGGATTGTAATCTCTCTGTTTCCCTTTGTAACGTTTCGGTCTAACCGAAGTGAGCGATCGGTCCCACCGAGATTGCAATGTAAACTCTATGTTTTCCTTTTGTAACATTTTGGTCTCACAGAAAAGAGCAAATCGGTCCCATCGAGTTTACCTGACCAACTCTCTAGAAAGCTTATTACCAAAATCGGTCTCACCGAGTTTGTGTAATCGGTCTTACCGAGATTACGTTATGCCCTAACCCTAACTGAATCGGTCTCACCGAGTTGCATGTCAGTCCCACCAAAAATCACTAACGGACACTAGGTTTACTAAATCGGTCCGACTGAGTCTGTTGAATCGGTCCCACCGAGTTTGGTAAATTGTGTGTAACGGTTAGATTTTGTGTGGAGGCTATATATACCCCTCCACCTCCTCTTCATTCGTGGAGAGAGACATCAGACTAAACCTACACTTCCAACTTACCATTTCTAAGAGAGAACCACCTACTCATGTGTTGAGGCCAAGATATTCCATTCCTACCATATGAATCTTGATCTCTAGCCTTCCCCAAGTTGCTTTCCACGCAAATCTTATTTCAACCAGATCCAAATCCTATGAGAGAGAGTTGAGTGTTGGGGAGACTATCATTTGAAGCACAAGAGCAAGGAGTTCATTATCAACGCACCATTTGTTACTTCTTGGAGAGTGGTGTCTCCTAGATTGGCTAGGTGTCACTTGGGAGCCTCCGACAAGATTGTGGAGTTGAACCAAGGAGTTTGTAAGGGCAAGGAGATCGCCTACTTCGTGAAGATCTACCGCTAGTGAGGCAAGTCCTTCGTGGGCGACGGCCAAGGTGGGATAGACAAGGTTGCTTCTTCGTGGACCCTTCATGGGTGGAGCCCTCCGTGGACTCGCGCAACCCTTACCCTTCGTGGGTTGAAGTCTCCATCAACGTGGATGTACGATAGCACCACCTATCGGAACCACACCAAAAACATCCGTGTCTCCAATTGCGTTTGAATCCTCCAAACCCTTCCCTTTACTTTCTTGCAAGTAGCATGCTTTAATTTCCGTTGCCTATATACTCTTTGCATGCTTGCTTGAATAGTGTGATGATTGCTTGACTTGTCCGAAGATAGCTAAAATCTGTCAAACTCTAAAATTGGGAAAAGGTTAAGTTTTTAATTGGTCAAGTAGTCTAATCACCCCCCTCTAGACATACTTCAAGGTCCTACAAGTGGTATCAGAGCTTTGGTCTCCATTTGCTTTGATTTCCATAGCTTTTGGTGGTCATGGCCTTGGTTTCACAACCTAGGAGAGTATGGCGTCTAGCGAGGGAAATTATCACCGTAGAGGTCCTTACTTTGATGGTACTAATTTTGCTAGTTGGAAGCATAAGATGACAATGCATATTCTCGGACATAACCCCGCCGTTTGGGCAATTATTTGTATTGGCTTGCAAGGTGAATTCTTTGATGGGAGAGAGCCGAACCGTGAAGCTAATGCGGAAGAATTGAAGATGCTGCAATGCAATGCTCAAGCTTGTGATATCATCTTCAACGGATTGTGCCCCGAAGAATTCAACAAAATCAGCCGTCTTGAGAATGCAAAGGAAATTTGGGATACTTTGATTGATATGCACGAAGGTACCGAATCCGTCACGGAATCCAAGTTGGATGTGCTCCAAAGTCAGCTTGACAAGTTCAAAATGAAGGATGGTGAAGGTGTCGCTGAAGTGTACTCTAGGCTTGCACTTATCACAAATGAGATTGCTGGCTTAGGGAGTGAAGAGATGACCGACAGATTCATCATCAAGAAGATCCTAAGAGCATTGGATGGAAAGTATGATACCGTGTGCACATTGATCAAAATGATGCCAAACTACAAAGATCTCAAGCCAACGGAAGTCATTGGAAGAATTGTTGCTCATGAGATGTCACTCAAGGATAAGGAGGAACTTCACAACAAGTCAAGTGCTGCTTACAAAGCCTCAAGTGAAGCCCCCACATCATCAAGCGAGAAACAAACCTTCAATGAAGAATTGAGCTTAATGGTGAAGAACTTCAACAAATTCTACAAGAGTAGAAGCAAAGAAAGAAGCTCCACGTCAAGGTCTTATCATGACAAAAGATCTTCTTGTCGAGAGTGCAATTGCTACAATTGTGGGAGGCCTGGACACTATTCCAATGAGTGTACATCACGCTACAAAAGAAGAGAAGATTCTCCAAAAAGAAGAAGCAAAAGAGAAGAATCACCACCAAGAGAGAGGAGTATAGATGATCGTTATGAACGAAGACCCTCATGGAGAAGCAAGGATTCGGAAAGGAAGGACAAGTCATCAAGGAGCTACACAAAACAAAGACATCAAGCTCATGTTGGTGAATGGGTATCCGGATCCGACTCCGACCATCACTCCGAGAGAAGCTATCACTCCGACTCCGAATATACTCAAGATGAAGGTGTTGCCGGTCTAGCACTTGTATCAACCAACTCCTACGACATATTTGATTCACCAAATGAAGGAATTGGAAGATGCTTCATGGCCAAAGGTCCAAAGGTAACACATCCTGAGTATGTTGATTTCAATAGTGATGAAGATGACTTTCTTGTGGATGATGATTTAATTGTTGACAACTCTAGTGATGAATACTATGATGAAACGTCAATTAATCGTGCTAATAAAACGAATGACAATGATAAGGAGAAAATTGAGATTCTAACTAAAGAACTAAACACTCTTAAGTTGGCTCATGAAACTATCTTCGAAGATCATCGAGAACTTTTAAGGGCTCATGAGAAGTTACGCTTTGAAAAGCTCAATCTTGAGCAAGAGCATGAGTTCTTAAAAGCAATCAATGATGATCTCCGAAAGAAAAGTTCTTCTTACATTGCCAAGCATTTACTCCTATCTACTTACATGCCTCAAGTCAAGTCTAGTAACAAGTACAAGAAATATACTAGTAGTAACAATCATAATGTCAAATCCAATATTGTTGCCTCTAGTAGTTCTCTTGATTCCACTAATGATTCTCTTAGCCAAGTTACACTTGAGCAAGAAAATAGCTTATTGAAGGGAATTATAGAGAAAGGTGTTTACAAGAGCCTTGCCGGGAGTAAGCAATTCGAGGAAATTGTACGCAAGCAAGGAAGACACCGGAAGAATCAAGGTGTTGGTTTTGAACGAAAGTTCAATGCCAATGGAGTTGAGTGGGAAGAAGATCAATACCCCAAGACGAAGTTTGTTCCTCAACAAGAGAAGTATGATCCTACTTCCTTCAAGGGAACACAAGCTCAAGATGTTCTTCCACCACAAGACCATAAGAACAAAGGCAAGGACAAGCTTCAAGAAGAGATTGATGCATTTGAAGAAGCACCTAAAGTCTCGGTCAAGTGGGTTCCCAAGACTACGTCAAGTTCTACTTCATCAAGTACAACTACAACTCCAAGGATTCCCATCAAGATGATGTGGATCCCGAAGAAGAAGAACTAGAGAGTTCTTGAGGGTGACTCCGCCAACATTTTTCACTCATATTATTATGGCAAGGACAAGTGCAATCAACTTCCACATCTTGCACTAGTTCAAGGAGTCACAAACCCTCATGTTGGTAAGGCAAGGGACAAGGTAACCTAATGTTTTCATGGACATCATCTTGTGTGTGCATCACTCTATGTCTATGGATATTCTTGTTTGTTCCTTGTGGGACTAACCCATGTAGGCAAGTTGAAAGTGCAACTCACTCCAAAGGATTGCTCCAAATGATCTACATCAACATTGAGCATCCACATCTTCAACGCCTACATGAAGTCAACATCGACAAAACCCAAGGTTAGTCCATCCCTCTAAAAGGGGATCTCACATCTAGGGGGAGCTTAACTCTAAGAATTGAGTCAAAGCAACTCTAATGGTGTGAACACATCAATGCATTATGTAAAAGTGGTAACCCCACTTGAGCTTAAACGATGAGTATGACCTATGATAAAATGTTTATCATTTGACTCCTAAGTCAATATACTCATATATAGATGACCTAGTCATCGCCAATTGTTTGATAGATGCTAGAATTGGTTGTGCATGCTTTGCCACATATTTCATTTGCTATCTTATTGTGTGAGCATGTTGGTGCATATTTTACTCATTCAAGGACATCCACTTGTTGTTTTGATTGTTTGGTTCTTTCTTCTTTTGGCCAAGTAGATGGACAAGAATGCATAAGAACTTTCTCTAGCTATCTATGCTTTTCTCGTCTCAAACTCTATTCATGCTACATCACAAAATTTGATCAAGTCAGATTCGAACCGCTCTGTGTGAGGAGCACTCGGAGTCCCCGATTCGTCATAGACTTAAACTTCCAAAACTTCTTTGTGATTCTCGGTCTGTCCGATTCCTCCATTTCGGTCCTACCAAGATCACCAAGTCGATCTAGGTTTTCAATCTCGGTGCAACCGATTTGAACTTTTCGGTCACACCGAGTTGCTGTAACTGAACACACTTATGCATCTCGGTGCCACCAAGTTGTTCCACTCGGTCACACCGACAGGGTCGGGCTATATATAGTCATGGGCAAAAATTTGGAAATTCCTCCGAACCCCTTCGCCCGCGCAATAGCTCGCTCTGCCTCCAAGGTCTCCGGATCGTCTCCTCGCCGCCAGCCGCCTCCTGTCACTGGTCTCCGCCGCCGTCAATGGAATTCAACCCCGCTGAGGGAGTCCCGGATTATGGGGTGTCCGGATAGCCGGACTACCATCATCGGCCGAACTATCATCGGCCGGACTATCATCATCGATCGGACTCCAAGACTATGAAGATACAAGATTGAAGACTTCGTCCCGTGTCCGGATGGGACTTTCCTTGGCGTGGAAGGCAAGCTTGGCGATACGGATACGTAGATCTCCTACCATTGTAACCGACTCTATGTAACCCTGGCCCTCTCCGGTGTCTATATAAACCGGATGGCTCTAGTCCGTAGGACACAACAACAACCATTACAATCATACCATAGGCTAGCTTCTAGGGTTTAGCCTCCTTGATCTCGTGGTAGATCCACTCTTGTAAACATCCATAATATCAATATCAATCAAGTAGGACGTAGGGTTTTACCTCCATCAAGAGGGCCCGAACCTGGGTAAAACATCGTGTCCCTTGTCTCCTGTTACCATCCGCCTAGACGCACAGTTCGGGACCCCCTACCCGAGATCCGCCGGTTTTGACACCGACATTGGTGCTTTCATTAAGAGTTCCTCTGTGCCGTCACCGATAGGAAGGATGCCTCTTCCCGTCTTCAAGGACGGCATCTTCGCTGATGGAGCCTTGGCCGCCGGCCAAACTATCCGGCTAGGAGGTTTTCTTATGACCGCATGTCAGGCCACCGCTTCAACGATGACCTCTCGTGTCATCGAGAGCAATCTTCACGTCAACTCGGAATTTGCCGAGCAGTTAGATCCAGCAGAGCTCTCGTCTGTAAACGAACTCTTGGATCGGATCGCCGCCCTGGGAGTCGCTACAGACTATAATCGGATCGGGCTTAAAACCGATCTGAGAGAGATTAACTCTCCCCATGTTACCCACCACGTCACGGTGGTAGAGGAACATCACGACGATCCTTCTCCCATATTGAAAACTAGTCGTGTCCGGGCTACTGAACCCTCCATGCCGGATTCCCGCGGAGGAGCGGACTCCGATTAAGCACTGAACATAAAGTCAGGCATCGGACCGGACTCGTTGGACAACGTTCCACTTTCCAAGCTTCCAAATTCGGAAACTTCTCGGCCCTTGAGCCTCGAGATGGGCAGGGTCCCGGACTCAATTAGGCCCGCTCGTCCAGATATATGTGATCTATCTCTAATCCGACAAGAGCCAGCCGAAACAGTACATCATTACTGGGCCAGATTCCTCCTGGTCATGGACCGAATAAAGGACTGCCGAGAGGAAAACGCAATCTCGATCTTTTGCAACAATTGCATGGACAGGGGAATCTTGAACGCCGTCAGCCATCATGAAATCACACATTTCGCCGACTTGGCATCCATAGTGTGAAAGTACTGTGCCATAGAAAGTTTCCGGAAAACCGAAGATAGGTTTTGGGATAATCCGGCCCCGAACATAGCCCCAGTCCGCAACAAAAGGGTGCATTACACTCAGGCACCAAGTACAAGAACCAAAAAACAGAAGCCCCTTAAAGGGAACGGAACCGTACTGGAGGGATGGCTCAGCAAACCCTGTACAATTCATAGTACCAAGGGCGCCACCCCAACACATAGCCTTCGTGCATGTTGGATATTACGGCAGGTGGCCAAAAGTGGCGAGGAGCTTCTAGCCCCGCGAAACCACACCAACAATACCGGTACGGTATCAACAGTCTTCGAAACTTTCGCATCAAACAATATGCGGAAACGAACGATCCACAGCCTTGCCGAAGTCTACCAAGTAGCAACAACAAATCCTTGGAGTGACGCGGCCATCACCTTCAACGCCAGCGACGAACCTAAATTTCGAACAGCCCGAGCACCAGCCGCATTGGTCCTCAGTCCAATAGTGGACGGATTTCGACTTACCAAGGTACTCATGGATGGCGGCAGCGGATTGAACCTCATTTACGAGGAAACTCTTCAAAAAATGGAAATAGACTGGAGCCGCATTAAGCGAAGTAGCACAACCTTCAGAGGAATAATCCCTAGCCGGGAAGCACGCTGCACCAGAAAAATCACACTCGATGTGGTGTTCGGCTCGCCGGACAATTACAGGTCCGAAGAAATCACGTTCCAAGTGGCCCGCTCAGCAGCGGATACCACGCTATATTAGGACGAGAGGTGTTCACAATTTTCCAAGCCATACCCCATTACGGGTACATGAAGCTCAAAATGCCTGGGCTCGGCGGGATAATCACTCTCGTTAGTGATCCGGACATAGCACTCCGCGCCGAAAACAAAACAGCCGCATTAGCCCTGGAGGCACTATCCGAAGCCCTAGCGGCAGAGGAACTCTCCGCGTTGCGTGCTACGGTGCACAGAGACGACATGATACTCGATAAGAGATCCAAGTCCACCTCCTTTAAACCAGCGGACGAAATTATAAAATTCTAGGTCCACCCAACGGACCCGACAAAGACGGCCTCCATCGGGGCACAGTTGAACCCTGATGTAGACGCCGCGCTGCGAGAATTCCTTCGGGAAAATTGGGACATTTTCGCCTGGCATCCTTCAGATATGCCAGGAATCCCTCGCAGGCTGGCAGAGCATAGCCTAAACATCCTAAAAGGGTTCAAGCCAATCAAACAGGCTCTTCGACGATTTTCCGAACCCAAAAGACAGGCAATGGGAGAAGAACTAGCCAAACTATTGGAAGCCGGATTCATCAGAGACATCAAACATCCGGATTGGCTAGCAAACCTGGTAATGGTACCAAAGAAGGACAGATCCTGGCGCCTATGTGTCGATTTCAAAGACCTAAATAAAGCCTGCCCAAAGGATCCCTTCCCCCTCCCCTGCATCGACCAAATCATCGATGCCACTGCAGGGCATGATTCATTGTGCTTCCTGGACGCATACTCCGGCTATCATCAAATCAAGATGGCAGAAGCGGATCAAGCCGCAACGGCGTTCATTACTCCATATGGACCATTCTGCTTCAACATGATGCCCTTCGGACTTAAAAACGCTGGCGCAACATATCAGCGCATGATTCAGACATGTCTGGCTACCCAGATCGGCAAAACAGTAGAGGCATATGTAGACGACATAGTCGTCAAAACCAAACACGTCGAAACTCTAGTAGACGACTTGAGGGTCACATTCGACAACCTACGAGCATATGACATCAAGCTAAACCCGGAAAAATGCGTTTACGGCGTACCAGCCGGAAAGCTCTTGGGCTTCATTGTATCCGGTAGAGGAATTGAAGCAAATCCGGCCAAAATCCGAGCCCTATCACAGCTGGATATTCCAAAAAACCTCAAACAGATCCAGAAATTGACTGGATGCATGGCGGCTCTCAGCCGCTTTATCTCCCGCCTAGGAGAAAAGGCATTGCCCCTCTATCGCCTCCTCAGGCACACCGAACACTTCGAGTGGACGGATGCTGCCACTGCCTGACTCGAAGAAATAAAGGCCATATTGGCAACGAATCCGGTCCTGGCTGCGCCCAACCTGGGCGAACCTATGTTGTTATACATCACGGCAACACATCAAGTAGTAAGCGCGGTGCTCGTCGTAGAACGAGAGACAGAAGGGCATAAATTCCCTCTTCAAAAACCAGTCTACTACGTATCCACTATTTTAACCCCCTGCAAGTCCCGTTACCCGCACTATCAAAAGATAGCGTATGCGGTGTTCATGGCATCCCGGAAGCTCCGACACTACTTTCAAGAGTGTTCGATAAAAGTGGCCTCCGAAGTACCCCTAAATGACATTATAAATAACCGCGGTGCAACGGGCAGGATTGCAAAATGGGCCATTGAGCTCTTACCATTCGACATAACTTACAAACCCCGGCGAGTTATAAAGTCGCAAGTTTTGGCTGACTTTGTCGCTGAGTGGACTGAAGCCAAACTCCCTAAAGAGTACGGCGCATACTCCAATTGGATTATGCATTTCGACGGCTCCAAAATGTTGGCCGGATTGGGGGCTGGCATCGTACTAACATCCCCAACCGGGGACAGAGTCCAATATGTACTTCAGATAATGTACACGGACTCCAACAACGCAGCCGAATACGAGGCCCTCTTACATGGCCTCCGGATGGCAATCTCCATGGGCATCCAATGCCTAGAGGTGCGCGGGGACTCAAACCTCGCAATATCCCAAGTAAATGGAGACTTTGACGCCAAGGATCCAAAAATGGCAGCCTATCGCAATGCTGTCCTTAAAATGTCAGCTCGGTTCGAAGGACTTGAATTCCACCACGTAGCCAGAGATAATAACCAAGCGGCCGACGTATTGGCACGCATCGGTGCAAAACGTGACGCTCTCCCTCCAAATATCTTCCTGGAACGGCTGTTCGAGCCATCCGTACTATGGGAAGAGGAGTCCGGAAATAACAAACCGGAGGTGGCCGTAGAGCAATCTGACATAACCGGCGATCCAGCCGACGAAACAACACCCTCAGCTCACGACATAATGGCAGTAATTGCCCCATGGACAGAGCCGTTCCTAGCCTACTTGCTTAGGAAGGAACTCCCCGAAGACCATAATGAGGCCCGCTACATAGTCCGGTGATCTAAAGCCTACAAGGTCCATGAGGGAGAACTCTATAAGAAAAGCACAACCGGAGTCCTTCAAAGGTGTATCTCCGAAGAGGAAGGGCGAGACCTTCTGGCTGAAATTCACGCCGGACTAGGCGGACACCACGCCGCAGCCTGGGCCCTTGTAGGAAAGGCATTCCGTACAGGATTTTATTGGCCGACGGCCCGGGCAGATGATGCGTCGGTTGTCGGCTCTTTGCTAATCAGAGCCACATGCCACCCACCGCCCTCAAAACTATACCCATTACCTGGCCATTCGCGGTCTAGGGGCTTGACATGGTTGGACCACTTAAAGGGGGAACCCACAAGCAAAGGTACCTATTGGTCATGGTGGATAAATTCACCAAATGGATAGAGGCCAAGCCAGTTAAAACGGCAGAGTCCGGACCAGTGATGGACTTTATATCCGGGGTAGTACACCATTATGGTGTCCCCCACAGCATCATCACCGATAATGGCATGAACTTCACGGCCGATGAGGTTAAATCATGGTGCAAAAATATGGGCATCAAGCTCGATTACGCTTCAGTCTATCATCCTCAAACCAACGGTCAAGTGGAACGAGCAAATGGTCTAATAATGAGCGGCATCAAACCCAGACTAGTGTGGTCCCTTACGGAATCTGACACGCACTGGGTAGAGGAGCTCGACTCCGTACTCTGGGGGCTGCGGACAACGCCTAACCGTACTACCGGATTCACACCATTTTTATGGTATACGGCGCAGAAGCAGTTTTGCCCTGCGACATAATTCATGACTCACCTCGAGTGCGCATGTACGAAGAAAGAGAAGTCGAGTTGGATCGGCAGGACAGCTTGGACGCATTGGAGGAAGAATGCGACGTCGCCAAGGCTCATTCCGCATTCTATCAACAGCAGGCTCGAAGATACCAAAGCAGAGAAGTACGGGCCAAGACTTACAACGTTGGCGAACTGGTTCTACGCCTGTCGGACAAGAAAAAGGACAAGCTCAAGCCCAAATGGGAAGGCCCCTTCATCATCGATAAAGTCTTGACCGGCGGAGCGTACCGTCTACGAAATGCGTCGGATAACCGACTCGAGCCGAACCCATGGAATGCAGCCCGCCTCCGAAGATTCTATACCTAGCGCCGGACTAAGAGTTCGTCCCTTTCCCCCCGTCCAAATTTTTTTTTACTTCAGCTGCCTTTTGTTTATCTTTTTCTTCTCAACCCTATTCATCAAAGCCTTAAAAGGCCTACTTGCGCATCGATCGCGCGCAATTGATGTGCTATCCGCACTCATTATACCTGGGGGCTTCTTTACCAGAAGCTTAATTATAAGGGCTTCATGCCCAGCACATGTGTCAAGCCTCCACATGTACCTTTTATTCACCATTATATGCATCGATATGACTTAAGTTTTGGCCAAGCTGGGTTGCCTGGCTCCTGTGCTTACCCCTACGTTCCCGATTGTTTGGCTAGGAGGTAAAGGGAGCACCTCTGCGATTGTTACTGCCGGGTCAGCCGGATGTGTACCTCAGACTGGGTGAAGCCGAAAGCTAGCGTTCTTAAGGGAATATTCGGTCGGTGACTTAAAAGATGATTTTTTTATCCACTTATTTATCTGCCCCCAGATGTTTTTTGCTTTTTTCGCAGTCCGGACATGCACTTTAGGGCATGCCACCCCCATAGGAAAGGAACCCTTAACGGAACTATTCTCCCTGGAAGATGTTTCTTACTACCCATGTAATATAACATAACTAGTTGGGCACTTGTCTGATAAAGCACTAATGACCCCTACGCCTGGTCTCCATGCATACCCCGGTTGTCTCATAACCGAGAAGGTATTTGGGCACACTCCGGACTCTAGGGTCCCGAGGTCGAAGCGAAAAGGTCGGCAGAGACAAACGATCTACAATCCGGCTAGAAGGCATTTTATATGTCATTTTATAATACATTGTCAAATCGACTGATTGTATTCTTCCTCAATCCCGTCTAACAGGTTGTCTAATTTACAGTCCTGTTGGGAAAATTTAGCGGCCAACTCTACTTGGCCGTATACTAAACTCACAGGGATCTCCTTCCCATCGGGCCCCACAGGTCCGACTTCGGCCATGTGGTTGGGATCCACCTTCTTGTACCGCGTCTTTACCATGGCCCAGGCCTCCCTGGCACCTTGGCGGTAGGTCGAAATCTTCCATAAATGGAAGTGCTGCCGCACTCCCTGAAGCTTCTCCGCAAGCTCCCCAAGACCCTCGGGTAAGGAGAAGGCTGGCCATAAAGCCTGGATGACGCCGATCATTGCCTGCCGAACTCGTTCGATCAGTTGCAACAATTCGGGAAGTTGATCACCCGTTGATACAAGCATCTCCTCCGCAGGGCGACCTGTGAGCATACCTGCAGACATATTCTGTCAAATTGACTTCCTCGCCGAACTCTTCTTTTCAAAGGAGTTCGCTCAAGCACTTACTATAGATGCCGCGATGAAGCCGCTGATTCTCCTTAACGGAGCCCGACAGCTCGGCCCGAACGCCTTTCAGCTCTTCTCCAAGCTGGGCATGGGCATCCTGGAGCTTGTTCCTTTCATGCTGCACCTTATGCAGCACCCTCTCGCCGGCCTTTAGTTGGCGCAGAAGTTCTTGCCTGTCCGGATCTTGTCCGGAAGCACCTGCAACGTCATTTTTTAGACTTGCGCAAAGGCCAAACGCTACTTATCTTTCTAAAATAATGCGTTACCAGGAGAGGTCCCTGTGTTTCCTCCTGCGCCAGAGAGTGCGGCCTCAAGTTGGGCCTTGCACTCTTGCAGCTCCTGAGACAGTTGGGTATTCTTCTCGGTAAGATCCTACATTTCATATGATCCTTAAATCAGTTAATATAACTACTTTAAGTCTCGGGGGCTACTGGCATATATAACTATTAAATTCTCTTACACGTATGTCTTTTACATACTGCTCCGTGGCTCTGGTAAAACCATCTTGAGTAGCACGAAGGTGCGCGTCCCCCGCGTTAAAGGCATTCAACGCCTCGGGGGAGAAGCACGCGTCACGATATACTGTCCGGCGGCGCATGTGATTCATGGCACTCTCCACCTCAGACTTGGTGGCGGACAGTCTGTCGGCGTCCTCCGTCGGAGGAACGTCCGGCTCGCGCCTTGCGCTTGCCTCCCCCTCCAGACCAGGTGCTGGAGCCTGGCTGGTAGAGGTTGGATTGGCAACCTCCACGCCCGCAGTCCGGTGGGCTCTTTTTTCCCTACAAAAGTCATGAGCACTCAAACGCTTCCTAGGAACGTTGCTCTAAATAATGAATTGTGAGCTACACCTTTGAGGCGACGTTTCAGTCCGCGCCGCGCTCCTCTTCCGCCTACTGGTCCAGACTGGCCTTTGTTGGTCAGCCACCGCGGGCTCGGCTTCTCGCCCTAGGGGCGCCTCCTGCACAGCGCCATCATATACGGTGGTCAGAAATAAGCAAGGAAGGAATGACGGTGTCAGGACTTTGGTCGCAATCACCTGGGAAGCCGGATATAGTCCGGGATAGTCGGCCATGATGGCGACTAAAGCATTGTCCATGCTGAGCTGGTGGAACACCCCATCGATTAGCTCCACCTTTATGTCCGGATCCTCTTCGGAGGCCGGATCCCGGGATCTCTCTGGATCCTCGGGTTGCGGAGCTGGACTTAGCATGTCCTCCACGATCCGGCGCAGCTCCTGCGTCGAAAGAAGAACACAATATAAGAAACTTAAGTTTCAAAAAGCATGGGTCGGGCATGCAGAGTGTTCGCTTACCCAAGGCCGGGGATTATTCATGGAGAACCCATTTAACGGGTTCGTCCGAAGGAAATCCTCCTTCTCCCCCTTATACAGGCCGGACAGGATCGTCACCAGGTCTTCGACCGAATCCGGCCCTTTGCGGCCATGACGGGTGGCATTGTCCTCCCCGTTGAAATCCCACATGGGGTGGCCCTGTATTGTAGTGGCTGCACCCCCCGCATAATGCATGTTGCCATGACTCCAATCATGGTCAACCCGGAATGGGCCAATAACCTTATTCGGCCCATCAAATAATGGACGCTCTTGTCTTCCTCTAGTTGGGGGCTCCGCGGACGCCAACTAAGGCGTTTCTTCAGAGGAGAATTGCTGAACTCCGGGAGGCCGATCCGAACAGGGTCCGGCAGCGGAGCATCTTCTATATAAAACCATTCCGAAGGCCAGTCTTTGGACGCCTTCTTAGGGGTTCCGGATGGATATCCGGTCCCAGCAATGCGCCATATTTCGGCGCCGCCCACTTGATATATGGACCCCTCATGAGAGCGGGGTACAAGGCAGAACAACCTCATCCACAGCGTGAAATGGGGCTTGGCGCCCAGGAATAGCTCGCAAAGAGCTACGTAACCCGCAATATGCAGGATTGAGGCGGGCGTGAGGTGATGAAGCTGGAGTTCGTAGAACTCCAGGAGCCTGCGGAGGAATGGATGTACAGGAAATCCGAGCCCCCTTATCAGATAGGGGATGAAGCATACCCGCTCCCCTTTGTTGGGACTTGGGTAACCTCCCCTTGCTTCCCACCTTTGTAGGTGGCCAGCCCGGCTCGAACCGGAACCATAAAGGCCGGAGGGAGATATCCCCCCGCTTGGAGCTTCACCAGCTCGTTGTGCAGAACAGAGCATCTCCTCCAATCTCCTGGCAAAGGGCTGGGAGCGCGAGAAGAGGAGCCGCGTTGACGGTCCATGATGGAATGGATTCTTGGTCGAAAGCGCTCCGATGAGTATTTGCGGGAGGAAGATGGTGATTTGGATCTGGATTCTTGCCTCCCTTATAGGCAGATTATTCGCACAACTAGGGGTAAAACATAAAAGACACCCTGGCTTTTCACATTCGCGCGACGTGTGGAAGAAGGCCATTATTGGGCGTGGAAGCCAAGACGCGCAACATTGATGAGGAAGTCGGACACTGTTCGGCATGTACATAGAACTTGAAGGAGAACCCGCCTTGCAACGCCGAAGACTACACACATGCTGGACTTATCGTCATTGAAGCCTGGTTCGGGGGCTACTGAGGGAGTCCCGGATTAGGGGGTGTCCGGATAGCCGGACTACCATCATCGGCCGAACTATCATCGGCCGGACTATCATCATTGACCGGACTCCAAGACTATGAAGATACAAGATTGAAGACTTCGTCCCATGTCCGGATGGGACTTTCCTTGGCGTGGAAGGCAAGCTTGGTGATACGGATACGTAGATCTCCTACCATTGTAACCGACTCTATGTAACCCTAGCCCTCTCCGGTGTCTATATAAACCGGATGGCTCTAGTCCGTAGGACACAACAACAACCATTACAATCATACCATAGGCTAGCTTCTAGGGTTTAGCCTCCTTGATCTCGTGGTAGATCCACTCTTGTAAACATCCACAATATCAATATCAATCAAGCGGGACGTAGGGTTTTACCTCCATCAAGAGGGCCCGAACCTGGGTAAAACATTGTGTCCCTTGTCTCCTGTTACCATCCGCCTAGACGCATAGTTCGGGACCCCCTACCCGAGATCCGCCGGTTTTGACAGCGACACCCGCCGTTGCCGCCGTAGCGAGTTCATCGCCGAACTAGGGTATGGACTCGATCACAGTGCTAACCTTGTCCGATTCCTAGCACATTGTGTTCTTATTGATTCTTGCCACGATTGAAACACTCCTATCCAGTCAATGCAATCTGTAGATTATATGAGATTTGAAAATTTAGGGTTAGGTTTCTGCCGAAACCATCTCAGACCCACCGAGTTGAAAAACTCGGTCCCACAGATTTGGCTTATGCCATTGCACTAGTAGCTCTCGGTCTGACCGAGAATTGCTAATCGGTGCGACCAATTTTAGGACTTTGTGAAACCCTAGCAGTCTCGGTGCCACCGAACTATGACTCGGTCCAACCGAGTTCATCAGTTTAGGTTCCAAAACTGCTTCGGTATCACCGAGTTTGAAAATCGGTTGATCCGAAATGCTTTCTGTGGAAAATTAAAACTGATTTTTTCAATCATTCTTTGGCAAAAAATCTCTGCATTTTGTGATGCTCATCCACTCTATCTCATCTATAACTCTTCACAGGGTCAGCAGTCAGTGTTTGCAGCATTTCAGACCAGAGTGACAGCCAGAACAGGTCAGAAGGGCAGATTCACATGAGTGAGGGCACTAGTCCCTCCAGCACTTCAGATGAAGGCAGCAGGAGCATTCCTAGCAACCTGCCTAAGGCTGCTACCAGGCAAAGGAAGAAGAGAACCTCAGACTCTGAAGATGAGGATTATAGAGCAGAAGAAGATGAGGCTACTTCCAAGAAAGTAGTACTCAAAAAGGAGTATGGCTTAGCAAAGCATACAAAGCCAGGCATGAAGATTAAAAGGCATGCAGGAAGACAACCAATGTCCAAAGCCAGAGCATCAACTCAACTGCCTGAAAAGCCTGATCCCAAAGAGCCAGCTGCTGCTGAAGGAAAGAAAAGGAAGGAAAGGGTCAAGAAGACCATGGCCAGAGTTGTTGGTCAACCTTCCATGATGGAAGAAGAAGAAGAGCTTGCTGCACCAGCACCAAAGGCACCAAAGCTTATGGGAGATGCTATTAGATCAGGGGCTGCAACATCTAAGCCCAAGGAAGCACCCAAAGCTGCCCCCAAGGCCAAGTTTGCACCAAAGAGGAATACCAGGAGTATTCCAGCTACTGAGAAGAACAAGGCCCCAGTGCCTGAGGTTGCTGAGGAGGAAGATGAAGAAGGACAAGTTCCGAGGAAGCTCAAGCCCAAGATACCAGATCACAATGATGCCCATCCTGTGGCTGAGGACATGAACATCAGAAAAGATTCAGGATTGAGGCTATGGAGGATGGCAGATCCATATGTAACAAGGAGAAGAACTGCTGTTGATTACAGGTTCCATACAAAGGAACAGCAGGACTTCTATGAGACAATCTTGTTGGATAAGAAGCCCATAGTTTGTGATATGAGGTGGGTCGAGTGGACCTACATAAAGGAAAATGAAGAGCACTATCCTGGAGTGCAAGACAGTTTTGTTGCTTGTGGAGTTGCAGATTTTGTTGGGCAAAAGCTCACAAACTGGAATGATGAACTTATCATGCAATTCTACTCCACGGCACACTTCTATCCAGATGGGAGGATAGTTTGGATGTCTGAAGGTACAAGGTACCAGTCAACTGTTGAGGAGTGGGAAAATTGATAAATGCCCCAAAGGAAAATGATGATGACCTGGATGTATATGCCAAGAAGAAAATGGGACACAATACCATGGCACATATGTACAAGGAGATCCCAGACAAAGCCCTAGAGACTTTCTCTTTTGGACCAGTCCACTTTCTTCTGTCAGGGCAGCCTACAATCAACTGGATCCTAAGGCACACTCTATTGCCTAAGTCAGGTGACCACAGCATGATCAGAGGGCATGCAATCAATATGTTGCATTTATTTGATGTGCCACAGAAATTCAAGGTCATGAGCCTTATAGTTGAAACCATTAAGAGGACTGCAGCAGATCATAAGAGGAGTTGTGGATATGTCCCTCAGATTCAGGAGTTGATTAACTCTAAGATGAGCACATGCAAATATCTATTGGATAGGGAACATTTTCCTCTCTATCCAGGCTTTGAGGACAATGAGGTTGTCATGAATGAGGATGATCCATCATCAGTTCAAGCTCAAGAGAAGAAGGAGAAGGCAAGGAAGGAGAAGGCTGCCAAGATGCCAACTCAAGAGAAGGCATCTGTGTATTTCTTGAAGAACAAGCAGGAGCAGCTTGGTTACTTGATAGCATCATCTCTAAGGATTGAGAAGGGATTGGCCACCCTCACTCAAAATCAGGAGAGCTTGGAGAGAATCATGGAACAAAAATTCTATGAACTAGATGTCAAGGTAACTGAGATTCAGTCAGTTGTGGAGCAGCTACAGGATGACATGCATGAGAGGAAGGGAAAGACTGCCACTAATGTCTTTGCTAGAGTGCCTAGAGCTCAGAGGTCAGCTGCAGTGCCAGTGCCAGACACCAGAGCCACATCATCTGCACCAGCTACAGCTCCTACAGCTCCAGTGCAACTAGCTCCAGCATCAACTCCAGCACCCTCTACATCAACTGAAGCTTTCGTCCAAGGAGCCATCTCTACACCACCAACTAAAGATCAAGCCTGAGAGTCGATCTAGCACTATGCATTTTCTATGAACTTTTTGGTAACTTGTTGCCAAAGGGGGGGGAATGTATAGATCATAGGCTTCGAGAGAGAGAGAGAGTGTGTTGCTTTTATTCTCTCTTGATTTGCTGGTTCAAACTTCTTTGCTTTTGATTGCTTGAGATACTATGCTGTTATTTGTGAGACATTGATGATCATGTGTTTGATCATAAGCTACACTTATGCATGTTTGATGATAGTATCTTATCTATCCTATGTGATCATTCACTTTGCTTCGTGATGAGTGCATGTATTCAATCTTTATCATTTTGAGCGCTCCACCAAGATGTATGTGACATGGAAGAGTAACCCATGAGCCTAATTCCTTGTGAATTTGCAGTCCAAAGCAAATTTTAAACTATGCACAAATTTAGGGGGAGCTCTTGCTTATCACATACTTCTCAAAGCGATGATGGTTTTCAATCTTATTATCATTTGTCGAAGCTTTGATCTATATGTTGTCATCAATTACCAAAAAGGGGGAGATTGAAAGTGCAACTATCCCTAGGTGGTTTTGGTAATTCATAACAACATATAGCTCATTGAGCTAATGCTATTCCAAGACTATTATTTCAGGAAAGCTCAATGAATGGCATGGCATGGATGATGAAAGTGGATCCCTCAAAATACTAAGGACAAAGGATTGGCTAAAGCTCAAAAGCTCAAGACTCTTCATTTTATATTTTAGTGATCCATGATCACATTGAGTCTATAGGAAAAGCCAATACTATCAAGGAGGGATGAGGTGTTGCTTAATGAGCCTCTTGCTTCATGTGCTTAGCGATATGCTCACATCCACAAATGACCTAAACCCAAAGCCAAAATCGGTCACACCGATTCTTCCAACCCGGCGCCACCGATTTCAAAAGTCATAGCCACTGCCACAAACCCTAGGCAAATCGGTCCTACCGATAGGGATCTCGGTCTCACCGAGATGGGATTGTAATCTCTTTGTTTCCCTTTGTAACGTTTCGGTCTAACCGAAGTGAGTGATCGGTCCCACCGAGATTGCAATGTAAACTCTCTGTTTCCCTTTTGTAACATTTCGGTCTCACCGAAAAGAGCAAATCGGTCCCACCGAGTTTACCTGACCAACTCTCTGGAAAGCTTATTACCAAAATCGGTCTCACCGAGTTTGTGTAATCGGTCTTACCGAGATTACGTTATGCCCTAACCCTAACCGAATCGGTCTCACCGAGTTGCATGTCAGTCCCACGAAAATCACTAATGGTCACTAGGTTTACTAAATCGGTCCGACCGAGTCTATTGAATCGGTCCCACCGAGTTTGGTAAATTGTGTGTAACGGTTAGATTTTGTGTGGAGGCTATATATACCCCT
Source organism: Triticum dicoccoides (assembly GCF_002162155.2). Lineage (NCBI taxonomy): Eukaryota > Viridiplantae > Streptophyta > Magnoliopsida > Poales > Poaceae > Triticum > Triticum dicoccoides. The sequence goes on from NC_041387.1 coordinate 403,509,022, forward strand.
CCACCTCCTCTTCATTCGTGGAGAGAGCCATCAGACTAAACCTACACTTCCGAATTACCATTTCTGAGAGAGAACCACCTACTCATGTGTTGAGGCCAAGATATTCCATTCCTACCATATGAATCTTGATCTCTAGCCTTCCCCAAGTTGCTTTCCACTCAAATCTTCTTTCAACCAGATACAAATCCTATGAGAGAGAGTTGAGTGTTGGGGAGACTATCATTTGAAGCACAAGAGCAAGGAGTTCATTATCAACGCACCATTTGTTACTTCTTGGAGAGTGGTGTCTCCTAGATTGGCTAGGTGTCACTTGGGAGCCTCCGACAAGATTGTGGAGTTGAACCAAGGAGTTTGTAAGGGCAAGGAGATCGCCTACTTCATGAAGATCTACCGCTAGTGAGGCAAGTCCTTCGTGGGCGACGGCCATGGTGGGATAGACAAGGTTGCTTCTTCGTGGACCCTTCGTGGGTGGAGCCCTCCGTGGACTCGCGCAACCGTTACCCTTCGTGGGTTGAAGTCTCCATCAACGTGGATGTACGATAGCACCACCTATCGGAACCACGCCAAAAACATCTGTGTCTCCAATTGCGTTTGAATCCTCCAAACCCTTCCCTTTACTTTCTTGCAAGTTGCATGCTTTAATTTCTGCTGCCTATATACTCTTTGCATGATTGCTTGAATAGTGTGATGATTGCTTGACTTGTCCTAAGATAGTTAAAATCTGTCAAACTCTAAAATTGGGAAAAGGTTAAGTTTTTAATTGGTCAAGTAGTCTAATCACCCCCCTCTAGACATACTTCAAGGTCCTACAGTACGTCTTCACGATCTGACCGATCAAGTACCGAATGCACGACACCTCCGAGTTCAGCACACGTTCAGCTCGATGACGTCCCTCAAACTCCGATCCAACCGATCTTTGAGGGAGAGTTCTGTCAGCACGACGGTGTGGTGATGATGATGATGTTCTACCGACGCAGGGCTTCGCCTAAGCACCGCTACGATATTATCGAGGTGGATTATAGTGGAGGGGGCACCGCACATGGCTAAGAGATCTCAGGGATCAATTGTTGTGTTCTAGACGTGCCCCCCTGCCCCCGTATATAAAGGACCAAGGGGGAGGGGCGGCCGGCCAGGGAAGGGCACGCCAGGGAGGAGTCTCCTCCTTTCCTTGTCCAAGTAGGAGAGGGGAAGGAAGGGGAGAGAGGAGAGGAAGGAAAGGGGGAGC
>NC_041387.1:403510744-403553268 GCF_002162155.2 Triticum dicoccoides
TAACCCCGAAACAATTCCGGTGTCCGAATTGTTGGGGAACGTAGTAGAAATTCAAAATTTTCCTACGTGTCACCAAAATCTATCTATGGAGAAACCAGCAACGAAGGGAAGGAGAGTGCATCTACATACCCTTGTAGATCGCTAAGCGGAAGCGTTCAAGAGAATGGGGTTGAAGGAGTCGTACTCGTCGTGATCCAAATCACCGGAGATCCTAGTGCCGAACGGACGGCACCTCCGCGTTCAACACACTTACAGCCCGGTGACATCTCCCACGCCTTGATCCAGCAAGGAGAGAGGGAGAGGTTGAGGAAGACTCCGTCCAGCAGCAGCACAATGGCGTGGTGGTGATGGAAGAGCGTGGCAATCCTGCAGGGCTTCGCCAAGCACCGCGGGAGAGGAGAAGGGAGAGAGGTAGGGCTGCGCCAGGGAGAGGTCAAAACTCATATGTTGCAGCCCTCAAGACCTCAACTATATATAGGGGAGAGGGAGGGGGTGTGCACCCTCGAGGGTTTCCACCCCAAGGGGTGCGGCTGCCCCCAATCCCATCTAGGGTGGCGGCCAAGGGGGGGGAGAGGGGAAACTTGCACCCCAAGTTAGGTGGGTGCGCCCCCTCCCCCAACCCTAGGCGCCTTGGGCCCTTGTGGGGGGTGCACCAGCCCACCTGGGGCTGTTCCCCTCCCACACTTGGCCCATGCAGCCCTCCGGGGCCGGTGGCCCCACTTGGTGGACCCCCAGGACCCTCCCGGTGGTCCCGGTACGTTACCGATAAAACCCGAAACTTTTCCGGTGACCAAAACAGGACTTCCCATATATAAATCTTTACCTCCGGACCATTCCGGAACTCCTCGTGACGTCCGGGATCTCATCCGGGACTCTGAACAACATTCGATAACCACATACAAACTTGCTTTATAACCCTAGCGTCATCGAACCTTAAGTGTGTAGACCCTACGGGTTCGGGAATCATGTAGACATGACCGAGACGTTCTCCGGTCAATAGCCAACAGCGGGATCTGGATACCCATGTTGGCTCCCACATGTTCCACGATGATCTCATCGGATGAACTACGATGTCAAGGACTCAATCGATCCCGTATACAATTCCCTTTGTCTAGCGGTATTGTACTTGCCCGAGATTCGATCATCGGTATGCCGATACCTTGTTCAATCTCGTTACCGGCAAGTCTCTTTACTCGTTCCATAACACATCATCCCATGATCAAACCCTTGGTCACATTGTGCACATTATGATGATGTCCTATTGAGTGGGCCCAGAGATACCTCTACCTCTCCGTTAACCGGAGTGACAAATCCCAGTCTCGATTCGTGCCAACCCAACAGACACTTTCGGAGATACCTGTAGTGCACCTTTATAGCCACCCAGTTACGTTGTGACGTTTGGTACACCCAAAGCATTCCTACGGTATCCGGGAGTTGCACAATCTCATGGTCTAAGGAAATGATACTTGACATTAGAAAAGCTTTAGCATACGAACTACTATCTTTGTGCTAGGCTTAGGATTGGGTCTTGTCCATCACATCATTCCCTAATGATGTGATCCCGTTATCAACGACATCCAATGTCCATGGTCAGGAAACCGTAACCATCTATTGATCAACGAGCTAGTCAACTAGAGGCTTACTAGGGACATGGTGTTGTCTATGTACCCACACATGTATCTGAGTTTCCTATCAATACAATTATAGCATGGATAATAAACGATTATCATGAACAAGGAAATATAATAATAATAACCAATTTATTATTGCCTCTAGGGCATATTTCCAACAGTCTCCCACTTGCACTAGAGTCAATAATCTAGTTCACATCGCCATGTGATTAACACTGATAGGTCACATCACAATGTGACCAACATCCAAAGAGTTTACTAGTGTCTGAACTAGTTCACATCACCATGTGATTAAGTCTCAATGAGTTTTGGGGTTTAATCATGTTTTGCTTGTGAGAGAGGTTTTTTAGTCAACGGGTCTGCAACTTTCAGATCTGTATGTACTTCGCAAATCTCTAGGTCATTGTGTAAATGCTGCTTCCACGCTCCACTTGGAGCTATTCCAAATGGTTGCTCCACTATACGTATCCGGTTTTCTACTCAGAGTCACTCGGATAGGTGTTAAAGCTTGCATCGACGTAACCCTTTACGCCGAACTCTTTATCACCTCCATAATCGAGAAACATGTCCTTATTTACTCCAAGGACAATTTTGATCGCTGTCAAATGATCCATTCCTGGATCATTCTTGTACCCCTTGACTAACTCATGGCAAGGCACACTTCCGGTGCGGTACACAGCATAGCATACTATAGAGCCTACGTCTGAAGCATAAGGGACGACCTTCGTCCTTTCTCTTTATTCTGTCGTGGTCGAGCTTTAAGTCTTAACTTCGTACCTTACATCTCAGGCAAGAACTCCTTCTTTGACTGATCCATCTTGAACACCTTCAAGATCATGTCAAGGTATATGCTCATTTGAAAGTACCATTAAGCGGTTTTGATCTATCCTCGTAGATCTTGATGCTCAATGTCCAAGTAGCTTAATCCAGGTTTTCCCTTGAAAAACACTTTTCAAATAACCCTATATGCTTTCCAGAAATTCTACATCATTTCTGATCAACAATATATATTCATCAGAAATTCTATAGCGCTCCCACTCACTTCTTTGGAAATACAAGTTTCTCATAAACTTTGTATAAACTCAAAATCTTTGATCATCTCATCAAAGCGTACATTCCAACTCCGAGATGCTTACTCCAGTCCTTAGAAGGATCGCTGGAGCTAGCATACCTTTTAGCATCCTTAGGATCGACAAAACCTTTCTGATTGTATCACATACAACCTTTCCTTACGAAAACTGGTAAGGAAACTCGTTTTGACATCCATCTGCCTGATTTCATAAATGCAGCTAATGCTAACATGATTCCGACGGACTTAAGCATCGCTACGGATGAGAAAATCTCATTGTAGTCAACTCCTTGAACTTGTGAAAATCTCTTCGCCACAAGTCGAGCTTCATAGACGGTGACATTACCGTCCACGTCCGTCTTCTTCTTAAAATCCATCTGTACCCAACGGCCTTACAACCATCAAGTATTTCTTCCAAAGTCATGGATACTTTCTCGGATTTTATGGCCCCGAGCCATTCGTCGGAATCTGGGCCCACCATCGCTTCTCCATAGCTCGTAGGTTCATTGTTGTCTAGCAACATGACCTCTAAGACAGGATTGCGTACCACTCTAAAGTAGTACGCATCCTTGTCACCCTATGAGGTACGATAGTGACTTGATCTGAAACTTCATGATCACTATCATAAGCTTCTACTTCAATTGGTGTAGGCGCCACAGGAACAACTTCCTGTGCCCTGCTACACACTAGTTGAAGTGATGGTTCAACAACCTCATCAAGTCTCCACCATCCTCCCACTCAATTCTTTCGAGAGAAACTTTTTCTCGAGAAAGGACCTGATTCCAGAAACAATCCCTTTTGCTTCCGGAACTGAGACTGGAGGTATACCCAACTGTTTTGGGTGTCCTATGAAGATGCATTTATCTGCTTTGGGTTCGAGCTTATCAGCCTAAAACTTTTTCACATAAGTGTCGCAGCCCCAAACTTTTAAGAAACGACAACTTAGGTTTCTCCAAACCATAGTTCAAACGGTGTCGTCTCAACGGAATTACGTGGTGCCCTATTAAAGTGAGTGTGGTTGTCTCTAATGCCTAACCCATGAACGATAGTGGTAATTCGATAAGAGACATCATGGTACGCACCTTATCCAATAGGGTGCAACTATGATGTTCGGACACACCATCACGCTATGGTGTTCCAGGCGGTATTAATTGTGAAACATTTTCCACAATGTCTTAATTGTGTGCCAAAGCTCGTAACTCAGATACTCATCTCTATGATCATATCATAGACAATTTATCCTCTTGTCACGATGATCTTCAACTTCACTCTGAAATTACTTGAACCATTCAATAATTCAGACTTGTGTTTCATCAAGTAAATATACTCAGTATCTACTCAAATCATCCGTGAAGTAAGAACATAACGATATTCACTGCATGCCTCGGCACTCATTGGACAGCACACATCAAAATGTATTACTTCCAACAAGTTGCTTTCTTGTTCCATTTCACTGAAAACGAGGCCTTTCAGTCATCTTGCCCATGTGGTATGATTTACATGAATCAAGTGATTCAAAATCAAGTGAGTCCAAACGATCCATCTGCATGGAGTTTCTTCATGCGTATACACCAATAGACATGGTTCGCATGTCTCAAACTTTTCAAAACGAGTGAGTCCAAAGATCCATCAACATGGAGCTTCTTCATGCGTTTTACACCAATATGACTTACATGGCAGTGCCACAAGTAAGTGGTACTATCATTACTATCTTATATCTTTTGGCATGAAAATGTGTATCACTACGATCGAGATTCAATAAACCATTCCTTTAGTTGCAAGAACATTGAAGGTATTATTCAAATAAATAGAGTAACCATTATTCTCCTTAAATGAATAACCGTATTGCGACAGACACAATCAAATCATGTCTATGCTCAACGCAAACACCAGATGACAATTATTCAGGTTTAATACTAATCTTGATGGTAGAGGGAGCGTGCGATGTTTGATCACATCAACCTTGGAAACACTTCCAACACTTATCGTCGGCTCACCTTTAGCTAGTCTCCGTTTATTCCGTAGCTTTTATTTCGAGTTACTAACACTTAGCAACCGAACCGGTATCCAATACCCTGGTGCTACTAGGAGTACTAGTAAAGTACACATCTAATTCAATGTATATCCAATATACTTCTATCGACCTTGCCAGCCTTCTTATCTACCAAGTATCTAGGGTAATTCTGCTCCAGTGGCTGTTCCCCTTAATACAGAAGCACTTAGTCTCGGGTTTGGGTTCAACCTTGGGTTTCTTCACTAGAGCAGCAACTGATTTTCCATTTCATGAAGTGCCCTTCTTGCCCTTGCCCTTCTTGAAACTAGTGGTTTCATTAACCATCAACAATTGATGCTCCTTCTTGATTTCTACTTTCGCGGTGTCAAACATCGTGAATATCTCAAGGATCATCATATCTATCCCTGATTTGTTATAGTTCATCACAAAGCTCTAGCAGCTTGGTGGCAATGACTTTGGAGAAACATCACTATCTCATCTGGAAGATCAACTCCCGCTCGATTCAAGTGATTGTTGCACTCAGACAATCTGAGCACAAGCTCAACGATTGAGCTTTTCTCCCTTAGTTTGCAGGCTAAGAAAATCGTCGGAGGTCTTATACCTCTTGACGTGGGCACGAGCCTGAAATCCCAATTTCAGCCCTCGAAACATCTCATATGTTCCGCGACGTTTCAAAAAACGTCTTTGGTGCCTCAACTCTAAACCGTTTAACTGAACTATCACGTAGTTATCAAAACGTCTATGTCTGATGTTCGCAACATCGACAGACGATGTTTGGGGTTCAGCACACTGAGCGGTGCATTAAGGACATAAGCTTTCTACTGTCCGCATAATCGCTACTGTCAACTTTCAACTATATTTTCTCTAGGAACATATCTAAACAGTGGAACTAAAACGCGAGCTTACGACATAATTTGCAAAGATCTTTTGACTATGTTCAGGATAATTAAGTTCATCTCATGAACTCCCACTCAGATAGACATCCCTCTAGTCATCTAAGTGATTACATGATCCGAGTCAACTAGGCCGTGTCCGATCATCACGTGAGACGGACTAGTCATCATCGGTGAACATCTTCATGTTGATCGTATCTACTATACGATTCATGCTCGACCTTTCGGTCTCTTGTGTTCTGAGGCCATGTCTGTACATGCTAGGCTCGTTAAGTTAACCTAAGTGTTTCGCGTGTGTAAATCTGGCTTACACCCGTTGTATGTGAATGTAAGAATCTATCACACCCGATCATCACGTGGTGCTTCGAAACGACGAACTTTCGCAACGGTGCACAGTTAGGGGGAACACTTTCTTGAAATTTTAATGAGGGATCATCTTATTTACTACCGTCGTTCTAAGAAAATAAGATGCATAAACATGATAAACATCACATGCAATCAAAAAGTGACATGATATGGCCAATATCATTTTGCTCCTTTTGATCTCCATCTTCGGGGCTCCATGATCATCTTCGTCACCGGCATGACACCATGATCTCCATCATCATGATCTCCATCATCGTGTCCCCATGAAGTTGTCTAGCCAACTAATTACTTCTACTACTATGGCTACTGGTTAGCAATAAAGTAAAGTAATTACATGGCGTTGTTCAATGACACGCAGGTCATACAATAAATAAAGACAACTCCTATGGCTCCTGCCGGTTGTCATACTCATCGACATGCAAGTCGTGATTCCTATTACAAGGACATGATCAATCTCATACATCACATATCATTCATCACATTCTTCTTGGCCATATCACATCACGTAGCATACCCTGCAAAAACAAGTTAGACGTCCTCTAATTGTTGTTGCATGTTTTACGTGGCTGCTATGGGTTTCTAGCAAGAACGTTTCTTACCTACGCAAAAACCACAACGTGATATGTCAATTGCTATTTACCCTTCATAAGGACCCTTTTCATCGAATCCGTTCCGACTAAAGTGGGAGAGACTGGCACCCGCTAGCCACCTTATGCACCAAGTGCATGTCAGTCGGTGGAACCTGTCTCACGTAAGTGTACGTGTAAGGTCGGTCCGGGCCGCTTCATCCCACAATATCGTCGAAACAAGATTGGACTAGTAACGGTCAGCACATTGAACAAAATCAACGCCCACAACTACTTTGTGTTCTACTCATGCAAAGAATCTACGCAACAGACCTAGCTCATGATGCCACTGTTGGGGAACATAGCAAAAATTCAAAATTTTCCTACGTGTCACCAAGATCTATCTATGGAGAAACCAGCAACGAAGGGAAGGAGAGTGCATCTACATACCCTTGTAGATCGCTAAGCGGAAGCGTTCAAGAGAACGGGGTTGAAGGAGTCGTACTCGAAGTGATCCAAATCACCGGAGATCCTAGTGCCGAACGGACGGCACCTCCGCGTTCAACACACATACAGCCCGGTGACGTCTCCCGCGCCTTGATCCAGCAAGGAGAGAGGAAGAGGTTGAGGAAGACTCCGTCCAGCAGCAGCACAACGGCGTGGTGGTGATGGAGGAGTGTGGCAATCCTGTAGGGCTTCGCCAAGCACCGCGGGAGAGGAGAAGGGAGAGAGGTAGGGCTGCGCCAGGGAGAGGTCAAAACTCAGATGTTGGCAGCCCTCAAGACCTCAACTATATATAGGGGAGAGGGAGGGGGTGCACCCCCTCTAGGGTTTCCACCCCAAGGGGTGCGGCTGCCCCCAATCCCATCTAGGGTGGCGGCCAAGGGGGGGAGAGGGTAAACTTGCCCCCCAAGTTAGGTGGGTGCGCCCCCTCCCCCAACCCTAGGCGCCTTGGGCCCTTGTGGGGGGCGCACCAGCCCACCTGGGGCTGGTCCCCTCCCACACTTGTCCCATGCAGCCCTCCGGGGCCGGTGGACCCCCGGGACCCTCCCGGTGGTCCCGGTACGTTACCGATAAAACCCGAAACTTTTCCGGTGACCAAAACAGGACTTCCCATATATAAATCTTTACCTCCGGACCATTCCGGGACTCCTCATGACGTCCGTGATCTCATCCGGGACTCCGAACAACATTCGGTAACCACATACAAACTTCCTTTATAACCCTAGCGTCATCGAACCTTAAGTGTGTAGACCCTACGGGTTCGGGAATCATGCAGACATGCCCGAGACGTTCTTCGGTCAATAACCAACAGCGGGATCTGGATACCCATGTTGGCTCCCACATGTTCCACGATGATCTCATCGGATGAACCACGATGTTAAGGACTCAATCGATCCCGTATACAATTCCCTTTGTCTAGCGGTATTGTACTTGCCCGAGATTCGATCGTCGGTATGCCGATACCTTGTTCAATCTCGTTACCGGCAAGTCTCTTTACTCGTTCCGTAACACATCATCCCATGATCAACCCCTTGGTCACATTGTGCACATTATGATGATGTCCTACCGAGTGGGCCCAGAGATACCTTTCCGTTAACCGGAGTGACAAATCCCAGTCTCGGTTCGTGCCAACCTAACAGACACTTTCGGAGATACCTGTAGTGCACCTTTATAGCCACCTAGTTACGTTGTGACGTTTGGTACACCCAAAGCATTCCTACGGTATCCGGGAGTTGCACAATCTCATGGTCTAAGGAAATGATACTTGACATTAGAAAAGCTTTAGCATACAAACTACGATCTTTGTGCTAGGCTTAGGATTGGGTCTTGTCCATCACATCATTCCCTAATGATGTGATCCCGTTATCAACGACATCCAATGTCCATGGTCAGGAAACCGTAACCATCTATTGATCAACGAGCTAGTCAACTAGAGGCTTACTAGGGACATGGTGTTGTCTATGTACCCACACATGTTTGTGAGTTTCCTATCGATACAATTATAGCATGGATAATAAACGATTATCATGAACAAGGAAATATAATAATAATAATAACCAATTTATTATTGCTTCTAGGGCATATTTCCAACACGAATATAGTCGTCCAATATATCAATCTTCATGTCTCGACCATTTCGAGACACCTCGTCATGTCCGTGATCACATCCGGGACTCCGAACTACCTTCGGTACATCAAAACATATAAACTCATAATATAATTGTCATCTAACTTTAAGCGTGCGGACCCTACGGGTTCGAGAACTATGTAGACATGATCGAGACACGTCTTCGGTCAATAACCAATAGCGGAACCTGGATGCTCATGTTGGCTCATACATATTATACGAAGATCTTTATCGGTTAAACCGCATAACAACATACGTTGTTCCCTTTGTCATCGGTATGTTACTTGCCCGAGATTGGATTGTCGGTATCTCAATACCTAGTTCAATCTCGTTTCCGGCAAGTCTCTTTACTCGTTACGTAATGTATCATTCTGTAACTAACTCATTAGCTACATTTCTTGCAAGGCTTATAGTGACGTGCATTACTGAGAGGGCCCAGAGATACTTCTCCGACAATCGGAGTGACAAATCCTAATCTCGAAATAGGTCAACTCAACATGTACCTTCAGAGACACCTGTAGAGCTCCTTTATAATCACCCAGTTACGTTGTGATGTTTGGTAGCACACAAAGTGTTCCTCTGGTAAACGGGAGTTGCATAATCTCATAGTTGTAGGAACATGTATAAGTCATGAAGAAAGCAATAGCAACATATTAAACGATCAAGTGCTAAGCTAACGGAATGGGTCAAGTCAATCACATCATTCTCCTAATGATGTGATCCCGTTAATCAAATGAAAACTCATGTCTATGGTTAGGAAACACAACCATCTTTGATCAACGAGCTAGTCAAGTAGAGGCATACTAGTGACACTATGTTTGTCTATGTATTCGCACATGTATTATGTTTCCGGTTAATACAATTCTAGCATGAATAATAAACATTTATCATGATATAAGGAAATAAATAATAACTTTATTATTTCCTCTAGGGCATATTTCCTTCAAAGCCACCAGTATGAAAGAAAGGTAATCAGGTGTTTATTAACCCAGCTTGGTATTAAACCGGAAATATACTTATTACACTAGCTTGATAAATCAGCAGTGAACACATATCACAGGTATGTTGTATATTGTTATTTTCAGTCCTACATCAGTTATAAACTATGTTTTTGGGCATGATAACCCTTCTAGCGGTAAACCGCCAAGACGCAACTTATCTGTTATATGCAGGAACAGATTCTACAAAAAACAAAGTATCATGAGCAAACATAGCATTTTCATAGCATGGCGGATTAACAGTGTCATGCAATGTGCACGATGGCACAATTACACCCAAAAGATCAAGTCTTGCAAAACAAAGAAGTTAAACCAGCCACCGGTTTATGCATCAGTGGTGGGCTGGCTTGACAGTTGCGGATCATCTTGCGCCGGTTCATCCTCCTCCTCTCTATCCAGTGGCTAGAAGTTAGTGGTTGCCCAATCGATCCCATTTAAGTCTCTGAACACAGCTTCATCGCTTATAAGATTGGAGGGGTCAACTTCAGGGGCATAAGTATGCTTACGAATTGGCGGAATAAGAGTGGGAGCTTCATAGTTCGGCGTATTGACCCTCTTGTTGTCGGCGTCATAAATCGACTGATGAAACGAAAGATCGGTCTCTTCAATCAACTTACTAGCCAACGGGCGCATCTCCCTCGTCAAAGCCCGAAGATCTTCAATATCAAATGCCGATCCGTCCTCCTTGATGCTTGGATAGCCATTCCCTATGTCAGCCGGATCAAGATCAGATATCCATGCTTTAGCACGGGTCAGGGTGGTAAGAGCGCCGACCCTTGCAGCTGATCGTTTTATCTCTTCAAGCCGGGGGGCATCATCAATAGCCTCTCTAAAGTTTCCTTGATCAAAGTTGGGGGTGGTTTATTGTAATAAGTTGTGCAGATAATCCATTGTGCACCGGTACAGAGTTGCTCTATCAGTATATAGGCAGCCTTCAATTTCTTCTGCATATCAGAGCCCAGATGCGTAATGCGAGATCCTGCATCCTCACAGACATCAGTAAACTAGGGACTAATGGAATAATGAAATTTCAAAGGTTGTGAAGAAGTTACTTACCAAAGACAGCAGCAGTCATGGCATTTATTTGTTGTTTCAAGCTGGTTAACTCTTCCGCCACCGGTTTAAGGGCCACGTCAGCATCTTCAGCTTTCTTCAGCAAAGTTGTTTTTTCTGCATCCCAGCCTAGATGCTCATTCTTGAAGCTTTCCTTCAGTTGTTCCATGGCCGCTAAAGCGCCAGTCAGCTTCTCTTTCGCCTTGGAAGTTTTTGCTTGCTAGGTCTTGATATTCTCCTTAAGGTCGGCGATTTGGGACTCTTTTTTGTCCAGATCAGCCTTCAAGAGGTATTTTATGAGTTGACAGAACAAGTTTTAAGTCCCAAGCACATAACAAGTTATACACTTGGCACTTGGGGGCTAATGCCTATCGCTTCTTATCAACAATATGGTAAAGTCCCAAAGCTCAATACAAGTATTAATCTTGGCACTTGGGGGCTAATGCCTATTTGCTCAAGTACAAATTTGTGGTTTTTTTTCTTTGATGATAAACCGGTTTCCAAAGGTATTCAACAAGAAGTGTGAGCCTTACAATATGAAGTCTCGGTTCATCTTGTAGAGATAAACCGGCTCTTGAGGGCTACATAGGTGAAATTGAATTATTATTTTATGAAGTCCAGGTTCATCTTGAAGAGATAAACCGACACTTGAGGGCTACAATGGCAAAGTTGAAGAATCATTATTTTACAAAATCCTGATTTGAATGGGTATTGCCAAACCGGCCCTTGGGGGCTACTGGAGTTGATATTTTAAATAGATCAGAAGAAAGGAATACTTATGAAGAGTTCAACAGGATTTACCTCATATCTCTCCTTCATCATGTTCACTAAACCGGCTTCGTAGTCACAGTTTGTGTACAGACGGTTCAAAATCCCAGAATGAATGTCTTGGGTGCTGAGGTGAGTGTAGCTATCTAAATCTGCCTTCCACTTGCCTTTATCAATAGCAGCCTTTCTTCTTTGACGTTGTGTTTGGACAAGGCTATGGGGTTGCCAGGGGTGGTGTAACCAATGCCAGTAACAAAAACATCATCATCAGCACCTTTAGCCGGGCTTGGTGGATCATCAGCATGAGCCGATGGATCAACATCCATGTGCTCAGCTTCAGTTGCTTGATCCGACAACGACGGGCAATCAGGAATATTGTCAGCATCTGGGTGTGACGGTTCGGGAGTCTTTTCTGTTTCATCCAGATTGGGGTCTTCAGCCGGTTTGTTCACTTTGGCCTTCTTTCTGGCTCTGGCTTTGGCCCTGGAAAATAATAAGTATGCATCAGAACAATGCAAGGATAAAAATACAAAGGTATGACATATTAGCAAAATTTACTCACACGGGAACCGTTTTAAGGGTCGGAAGCTTCGTCCCTGTTAATTCACCAGAAGATGAATGGGAGGTCCCCTGGTAATTCGAGTTAGACAGATTAAGAGGATATCGGAAATAACACGCCCTGGGACAAGGTGTATCATAAGTACAAGAGACCTCTTGGCGGCGTTTACGAACCGGAGAGTTCGGTATACCGGAGGAAGTAACCACTTGGCCGCTATGCCGGGTTGTGCGGCGAGCTTCATGTTGATGTGTCTTCAAAATAAAGTGTGGTTCTGAGTAAGCTAGAGGGTGTGAAAATCCTACTTTTCGGATTGCTTGACGGGTTTTTGGTGTTGGCATAGGATCTGAGTTGGAAGAAAGAGTAATTACCTCTACATCACCAGCACGGCTAGCCTCCGCATCATCCTGATAATGATCATTGTCAATGAGGTGTATGAAAAAAGAACCAAGAGAATCAAGTTCTACCTCTGACTCCGGATCATCAAGATCTTCATCATTGGGCAGGTCAGGGGACTCGGCGGTTTTCTTCTTTGCAGGTTTCTTCGTAACTTTGGTCTTAGTGCGAGGTGTTTTCGCCGTTTTATCCTGCGGCTTCCTCTTCCAGAACGGATCATCACCCTGCAAAGATGGACAACAAGTTATAAAGAAATATTTAAGAGGGGTTGGATTAAGACAAGAATGATGCAATTCTTACAGCTGGATGTTTATTGGAAACACAGAAAGGACTGAGCCATGTCTTGTTGCACTCAGATACCGGTTCATCCAGCATCTTCTTGACAGATTCAATAATCTCCTCGTCAGTTAGCTGAATATCAATATGTCGTTGAGGATCTTTGACATTTCTTGTGTACTCGCACATTAAACCGGTGTGATGGCTTAAGGGCAAGATACTCCAAGAGACCCAACAGCGGACAAAGTCGATGCCGGTTAAACCATTCGCCATAAAGGCTCGGAGCTTTGAAAGCTGTGGTGCATACTTAGCTCGTTCCTTTGCAGTGAGTCGTTAGGAAACTGGATGTGTATTGGTAAGCCGCTGAGCACGAGAACCCAACAGAGGATTTTCGTCAGCTGGAGCTGTGTTTTGACAATAAAACCAAGTCTGATTCTAGTCTTTGGGGTGGCTATAATGTTTGGCATGAGGGAAATTGACATCTTTCCTTTTCCGAATTGACACTCTGCCAAGTTCAGTGTTGGGCCCGTCCGTAAATTCAGTACGGCGGTTTAAGTAAAAGAAGTCTCTGAATAATTCAACAGTAGGTTCTTCTTGTAGATAAGCCTCACAAAACACTTGAAAATTGCAAATATTGGACACGGAGTTCGGTCCAATATCTTGAGGGCGGATTTGGAAGCTAGCAAGCACGTCACAGAAGAATTTTGATCCGGGAGGGCTAAACCCTCGACCCAGATGATTAGTAAACACAATAACCTCCCCATCCTTGGGTTCAGGAGGATTTTCTGGACCGGGCACTCTTCAGTGGATGATTTCCTTACTCGCTAAAGCGCCGGTTGCAACACATCTGTTCAGCTACTCTTCCGTAACCCGGGAAGGAACCCAGTTGCAAGCGTAAAATTGTTTGTCCATTTGTTAAACAAGACCTGAAGGAAGATTGGTGCCGGTTTAAGAAATCATGATCAACTACTAAAAGTAAAGGGGCAGGAAATATTCAAGCGTGAAAGAGTTATAAACCGAAGATGTACATTATCAACTTGCAGACATAAGCAGTTGGCGGTTTAAGAAGGGACTAATGGTATACTGGCGGATTATGATTCAAAGGTTAAACCGCCCGCACAGTTGCTAACTTTCTGATCTATGAGTGAAAAATGGCTAAGTGATGAAAAACAGGTTTCACAGATTGATATCACCGTTTTGGATCTACTGTGTGTCGGAAAATGAAAATATATTCAGACCTAAATATTGGGGCTTGAATAGTTAAGGTCCAGATGGGATCTTCTACAAAAAAAGAGATGATATGATAAGGAAAAATGGATTATGGCTATTGCCGCACAGGGAAAATATCATGTTTCCATCAAATATTCATGCGGCAGCGAAAAACATGTGAACAACAACGACGAGTTTAGATGAATTCGCGTAAACCCTAATGAGATCTATAGAGGGGGAAGAGGAAGAACTTACCAAGGTTGTTTGATGGCGGAGGTGCGCGAGCGGAATTTGGACCAGTCACGTTGATGCAGCGGTCGACGGTGAAGCAGAGGAGGAGCTTGACGGCGGCGGCTGGGCTCGAGTGCTAGGGCGTCGCAAAGTAGAAGACAAGACGAAGAGGCACGGGGGGGGGGAGTGAAAGAGACCCCCGGCCCTATTTATAAGGCGAATGGATAAGTGGCAGGCGCGGGAATCGAGGAGTTCCAAATTAGATATGTGACAGGGCCGACGCCTAGATTCTCGGGAGTTCATTAAAAATGAGGATGTATATATATATGTATATATGTGTGTGTGTATATATATATATGTATATATGTATATATATATATATGATTTTGGATAAACTTAATGACAGGTGACGTCATGGCGGGTTATCACGATCTCATAAGATGACATCATGGCAAGTTACAAGTTTTTGTGAAGGTAATAAAGAAGGGATTTTTCTAAGTGTTGAAGGTTGACATGAACAAGTTCAAATCAACCTGGAGCCTAATGATGGAGATATAACTGGTGGGTATAAACCGCCCAGGAGGGGTCGGTTTATCCTAAGAGAGGTTACTAATATTGAAGCCCATGAAGTTATAGAAGACGATGATTTATGAAGGAAACTTAACAAGGAAGCCCAAAGCCCAGAGGCGTGTTAGGGCCCATAGACATAAACCGTCATGGGCGTGTAACTTGTAATGTAAGGTAGGAAAGGATAGATACCGAGCCGGACACATTTATGAACCAGCCTCGGGATTCTGTAGACCGATGGGCGTCAACCTGTGTATATAAAGGGACAACCCGATGGCGGTTTAGGGACAAGAAACAACAACTCGAGAGCCAGGTTACACGTATTCGCTCCCTAGTTATCGAAACCCTAGCTATCCCACCACAACTGGATCATAGGCTTTTACCTTCACTACAAGGGGCCGAACCAGTATAAACTCCCCGCGCCCTTTGTCCGTTTAACCCCTTTAAGCTAATATCATTGCGATGGCTCCACGACTAAGTCCTCACACGAGGACATCTGACGTGACAATTCCACGACACGCCCTCCCGTCTAAATCATGTCCATGTACGTAGGGTCACGCTACAAAAAAGACGGCCACATATGTACATATGGGTGTGGTCTCGAACGTGCACAGCGACGACGTCATGTTCATCAGCAGCCAACCGGCTGGGTCAAAACGGAGGAAACAGGGTCCTGTTCATCGGGTACCAAGCAACTAGGTCGGAACATGTCTTGTTCATTGGGAGCCAAATGACTGGGTCAGAACATGTCATATTCATCGGGAGCCAACCGACTTGGACGGAATAGCCGAAACGGGGTCTAGCATACTGCAAAGCAGAGGAAACGACCTTCTGTTTGACCGCCTACAGTCAAAATGGGATCCTGTTCATCGGGAGGGGTCTGGCGTACCGCAAAATGGAGGAAACAAACTTCTGTTCAACCACCTCCGGTTGAAACGGGGTCTTATTGATCGGGAGGGGTCTGTCGCACCGCAAAACGGAGGAAACAAACTACTCTTAGAGCGCCTACGGTCGAAACGGGGTCATGTTCATCGGGAGGAGTGTGGCGTACTGCAAAACGGGACTCCACGGGCTATTCGTCATCTACTGTCGACTTCCTCCAGCCTCCACTAGCTATTGACCATCCACTGTCGACTTCCTCTAGCCTCCACCGGCAAATGTTCATCCAGCCTTCCCGGGGTCCTATTCATCCAGCCTCCACGGAGTCCTATTCATCCACCTCCAACCGGCTGGGGTGTGGCGGACTCCTCGGGGTCTTGTTCATCAAGCGGCAACCGCCTACATATGCCCGAGGTCCTATTCATCCAATCCCCACCAGCTGGGGTGGGGCGTACGAGCGAATGGCGGCAATGGGAACTGTTCATCCACAGCCAACTAACAGATACGATGCGTCTCGACTCATGTCTATGTGTATCGCGCGCATGGCATCAACTGGCACTGTTCATCAAGAGGCAACCCAAGCGGATAGCTACATCTCACACGGGGCTTGATAGTACGCATCGATCGATCGGCTTCTGTAAGCAGCAGCAGCCATCGATCGCTCAGGTTCAGTTAGAAGCTAAGGAATCGCTCAGGCTCAGTTAGCAGCGAAGGAATCACTCGAATTTAGTTAGCAATGAAGGGATCAGTCGACCTACTTGGGATCGCTCACTCGTGTTCACTATGTAGCTAGCTAGTGCAGTCGCTCGGGTTCAGTAAGCGAACTCCTCGCTCGGGTTTAGTTAGTGAATATCCATGACATAAAATGTTTTCTTTTGGGCCATAATGTCACATATGTGTTTTTTATAGTGTGGACCCCACAAGCCTAAAACTAATAGGATTCCTAACAAAAAGGGCACACTGTGAGTGGGAAGATAGTTAGCAGCGTCCGACTAAAACATTCGTAGGGAAAGTATTAAGGCCCACACTTCTATCAGAGAGCAGGGCCCACTAGCTGATTGAGCGGCTTACGGGATATGTCGCGTGCTGGTAGATGGTACTTACTACAATAGCATGTACATGACCTGAATGCCCCCAACTCGGTCTGGCTGGAGGACTGCCTGGGTCTTGCAAACTAGCAGTGTTCGCTTTGGTTGCATGCCGCAAGTGCGAGATAATCGACAACGTTCAATTTTCTTAGGACGTTGCAGGTATCTAGGCTATGTGGTTGCGGCGTTTAATTTCACATGTACGCTGGTACTAATAAAATCTTACGAGGGTTTTCCCTACTAGTGACAGCGGATATCTAGGCATTTTTTAATGTCAAAAATGATTTTTTAAAGTGCACCAAATCAAGACCTAATACCACAGGTGCTTCGTCGTCATTCATACGATTCCAACGAGCCCAGGAACTTCAAATCTGCATTGGTATGAAGAAATGGCGGCCGCCCTATCGGAGGGACCTGAAGGTTCAACGACACACCGTACGAGAGTTTTGGCTCATACCAACACTCATACTAGACATAGACAAGCGCAAAAGTTGCCCTTTCAAACAGAATTCTTCATTGATTTCATCCTTGTTTGTCCCTACGGCTTCCTTGGCCTTCAAGGGGTGTTTTGGGAAAGTTTTTGGCTCACCTAGATCTCTTGGATCAAAGGAGAGTTGCTACATTAACGGGGGAGCCATTGGGAGAGCTCTTATATATACACCTCCAATCCTAGTCGCCACCATCATCTCATTCATCATCTTCACTATTCACATCTTTCCATGTCCAGCCGCTATCTACATCAAGAAGCACTTGGGGGTTCTGCGAGGCCCCATCTCCTTCAACCTTGCAGGAAGGCTGGGAACGAAGCCACCAGAGGAACTGCCCCCGCCGGGGCGCAACCATGGGCCACAGCCACCGTACCATCGCCGCCATCACCACCATCACCACCATGACAGCATAAATCTCTATCGTCCTAATATATTAGGCACATAGAAACACTTAATTCAATAAAATAAAGAAGAATTCCACCCTATTCTAAATGAGAATAAGGGTGATACATGCAAATTTACCTCAATTTCATCCGCTGCATCCACCTCCAATAGGGTTTTCTCGCCTACCACATCTGGATATGGCAAAAACGAGACAAGGACATGCAGTAGGTGTAGTAATCACAATTGTTGTGATAGCCAAGTTGCTTTGAGTGGGGGCACGAATGTCTGGTACAAATAAGAAGAGATGGAGGATGCATTGGGAAAGAAGACCCTAGGCGGAAAAACCAGGAAGGACGAACTTCATGTCTCTATGGATGAACTAAATTCCCAAGGCAAAATTAAATGCCTTGTAAGTCGATCCAAGGACATGTACGATGCAGTTACAAAAAAGAAAATTACGAAATTAAGTATGAAACGACCAAACTGACTGACACGCCGCTGACATTGAGGTTTGAGAAAGGAAAGGTTAGATGTGTCCATACACGTGAACTAACAAGTTTCACTTTTAGTTGCGTGTAAAAGAGTATGTTATAAAACGAAAGAACGCATGTTTTATATAACATAACTTGAGAAAACAAGATGTAGTTGGTTAGGATTAAGAATGAAATCAGCTAGAAAGAATCATTGCATAAACACTACTCCCTCCGTCCACAAAGAAGTGTTGTTGATGTAGTACAAAGTTTTACTAAATTGACGTCACTTATTTCAAGATGGAGGGAGTATATATTTGGTAGATGAAAGGACGTAGAACAAACGGTGCATGGTTGATGATGGGAGGGAGCATGCCATGTGTCGTGCGTACGACGATCTATGGGACCAGCGAGGGTCCCTTTGCAGTTTGACTGCGGAGATCGGCGAGCACAAAGAGCGGAACTAGCAAGAACGCATAAGGTTTATGCAGGTTCGGACCACTGTGAAGCGCAAAATCGTACTGATTTGGTGGGTTGATTATTTGAGCACAAGTACAAGGGAGCGCAATTCCAGCAAGAATGCGTGAGAAATGCAGCTACGCGCGTGTATGTGCAAAAGTGTCAACCTTTGTTAAGGTAGCCATGGGCCTCCTTTTATAGAGAAAGTGGTCACCACAGTGGTAGAATAGTAACTACGTAAGGTGGATAGTGGCTACAGTGCCACATACCTAACTCTGACCGATTAGGACAAAGGCATTAAATGCTCCGTGAGGTGCCGCGTTGATGAAGCTCCCCGGCAAGAGTCGTCTCTCCTTTGTGCCATTTTCCCATCAACCTCATATCATGTTGACACGATCCTGGGACGGGTTTTATCAAAGTCATGTCTTCGGCAGCAAGCTGACACGCGCCCAGGCAAGATTCACCTAACTACTTGCCCGCTCGACACCTATACGACAAGTGATGTTAGTATAAATCTGAGACTACCGTCGATCATCCGAGGACTAAGCAATCACACGAGCATGACATCGAGATTTGTTAACGAGGTTCACCGATATGGCTACATCCCCGAGGCCTGACTTTGGGCGCTCCTCCCCATGACACCGCTACAATACCGCACCTGGTCGCCCTGGACGTCGGCACATGCCGCCGGCTTCCCCTGCGTTCTTGTGCTATTATGTTGGCATAGGTTACATCGTGTGCCTACCCCTCGCTATATACAAGAGGTCCAAGATACAAGTGTCCTATTAGGACACGACTCCATATCCTATCTAAACACAATACAACTACAAGTCCAACTGTACCCTACCTTGTACACTATATTCGACACAACTATAACAAACTCCACTTTGGCGAATATTCTTCACCACCTTGAATTCGTCAATGCGTCAAACTTCCATGTACATTGGACTTGAGCTTATCCCATGAGTATGGTTGCTACTCCAAACACTCCATGTGACTCCACCTACAACTTGTAATCCCTCCTTTTCTTGACCACAGTCAACACTCGAGAAAAATTAAGTTCCTCTTTACTCTAGTCTGTTCTCACAACTTCAAGAGTATCCGTCTAATGCCATCACACACTGATCACTGATTTGCGTGAAAGTGAACAACTCACATATTGGGTGTCACACATAAGAATTACCTGAACTCAACAACACCATTCCTTTCTTAACCGCCCGTCTGGAACTTGAAGAAATTTCACCATTGTTTGTAGTCATCCCGAGTCAAATTCGCAGTTGTCTCATCACATGTATGGCCATCAGAGCCCTGACCCATCTCCATGTCCCGTGCATACCGCATGCCACACTGCTATTACCGTGTCGAGTCTCCGCTGTCCCGATCGAGTCTCAAGGGTAGCGAACCCACACCACTCAACCCCCACTGCAGAGTACCATCGGTCATCACTGACCAATGGCGAGTTTCACGCTTCCATCAGACCACTAGGCTCCAGTCCGAACTGTGTGTCCCTTGCTTTTTTTCCCGCTGAATAGGCTTCGACTCCCTGTTGACTTACGTCGTAGCCCCTCTATCAGCACAGAGTGAAGTCCTTCAGACTCCAGCTCCACCTTCAACATGACTCCATGGTAGATGAGCAGTCCATCCTCGTGCCCGTTGACATCAAGCTCCGTGTGCACATCACCTTGAATCAACCCTGCGCCATAGTCTTGTCGAAGCCACACAAACCCTCGAGCCTGCGCCACATGTCTCCACGCCCAGAAATCGGTCACCATCAGCATCACGCTCCTATGTCGTCGTCGTCGATCCCACCACCGTATTTTGTTCCAACCGACATCCAAGTCGATCCGTCGTACTGTCTAGTCCGAACCAGCCGGACTTATCCGGCTTCACGACACACTCTAGACTACTCAAGCCGTCATCGTGACAATCGCCATCCATACACGAATGTGCACCAACAAAGAAAACCCAAAGCACAATCCTTCATAGCCTTCCCGTGTGAACACCAAAGGAGATTAACAAAGCAACCCAAGCTCCTAATTCACCACACGTATGTAGCTTTTTAACGAACTTCTCTATTTCTTTCTTGATAAGCATCACATCTGACTCTGAGTCCTAGTGCCATTCTTTTTTTTCTTCCCAACAAACCTCATGTGCCTTGGCATCCGCTTCCTGAGTCCTACCTCACATACGGCCACGCACACAGTCACTGGTTCGACCTGCTGCCAAGCTTGGCGTTCGCCTCTGGCCTGCCGCCCCTTAGTTCGCTTGGGCCATGCCGCCCTTTAGCTTACTTGTTGCCTGCTCCTATCTGGGCTTCCAAGCCTCCAGCACACAAGCCTTGCGACCACACGCCTTGCACGAGCTAGGTTCGGATCGAATGGTCTGATGAACTTGCCAGATCCTTGTACTCGCCAGCCAACTGCCGCCTCGTACGCTCGCCCGATCGATCCATGATCGGCGCACGTCTCGCCTGCTGCTGACATATAAGCACACGTACCTCCCGCTGATCTGCCTTTTTCGATTACTTTCAACACGATCAGAGCTCCGGTGGCTCCACGATCTTTTCCAGTCACAGGCCTCGACCGTCGACGGATTTGATGAATTCTGCTTCACCTCTAATCAATGATGCATGTCCTCGAAACAACCTAGCTCTGATACTAATTGTTACAATAAATCTGAGACCACCGTCGATTATCCGAGGACTAAGCAATCACACAAGCATGACACCAAGATTTGTTAACGAGGTTCACTGATATGGCTACATCCCCGGGGCCTGACTATGGGCGCTTCTCCCCATGACACCGCTACAATACCGCACCCGGTCGCCCTGGACGCCGGCACATATGCCGTCGGCTTCCCCTGCGTTCCTGTGCTATTATGTTGGCATAGGTTACATCGTGTGTCTACCCTCGCTATATATGAGAGGTCCATGATAAAAGTGTCCTATTAGGACATGACTCCATATCCTATCTAAACACAATACAACTACAAGTTCAATTGTAACCTACCTTGTACACTATATTCTACACAACTCTAACAAGTGACAACCTGGTCGATGAGGTGGAGCGGCGATATGGTAGTGGGATTCTTGTCGGGCTCGGAACTTGCTGGGTTTGGGACTTGGCGGGTCTTCGCTAGCTCCCTGGCAAGGTCTTACCGGGAACTCCAAGCTTGTTCTTCTGTAATCCAGACTTGGATATCTTCTTTGTATCTTTGTAATCCAGTCTTGAGTTTGTCTTTAATTGTCCTCCGGCAAGCCTTGTCGTCGGGAAGGTTGCTACTGTCCGTGCATAAGTCTGGGGTACTAATGACCCAGATCTTAGTACACCGACATCATGCATTTGCAATTAATAATATAATTCAACGTACTTAAAATGAAATAAGAGTATGATGAAAGAATTTAGAAAGAAAAACAAGAATGACTCGAAATGGAAGAGTACTCAACGGTGTCACTGGAACATGGGTACCGAGAATAAGAAAATGAATAGTATGAATGGATGAAACACGGGAAGAACCAGTCGAGGAACAAAGAAGGAAACGAACATGACAAACGTGGAGCAAAATGAAGTATAATAATGATTTGACGAAGTATTTTAGTACAGGATAAACATGTATATTGTGTCGTATTAACATGATTTTAAGTTTTTTTTAAGAACCGACAATCGCCGGCATTCATATATTAAGCAGGGAGAGGATGGAAAAAGCGTTCATGATCAAGTGATCATGGTGGGTTACAAGATTGGTGAATACAGATTCACCTCGGTCCCAGAAGGACCTGTCTATCTTGCCTGGATCTCCTAACGGTGTCTTGAGGCACTTCGCTCCGGCTAGTTTCCAGGAGTCCATGTCACAGTTGATTGCCGAGACAATGTTGCAGACCTGGTTGTTTGTCTGCCGAAACATACGATTATTCCTCTTGCGCCAGATGTGCCAAGTAATCAAGAAGATCATTGTTTTCAGCTTTGCTCTGAGGTTTGGTCTTGCTTGTTGGAGCGGTTGCGGACTCGTTGCTCGGAGTTGAAGCTGTTGTCTTCAGTTAGGAGGGCGACCTTTTCACAGCCCGACCAGAGCGAAGTACGGCGCCAAATGTCCTTTGACAGCGACTAGATGGGTGGAGGATTCAAGGCTTCTCACACATAGTGGGCAGAAGTAATTATTTTTCCAACCTCCACGTTGTAATCTATCATTGCACCATAGCCAGTTGTGAAGCAGGAGCTAGAAGAAGAATTTTATCTTGCCGGGGGCCCATGTTTTCCAGATCAAAGTCTTGAAATCAGTCCTTGGCAAATCCTCAAACTGGGCATTGTAGGCAGAGGATGCGCGGTAGTTTCCTGAGGTGTGTAATTTCCATGTGATTCTGTCTTCAGAGTGGGGCTGCAGGATCACATTTGCTGCCCTGATTGCTCTCCAAAGGATAAGAAAATTCTGTGCTAGCTGAGTATTTGCTTGTTGCCTGAGATCCTTAATCCAAGTTTTTATTTTGTTTAGACAAATTCATCCGAAACCAGTTTTCGACTCACGACGCATATCAATATTTCTAACTGGATGCGCTCCTTCGAATTTCCGTCGACCGTGATGGATCTAGCTGGGCAGGCCCGTCTCGAAGGTACTCCTATATACCTCGTCTCATTTTCGAGACATTATACGCAATAATGCAGACGTCACTGCGAGGAATGATACGGAGGGACCGATCGATACGCTGGATCGGGAAGGACACCGAGCGCTGCCCCGATCGATCAATTTGCCCACCTCGATCGAGCTACAAGAGATCAACAGCCGAAGAGACCGAAAGGGAAGGCTCGATCGGAACACAGCGACGTCTATCGAGGCACACGCAGAAATCTTCACGATTCCTCACCGAACAGATGGTCGGGCCCGTCTTTTCTTCCCCGCGAGTACAGAGGACAGACACGAACAGCGCAGCTCACATTGCGTGATAAATCACAGTCGTCGTCATAGCTCAGCTAGCTTGTAGCGTGAGTAATGCAACACATTGGTTGTATATATACTATCCGTGTTTTCTTTTTTGCGAGGAAAAGTACTGCGTGTGTTAGGTGCCGCGCGTGTGGATCGTGTCGTGTTGCATCAGATTTGGTCGAGGTATATTCTGGATCTCATGCTTTGTACAGCAAACGCGAACACTAAGGGATACCTTCCGAATCAATCTATGTATTGTAATCCTTTTCTCATACATAGCACGCGTCCGTCCCTGCAAGAAGTGACACGTATATATATAACCAATTCAATCTACATCAGTAATCCTTTCCAAACAAAAAAATCTACATCAGTAGGAACAACTCGCTTTACCATTCGGCATGAATGATGAACTATATCATCAAAAAGGAAAAGGAACAACTCGCTTTATGTTTAAGCAATAAATAATGTGTATAGGGATACAAAGTCCTTCATGGACGGGAAAACCAGACCAGACGTCCAACAGGAAGAGATGAAGCATATATAGCGAGTTAGTTTGTAAGTAGTAGAAGCTCGAACGGGGAAGATTAGGTACGAGCTAACCAACAGGAAGAGATGAACCATATCCATCGGGAAGCGTACTGAAAAGAGCCGATTAGCCATCCACTGAATCAGCTTCGGGATAGCATTCAAAATGGTTCATCTACTCGAGGCAGTCCATTCTCGAGAGAGAAAAAAACTCGAGGCGGTCAGATGGTAAACAGAGATTTCGCTCTCCCAAGATCCTCGAGTAAATATATTATACACCACATCAGCCGGCCGGCGTGTATAGCGATCCATGTGTGCGAACTACGTGGTCGCCGGAGAGGCCGCGAAGCGGACGATGGTGAGGCCTTGCGCCACGGCGCCCAAAGGTCCCGGGGCGCCCACGTGCCCCTGCCTCCAGCCACACGGCCGCTCGTGTCCCTACTCGGGCCAAAGTTAATTGCCGATACTACGTAGCACGCTCCTCCTCCTACGTATACCGCCCTACCGGGGCCCGGGCGACGTCTCGCGGTGCTATATTATGGCGCCTCTTCTTGCCACCGTGCGTGGCCGAAGCTAGCTCGCCCCCGCCCCCAAGAGATCAGGGCCGCCCGAACGACTGACCCAGAGAGAGAAGAGGAAGATCATCGCCTTCATCTCTCACACCAACTCCTTTTGGACGCGAGCGCGGATCCACTACAGCCCCACCGCGCGCGAGCTACTAGTATCTAACTAGCTACGTAGCTAGCCTCTGCAACATCGCCCACGCCCGCCTGGCCGGCCGGCGACCACGCCTCGTGTGTTGGGAGCTAGCCAGCGAGACACGTACTCCAGAATACAAGGGCGGCCATGGGGAGGGCGCCGTGCTGCGAGAAGGTGGGGCTGAAGCGGGGGAGGTGGACGGCGGAGGAGGACGACATACTCGCAAACTACATTGCCAAGCACGGCGAGGGCTCATGGAGGTCTCTGCCCAAGAATGCAGGTGAATATCGCATAAGCCCGTGCATGTGCGAGCTAGAGCTAGAGCATCATCATGACTACTTTAGCTATTTTCTTTGTCTGCAGCATGTGCTTAATGAGTTGAAACTTTTCAGACAGATTAACTAGGCAGGTCATGACTAACATGTATGTTCATCTGTTCCTGCTTCGGTTGTATATACAGGGCTACTGAGGTGTGGCAAGAGCTGCAGGCTGCGGTGGATCAACTACCTCAGAGACGGGGTGAGGAGAGGCAACATCTCCAAGGAGGAGGACGACCTCATCGTCAAACTTCATGCCACCCTTGGCAACAGGTACGAGTCTGTGGATACCAGTATACACCTGTTTTAGTTTACAACCTTTAATTTTTACCCTGCGATGTTACCCTTGCAAAAAATAGTACGCTGGCAGCACTACAGTGTACCAAAGTTTACGTGCACCTCTACTTTCGAACAACCCGCTATGCATAGAATTAAAGGAGTACCTAGAACTCATCTAGATGAGATATAATTTGGTCTCATTCACTTTAAAAATAAGAACAAATACAACCCACGTCAGCACATAGACATCTTATAGCAAAAGTGTACATGAGTTCTAGCAAAAGTGTAGAATTAATGAGTAATAAAGTTCTATTGGGAGGCTTCGAAAAAAAAGGATTATATTTTATCTAAATGAGTTCTAGCAAAAGTGTAGAATTAATGAGTAATAAAGTTCTATTGGAGGCTTCGAAAAAAAAGGATCCATTGGGAGTCACAGCCACATGGATCAGTCCAAAAGAGGTAAGTAGAAAAAACTCTAGTGCATTGACTACTGTGTCTCTGGCAGCACATGCATGGCTTTGTCACGTGCGTTCAGAAGCTGTCAATCGTGAAAATGCCACGATAAAATCTCGTTGGTAAAAGAGCTCTGTACGTACGCCGGATGCGTGTACCACAAACTAGACGGTATCCGACTGTTTAGGTTGAGAGTTCAGATATAACGCTTATACATAAAATCATAGCGTACAGCTCAGTATGCTACTACATATAAATCATAGCGTAATGACTGTAGTGCAAATTGTACAACGTCCGACAATTTGGGTTGAGAGGTGAGGCATCACATCCAATACGCTACTGTATGCTTATATGGCTGAAATTAACATAGGCATCACTTCGTTTTCTCGTCCGGCCTTGTTTCATGTGCTTTTTCTACTGTGCATAATCAATAGTAGTGTCGTTCCCGTCAGGTCAATTTAGCTATGTGGTGCTTGTCGCTGGTTGCATTCCAAACCTGTGGCGGAAGGGCATGGCGCGTCTGCAGTCTGATCGCTCCTCTCTTTCGCAATGAATGCACGAAACCTTCTAGGCAACACGCGCGCGTCCTGCATGGCGAGCCCAGCCCTCTCGGTCAAGCTCGGGAATTTGTAGAGCGTGGTGATACACGTAGGGAGATGCATGGTCTGTCAATGCTCCGCTGTATATTTGTGTCTTCAGTGCCCGCACGTAGTCCTTTTTAACTCCAACACAAACCCGCTTATCATCTGTAGTGCATAGGAAAAGGAAATTATTTCTTTCCCTTTCTGTCGAGAGAAAACACTTGCACGGGACATGATCGCTGCCGTGTGCTTTCTCGTGTTGAAACGTATATATAACACACAAGATAGCTACCGCTAGCACCCACCCAAAGCTAGTTCCCTTGGATATTAAGGAATTCGACCGCATATATGAACCAACTACCCCGTCTGTTCATACATAAAATATTGAAATTTGTGGGATCTTAAACATATATGTATTCATTAGAAAAAAAATATATTTTGGAGGGATCATTAGAGAGTATGTTAGTAAAAAGTACAAAAAAAATTATTGCTACACACCAAAAAACAATTCATGAAAATACTGCGAAAATATCACAGTACCTCGTTTCAAATAGTACCATTAGATTTCTCGTGGAAACATTTCCATTATTTTCTATTATATGTACCAAGAAATTTAAAATAATGTTCAAAGAAACATGTTTGTGTCTAGAACAACATATTTACAAAAGAAGGGAGTAGATGACTTCCATTATTTTCTAATAATATAACAAATGTCTCTCTCCACTTTCCAACTAAAAAAACAAATCTCTCTCTCTCTCTCTCTAACTTTTTTAGCCTCTCTCTCCCCAACTTCTTTTAGCCTCTCTCTCCCCAACTTCTTTTAGCCTCTCTCTTTCTCCAACTTTTTTTAGCCTCTCTCCCTATATATAACTTTGACTACTCATATTTGGAGCCAAACAAAACTAATAGCAGTAGATGCATCATGAAAAACAACATAATCTTGTACTCCCTCCGTCCCATAATATGAGAGTGTATTACACTAGTATAAAAAACGCTCTTATATTATGGGACAGAGGAAGTAATTCTTAAATAAATATAAACACACACATGTCAACAGTAAATGTCGAAGTAGCATAATCAGCAATTTTTAACCGAGTTGAAGTTACTCCAATTCTTGATGTCCGTCCAAATCCGTCTCAACTAGCTGCACTTAAAAAGAAGATGGGCCGCCGCGGTTCACACTTACAAAATTGGCATAAACTACAATTTGGCCAACTGCGACGTTGAAGTGTATCCGCCGTCCACACTTAATCACTCATTTCTAATGCCCAAGAAACAATCAGACCTGTCTGATTACATAGGTGCTTAGAGGAGGAGGTTAGTCCTCAATGCGTAGGTGCATAGCGTCTTTGCTTTCTTCATTTAGGAAGTTATTATAGATTGTAAACTATGCTTTTGTTTAGGTCCCGCATCTAGCAATTGTTTCTTCATTGGTCATCAAGCTCCTCTTTCTTCTCTTAATTACCTTGCAACACTAGATTCTTTTGTTGGTTTTTGCCCACTTCATAGTCTCAGCATATGTACAAGACAGTGGGAATGGCCTGAGTGAAACAGACGCACGGTAACACGTTACACGTGCACGTGCATACATGTGCGTGAGCCGCGCGCATGAATACCTCACTAGCTATTCTCCAGAACCAGAAGCAAAGTAGCTAGGTTGGCGCGGTGCGTATACCTTCACTAATCTTCTTCACCTGCCACGGCGAGGAAACAAGAAGCGACAATCAGCTCTCTTGTCAATTAAAACTTGTCACGTTCTTCCTGCGAAGGTTAACTCGCAGTTCTTTCTCGTGGCGACTTTTCTCTGACACCCCACCCTATCATTATCATGCAAGATATGATGTTTTTCTTTTTCTTTCATTGACGAAAAACAGAGCATCCATTTTCATTGGCTGTAGAATACATCTGGCACACGAGTCACTGTCCGTGGGCCCAGCAGGTTTAATGCAGGGCCCACGTGTCTTAAATGTTTTCAGCCTTTACGTTGACAAACACTGATAGTGAGAGCTGAGGGGACCCCGAGGTCCAGGGCTCTACTAGGCTGCAAGCTGCTGCCCGTCAAGTGTACGCCGCTGAGCTTTCTGCCCTTTACGACACGCTCTAGCCCACACCCTGATTACGGCACACCAGCGGCCTGCGTCAATGCACTAGTACTATACTCCGTGTACTCTCTTTTTTTCTTTTCGTTTTTTGATAACCGTACTCCGTGTACTACTCCTTAGCACGGTTAACCTGCTGCAAAAAGAACCTCGTAAAACGTCGCCCTCTCGTGTAGATATATCCCCTTTGCTTTTAGCCGCGACATGTAAATATCTCCAGCTGACCAGCATGCATTTTGTCTGACTGACTGGCAGATGGTCCCTGATCGCCAGCCACCTACCAGGACGAACAGACAACGAGATCAAGAACTACTGGAACTCGCATCTCAGCCGGCAGATCCACACCTTTCGAAGGATCTACACCACCGTCAGCGACACCGCCATAACCGTCGACATCAACAAGCTTTCCGCCGCCGGCAAGCGGCGCGGCGGCCGCACCCCTGGCCAGTCGCCAAGGAGCAGCACAAAGAAGAAGCCGGTGCCGGAGCCCATCACCAAGGCGAAGGACGAATCTAGCCCGGCCGGCGCTGCGTCATCGGTGTCAAGCTCACCTCAGAGCGACGAGGCTAGAAGCGCGGTGGTCGACCCGGACCAGAACCAGCCCAACAACAGCATCAGTGTCAGCCACACTTCTGATGGGCCCTGCAGCGAGGATGGGACGTGGCCCATGGTCATGGACCCTGTAGATCAGACTGGCGTCCTCGAGGCGAACTGCACGGTGGATCAGCAGATGGGGCTCTGGGAAGTGAACAGCTCAATGAATCAGATTGGGATCATGGAGGACGAGAGCGAGATGCAGGCACTCCTGTCCAGCAGCGTTACAGCAGAGAATGGGCTTGTTGGCATCGATCCCGGAGGCCTGTCTCAGGTGGACCATCTCTTGGACATGGACTGGGAGGGGTTTGCATCCCATCTATGGGACCAGCCAGCCCAGAATGGCCTTCTACAGCCCGCTGAGCCGCAGGCGGCGACGGGCTCCGAGTCGGACGAGCTAGAGTCGTTCGTCAGTTGGCTCCTCTCCGACGCGTGCTGAGAAGATCCCACAACGGCAGCGGCGAGCAGTCACAGCCCATTGCAAAGCAGGTGTCTTTTTTCTTTATCAGAAACAATAGCAAAGCAGGTGTCGTGTGTGTGCAAGTTTTGGTAGCGTTTGCTAGCTTTCTTGTAAATATGTGTGGTCTTGTGCATGTACTTTTCCTATATCATAGCGTTGGTGGTAGAGTCGTATATGGCGTCTGAGCGTAGTGGGGATCTGCTAGGTGTTCTGTGCAATGCATCCCGGTTGCTGTGGAAGCTCGCATCATTGCAGCAGCAGTGAAATGAACCTTTGAGTTGAACCGTTCGAGTTCGTGTCCGACTGTACACTATTCGGATCGAAATAGAGTAACAAGGAAAAGGATATGTATTGCGAGCCAGCAGAGCAAGATCTTGTTCGGCAGGCCGTCAACCACGGGTAAGCGAATGCAGTGAGCCAGTGACTAGAGAGTCTCATGATCAGTGACGATTCTACACACAGGCCGTGGGGCCAGTGACCCACAACTTTTGGAAAATCATTCCAATTCCAAAAAATAGAGGGTTCGGCTCCTCTGCAATTGAACTATCACTGTACGGGTACTGTAGTTTTAATATCTACCATGCATTATAATCTGATGGTTCTCCTTCCTCCTCCTTAATCCTGTTAATCAATGGAAAGAAAAAACCTATTAGTCCGTGAGCTGCACTGCTTCGTCCTTGCGTCGCCGTCGGAGGCCTGATGCGGCCAGTAGTTCTTGGGGCACCAGCCGTGGAGGGCATGGCAGCGGTCGGCGGGAGTGGCACCTGCGTGCCCGACAAGTTGATCGAGGAGGTGGAGGTCGGAGGCGGCGGTGGCGGAAGGAAGAAGCCGATGCTTTGACAGGACAGATAGGAAGAAATGAGAGCCTTCCGATGAGATTAAACGGTGGATTGTGCAAGTATCTATACCGGTGTAGTAATAACATGACTGTACGACTAGCCACAGTGGGAGTAACTTCGGTAGTAATATCGAGTCCAACCCAGCAAATTTGCTTATGTGGCAATGAGTTAATGAGGAGAGATGTAGTACTAGTAACTTAGCTAGTTACTGTAACATCACATGTTCCAATGCAATATGAGTCTATAACCTAATAAATAAAGCTTTGCATGTTACCACATTTATGTTACTACCCACTATTAAGGTCGTAACATAGTCTAGGGATATGTGTATATTACTAGTGTATGTTACTCTTCATTGTTGCTAGTCTACTAGGGGAGGTTACTGTTGCACTAGCGCCTGAACGGTTTGGTAACATGTGGGTTGAATGCTTTTCATACGAACACATTCTACAATTATTTTTTATTTTTTGAGGGAACACACATTCTACAAATAGTTTTACGTACTAATTCATTCTGGTGGCAGTTAGCTAAAATCAGGTGAGTAGTTACCACACTGGTACGTACTCCCTCCGTTCCAAAATAGATGACCCAATTTTATACTAACTTTAGTAAAAAAGTTAGTACAAAGTTGAGTCATCTATTTTGAAACAAATAGAATAACAATTTTGTACACAAGATTGGGATTTTTGAAAGGAAAAAATGTTTCGTGTCACTGGTAAAAGGTGTAGTGGATTGTGCATTGTGTAGACATACTCCAAGAATAGTCATTTCCGTCCAAATGTTTTCCTTTTTCTTTGAAATAAAAAAGGTAGCTCATGCTACCTTATGCATTTCAAAACAGGCCATAGCCTGAAGACCGAAGAGGTCAATTACATGAAACTTATGTTACGCACCATGGTGCAGAGGCCATAAGTTGCCTTTTATCAGAAGAGGAAACACTGGGGGAGGGGGTGGAGTTTAGAAGAGGTTAAAGGCAACTGCTTAGGGACTATGCTAAGAACTAAATTGTTGCACCCAGAAATCTATAGCCTCCTTATCTCTTGTACGCATAGCCCTATTCCTCCAAAGTGACAAGAGCTGGACAGCATATTGCCTGGTGTAAGACGGTGCCCAACGGTGAAGATGAAAAACCCGATCGTTTCTTGCATGCCACAGCATGACGGCACATGCAGCAAAAAGAACATGCACTTTCCAGGCAGCAGGCCAGCAGTGTTGTAGTTTCTGCACAAACTCCACCAAGTCCGGGGAACAGGAGGCATATGCCTGGCCACCTTCAACTTGCACCAGATAGCAACAGCCGGAGCACATCGTAGGATAAAGTGACTGCTAGATTCAGTGGCCGGGCAGATATCGCAATCCGGGTGAGAGGCAACAGAAAACCAGCCCTTCTTTGTCATGTTATCCTACGTATTGAGTCGGCCCCAAAAAGCTAGCCAAAGAAAGATCCAGTCCTTGAGAGGGATGATTGGGTCCCAGATCCACTGCGCGAACATACACGACATACCTCTGAAATTCAGCAACCCATATATATATGTTGTGGTGACCTCACGGTGGCAGACGGCAGTTCGCCGAAGGTCCGGGTGTGCCGAAGCAGGCATCACCTCCAGCAGAAGAGAGTGGAGACGATGCAGCTCCTGAACCGCAGTGTTTGAGAGATTAGGATGCAACTGAACATCCCAGCAACCATTGGCAAACTGAGAGGCGACTATACAATTATTGTCCTTCGCATAGGAGTATAGGACTGACAAGACGAAATGAAGACGGCCGACTCCCAGCCACTTGTCATGCCAGAACGAGAGCAGCTGGCCTTTACCAAGGTAGTAAGACGTCAAGGATGTAATCATGGAAATGTGTTCCTTGAAGCCCTTCCAAATAACGGTGTCTCTGTTGGCTGAGCTGCGGGGAATGCGAGCAGCACAATATTGATGGGCGAACCACTGATAGCAGGGGACATCAGAGCTCTGTAAAACCCGAGCGGTGAACTTGCATAACAATGCATGGTTGTGTGCCGTGAGGTTCCGAACACCCAGCCCCCCGGCGTCTCAAGGCATGGTAAAAAAATCCCAGGCAACCAAACACTGGCCACCCTTGACAGAATTCTTGTCTTGCCAGAAGAAAGCACGGAGCAAGCTTTCAAGTTTTGCAATAGACTCCTTGGGCCATGCAAAACAAGTCATGTAATAACTTGGGATGCTGGCAAGTACAGAATTAATTAAAGTCAGACGACCCCCCCCCAGGACAGAAAAGCAGCAAGCCAACCTGATAGTCTTCTGTCAACTCTGTGAATGACTGGCAGAAGCATGCCATGCTTGATTTTATGGAGAGAAAGTGGCAGCCCCAGATATGAGCATGGAAAGGACGAAACAGGGCATCCAAACAGAGCAGCAATCTCATTTGTGGTGGCCAGGTCAATACAAATAGGAATGAGTGTGCTTTTGTGGTAGTTTATCTGTAGACCAGAAAAGGTAGAGAAGTCCTCTAAAATCTGCTTGATAATGGCAGCTTGCTGGGTGTTTCCTTGGAAGAGAATTAAAGTATCGTCGACATACTGTAAAACTGGAAACATACGATCCGCGCCCAAAGGGTCAATTAAAGCACCAGATTCAAACTTGGAGCAGTAAAGTCTTTGGAGAACATCAGCGACCAAAATGAAGAGGTACAGAGAGATGGAATCTCCCTGCCGCAGCCCTCTTTTGGCAATAATGGAGTCACCGAGCTCCCCATTGACCATAACCCGAGATGTTGCCATGGTCTGAAAGTTATGGACCCAGGTGATCCATCTCTGCGGGAAACCGCGAACCTCCATAATGTTAAACAGAGCCGCCCAGCTAACTGTGTCAAAGGCCTTTTGAAAATCAAGCTTAAGGACCACCATAGGTAGCTTTCTCTTATGAGCAGTTTGCACCATATCTGCAGCCATGGCAAAATTTTCAACAATTGAACGACCTTTGGTGAAGCCAGACTGGAGTGAGTGTATCAGCTCAGGTACGTGCTGTTGAAGCCTTCTTGCAAGAACTTTAGTGCCAAGCTTAGGCACACTGTGTACAACAGAAATGGGTCGAAAGTCACACAACTCAAGCGGGTTATCCTTCTTAGGTAGTAGGGAGATGTACGCCGTGTTGATTCTGACAAGATCAACTTGATGATGATACAATTGTGAGAAAAAGAGCTGCAGGTCCTCTCGAAGATTGGAGTGAAAGGCCTTGAAGAATTCATTTGTGAAGCCGTCCGGGCCAGGGCTTCTGTTATTTGGAGAGTTGTTGATAGAATTGACAATTTCAGACCAAGTGAATTCTTCCTGAAGACAAGCCATGTCCAGAACCCCATAGAGATCATTAAGCTGAACTATGGGCTGGGATGGTGACGCTTGCCCCAACAAATCAGAGAAGTAGCTCGTGGCCAACTGCAGCTTATTATGGGTGTCAAAGAACTCCACGCCATTATGAACAATGACCTTAATCTTGTTACGTCTGGACTGACAATTTGCTGCTGCATGGAAGAACTTGTTATTTTCGTCCCCCGAAACACACCAACGCAGCTTAGCACGGCGACGCCAAAGTGCAGTTTGCCACAAGATTAGTTGCTCCGCTTTCACGGAGGCAAACTTCCTCAGAACCAACTCGAGGGGGACAACAGGCGCTTTTCCTCAACTGCATTCAGATAATCCACCACAGTTTTATTATTACTGATCAGCATATCAAGACTAGGCCGATGCCTTTTCCATTGTCTGAGGGCCGTGCGAAGGCGCCACATCTTAAAATTAATGAGAGAGGCAGAAGAGTGGAAAGGCCTTGTAGCTCGAGACCAGCCAGCAGCAATGATATCCCTTGTTTCCCTCATCTCCAGCCAATGATTTTCCATTCTGAAAACTTATTCTTGACGGGCTGCTCCCGTATTCAACCAGGACAGGCACATGGTCAGAAGTAACTGTGGCTACGGCTGAAGCTGCGGTGTGAGCAAAAGCAAGAACCCGGTCGGCGTTGATGAGCACCCAGTCCAGGCGGACAAGAGTTGGATTGTCCCGTTTGTTGGACCAGGTAAACTTTCTGTTGCATATATTGATCTCCTACAAACAATTCTCCCTTATCCACTGATTAAACATTTCCATCATTGGCCAGTTCAGCCGACCACGCGACTTCTCATTCTCAGAGCGGTACATATTGAAGTCGCCAACGATCATCCATGGTTCGTTCACCTGACCAACAGCAGTAGCGAGTGTTTCAAAGAACAGAGGCCTATCTTGAGTGATGCAGGGAGCATAGACCGTGGTAAGCAGAACTGAAGAGTTGGACCCGGTCGAAGCTAATCTGACAGTGAGGTGGTATTTGTGCATTGCCACCACCTGCCCTGAGACGAAAGAAGTGTCCCAAGCCACCAAAATACCACCTGAGGAACCTGATGAAGGCATGACGGCGTGATCATCAAGATGGGCAGGAAGAAAAGTCCATAGCTTCCACTTTGAGATTGATTCCAGCTTTGTTTCCTGCAGGCAGAGAACACTAGGGC
This sequence comes from Triticum dicoccoides, assembly GCF_002162155.2. Classification (NCBI taxonomy): domain Eukaryota; kingdom Viridiplantae; phylum Streptophyta; class Magnoliopsida; order Poales; family Poaceae; genus Triticum; species Triticum dicoccoides. Next base: position 403,545,506 of record NC_041387.1, read on the forward strand.
GACAGGAGGTTATAGTTTCACGAACCAGCGAACACTTATCATTGTCACCTAGACCTCGAACATTCCAATCAAGAATTTTCATGATTAACAGTGTTAAACAGCAACCGAAGCCAAAGAACATAAGCGGGTGGAACATGGACATGATCATAAGCAAGGATGTAGCAATTCAAATTGTTGGCTTCCATTGATAGATAAAGTGCAGAGCTACAGAGTTGTGGCACACTGAAGACCGAACTAACATCAAGCGATAAGCAAAAGCAACAAAGATGCAGGGGGCACATCGGGTACAGATTACATAGCATGGAAAGATAACAAACACTAACTAGAAGTACCAGGAAGAGCATAGGTAGGAGCGGCAGCTGATGCAATACTAAGGGCCTACACATTCAGACGAAGTTCAGCACCCACAGAGGAAGCATCGAGCCATCGGACGACGTGGAAGGGCATGTTGAAGCTTCTGCTTGAGAGAGGATGGCCTCGGCGTTGAGGTCGCAGCACCGAGCCAACTGCTTGAGCTTGCCCCGGGTTAGAGGGCGAGGGGTTCCAGAGAGTGGCAACTTTAGAAGCCCAGCAACCACCTGAACCTTCGCCTTCTTGCGACGGCCGCCGGACGAGCCAGGGCGGCGAGCCGCAGCATCTTCAGAGTTGGCGCTGGACACCAGCGCCTTTTGCTTGGAAGCCCATTCCACAGAACTGACTCGCTCCCCATCATACATCTACATGATGCGGGGGCTGCGGCGCGGAGAGACGGGTACCACGCCCGGCTCGGGCTCACTTGGGGTGGGGCTGTTGAGATCAAGAGGCGGCACCTCCGGCTGGCCCCCCGCAGCAAGCAACAGGGGAGCGGGGACCGCGCCGGCACGGCCAGCTGGAGGCGATGGCGGGGGAACCGCAGCGGCGAACACAGGCGGAGGGGCCACTGGGGCAGTCACCTCCGAATCCTTGAGCAGCTAAAGGGTGGGTGGGGAGGATCGAAGATCGTCGGCCCTTGGCTCAAGCGGCGGCGCGCGGCGCGCGGCAGGCGCAGTGGAGGGCTGCCACCTGGGCGGGGAGCACCGCACACGCCCTGTGCTGCAGATTGGTGCCGCTAACAGGGGAAAAATGGCCACAGGGGAGCAGGCCCTCCCCCCCAGCGGGCAGATGACTGAGGGGCCGTGGACAGGTGGGCCTGGAGGCGAGAACCCGGTGGGCCTGGACCCGAGCATGGGCTGAGAAGTGAGCTCCTTCCGGAAAAAAAACAGCCTCGTCAAGAGAGAGCAACGGGCCGACAGTAGGCAATAGCCCAGCAGGCAGCATGGGCTTTGGTGGGTGCAGGCTTTCCACAGCAGGCAGCAACGGGAGCGTGTGAGAGCACATCGCGCCCACCTCAATTTGGGGCCAGAAGTTGAACAGGAGGGAGCGACAGCTTTCCCGCGCGACGAGGTCAGAACGCAGGTCGTAGGAGGGGAAGTAGCCATCGTTCATGGCGACCGGCCGCACCTGGATCGTCCCCGAGGCAGAACGGCAGTGGCTGAGCTCGAGCTTGAAGGAGAAGGCCATGGTGTCGGGGTCGAAGGAGACGAGGACACGCGGCTGCCGGACGTCCGTGGCAAGGAGAACGGGACGGAGGCAGCCCCGGGGCGCGTCTTCATGCTCGATTTGGTCGGCGGTTGGGAGGAAGAAGGTCGCCCCCTTGAGGAGTTTGGGCTTGACGGAGATTTTTAGCAGCGCCATGAAGTCACCAGCAGAGGCGATGTGGGGCTGCAGGTAGGCGCGGTAGGCGCGCGTGGCCATGCCCTCTCCTTCTTCGAAGAAACCGGCCGACGCCTAGCCCCTGCGTGGGTGGGCATGCCCCTGGCGAGGGCGCGTCTGCGGAAGAGATGGAGCTGAAGCTGAGCCGACGCCGGTCGATGATCCACCAGCGTAGCTGCGAGCGTAGTCGCCACCAGCACCGCGACCACCACTTGGGGGCTGAGGCGGCGCAGAGAGAGCACCGAGCGAGCGAGCAACATCCCAGATCTCGTTGATGAGGACGTCGGCATAGGCGCCGGCGCTGTCAACCCGGTGGAAGGCAAGATGATGGGGATGTGCTGCAAGGCTTCGACTTTGACGAGGACAAAGAGGCTGGTGAAGTCACTGCCATAGAGGCAAGTGTGCTCCACCCACAGGATACTGGAGAAGCCGGCAATGGAGGCAGCGACCCCACGCCTGTTCCACAGCTCTAATGGCAGCTTCTCCAACGATAGACTGACGATATGCCTGAAGGAGAAGACGAAGGCATTGTCTCCCTCGTTGTGCGGCAAGATACGGATCGTGCGAGAGCCCTCATAGATCGAGCTGGCACGTAGGGCAGCAGCCTGCTCCGCCTCACGTTGGAACACCACGAAGACGATGCCCACAGCGGATCCCGCAAAATGCACAGCCGTGATGTCGAGCCGCTGCTGGAACACACGCCTGAGCCATGGCAGAAAGTTGAGCCTGGGCGGGGAGATGGAGACAAGGCAAACGAAGGTGTTCTGGTCAGGGATCATAGGGTAGTGGACGTCGAGGGAAGAGGGGCGGTCGCGAACGACGGGCTCCATTGGAGCGGGAGGAGCGAAGTGCTGAAGGCTAGGGTTGTAGGGGACAATGGCGAGGGAGGGAGAAGGGCTTGCTACAGGTGATGGGACTCGTGGCGAGGGGGGCGTGTATACAAAGAAGCAGGGGTCGGTTTAGCTTTACTACCATAAACACGTATGTGGCACTGGAAGCTATGGTGACTGACTCGACGGTACAACCAGCAGACAGCAGGATCCCGGCAATCGCGTCGCTTGTGACTATAAGAGAGGCATCGACAACAGCAGCGATGCAGGTCAAGAGGCTTGCCAAATCTGAAGGAAAGATTAGGCGCGGGAGGCGAGGTGCATAATTGCACTGGCGAGGCCCGGTCACAGGAAAGCAACGCCTCCCTGTAGCTTGCATGGCTGGGAGAGGGCGGTCGAACGGTTCGGGAGTCGAGATCACGTGCAAATGGGTAGCTGAGCAGTGGAACACAACTAATAGGCAGGGTAGGAGCTGGGCATTGAACAGCCGGCGATTGGGCCGACGACTGCGGGGCCGGCGGGGGAGAAGGGTTTAAGGCAGCTAAGCAAGCAGGCATTTGATTACGCAGGCCAGGTCCAAGAGAGATGCCGGGTGGCGGGGCATGCAGCTGCGCCATAGAGCCCCCGGAAACCTGGGCACGGGCAGCCTGCATGGGGGTAGATATCGATTGCATGGGATATGCCATCGAGTGCCTATCGGCCCCTACGTGATCCTGCATGGGGGGAGGCCCAAGTAGCGACGGCAATGCAGCGTTGGCTAACCAGACCGGACAACGCGCCACCGGCCGAAACGGGGCAAAAGGCGTGACAGAGCCAGGAGAGAGACGCATCCTGACGTTGAGCAAACCGGACGTCCAACAATCACGGAGCACTATCTCTTTGGCAATGCACTCATGTGCAACCTGGAACAGAAAGCATCCCGACTGTCGCGGCCTGACAAGGTAGCCGTTGGCAAACCCTCCGAACCAGCTGACAAGGAGGGAAGCAAAGAAGTCCGGCGAGAGAAACACGCCGTCGTTGAGGATGACGGCCAGGATGCCAGTGGGGCGGCAGTGGCCCGCGACTGCTTCAACGGTGGCGCAACCATACTTCTCAAGCATAGCATCTTGGAAGCGAAGCCCCTGCATGAGGGATGACTCGAGCGACAAGGGTACTGAACAAACAGGAAGGAAGAGCACTGCTAGCTACCAGAAATGCATCAAGGGAAGAAGAAGCACTAAATGCATCAAAGCAACGGTTGCTGCAAACCTGAAAACCAGAAAAGCTCAGAAAGGTGTTACCGATCAAGGGTGGCGAAGGAAAAGCGGCCGTGTCTGGTCGTGACCTAGCTCCCGTGACACGGCAAGGCACACCGGCTGGAGGTGGTCATCGCAGCCGGGGTGGCGTACGACGAGTAGGTGGACGTCGTACCCGAGCGAGAAGCGGCGTGAGGTGTGGCCGCTGGCGCCGGAGCGGCGGGCGGCGGGGTGTGCGCTTACCTCCTAGCTAGCTCTCTTCGCAGGAATCTGCAGCCTTGTTGTAGCTAGTGGACCTCCTACCAATGTTTTCCTTTTTAACGGGTAGGATCATTACATTCTCATTTTGTCAGAGATAGGATGACAAGAACAGAGAGGCTGCACGTAAACATCTGCACTAGTGAATTTTCTTGTTGTAAACACAGACAACCACTCCACGCAAAAAGAAAAACACAGACAACCACAATTTGTACTCGATCAAAAGTTAAAACCAGGTTAAAATAAAGTTCAAACTCAGCATGAACGGCACCTTTAGCTTTTGACACGTATAGGACACTAACGTTCGCTTGACTATGGTCCCTAGCTATCACGTCCCAATTTTTTGCCAATTTTGGAATGTCAATTAAAAAATTGAAATTCGCTTGTGATTGCTTGACCTTAGCCAAGAACTCACTAGGAGTTGATTCATTTGAGTGCATTTGTGGCTCAATTTCTTTCTGGAACTATTCAAAACCATAAATTTCTAGTTAGGGATTAATTAGAAAAGAAAATTAACCCATAAAAATGTTTGTGACCTTCTGTTCAATATTTCCAATTGGGAAACAATTTCCATAAAGCCCAAATGTTTTTTAAAACCTAAATAAAATTTAGGAATTAGATTGATCCCAAAAAGTATATAGGGAATAAGTTAATATCCCAAAACAGGGTCACCATTCGTATATTTAATTTGGTCTGAAAAATAACTTTCCTATGTAAGCATTCTTTTGAACCTCTGTAAATATTCAAAAAAACTGGAGCAAGTTTGACTTTTGAATCAACTTCAAATTCAAATAGGTACTGAAAATAAAAAATAACAAGAAATAGGAAACCTAATTAACTTTTTTTTGAGGGGTGAAAATTCATTATTCATCACCGAAATCCACATGATGTGGGATACAACGAGGGTCATGAGAGGTGCCAAACCAGACGTGGCGACTGTGACGCCCCCGATTCAATCGTACACTAATCATGCACGCAAATGTGTACGATCAAGATCAGGGACTCACGGGAAGATATCACAACACAACTCTAAAACTTAAATAAGTCATACAAGCATCATAATACAAGCCAGGGGCCTCGAGGGCTCGAATACAAGTGCTCGATCATAGACGAGTCAGCGGAAGCAACAAAATCTGAGTACAGACATAAGTTAAACAAGTTTGCCTTAAGAAGGCTAGCACAAACTGGGATATAGATCGAAAGAGGCGCAGGCCTCCTGCCTGGGATCCTCCTAACTACTCCTGGTGGTCGTCAGCGGGCTGCACGTAGTAGTAGGCACCTCCGGTGTAGTAGGGGTCGTCGTCGACGGTGGCGTCTGGCTCCTGGACTCCAGCATCTGGTTGTGACAACCAGAAAGAAAGGAAAGGGGGAAAAAGGGGGGGAGAAAGCAACCGTGAGTACTCATCCAAAGTACTCGCAAGCAAGGAACTACACTACATATGCATGGGTATATGTGTAAAGGGCCATATCAGTGGACTGAACTGCAGAATGCCAGAATAAGAGGGGGATAGCTAGTCTTATCGAAGACTACGCTTCTGGTCACCTTCGTCTTGCAACAGGTAGAAGAGGGTAGGTTGAAGTCCTCCAAGTAGCATCTCCAAGTAGCAACTCCAAGTAGCATCGCATAGCATATCCTACCCGGCGATCCTCCCCTCGTCGCCCTATGGAAAAGCGATCACCGGGTTGTCTGTGGAACTTGGAAGGGTGTGTTTTGTGAAGTATCCGGTTCTAGTTGTCATAAGGTCAAGGTACAACTCCAAGTCGTCCTGTTACCGAAGATCACGGCTATTTGAATAGATTAACTTCCCTGCAGGGGTGCACCAACTTATCCAACACGCTTGATCCCATTTGACCGGACACACTTTCCCGGGTCATGCCCGGCCGCGAAAGATCAACACGTCGCAGCCCCACCTAGGCTCAACAGAGAGGCCAGCACGCCGGTCTAAACCTAAGCGCACAGGGGTCTGGGCCCATCGCCCATAGCACACCTGCATGTTGCGTACGCGACCGAAAGCAGAACTAGCCCCCTTAATACAAGAGCAGGCTTACGTTCCAATCCGGCGCGCGCCACTCAGTCGCTGGCGTCACGAAGTGCTTCGGCTGATACCACGACGCCGAGTGCCCATATCTTTCCCACATAGTTGGTTAGTGCGTATAGGCTCGTAGCCAACTTAGATCAAATACCAAGATCTCGTTAAGCGTGTTAAGTATCCGCGAACGCCGAACAGGGCCAGGCCCACCCCTCTCCTAGGCGGTCTCAACCTGCCCTGTCGCTCCGCCACAAAGATCCACTCGCGGGTGCTCCACCAGCCGACCCGACTTTAGTCTCCACATGTATCATGTATAAAGTATATAGTATATACCCGTGATCACCTCCCGAGTGATCACAGCCCGATAGTATAGCACGGCTGACGGACAATAATGTAGGGCCACAGATGAATATACTAGCATCCTATACTAAGCATATAGGATTGCAGGTAAAGGTAACAACAGTAGTATCAAGGACAGGCTATGCATCAGGATAGGTATAACAGAAAGCAGTAACATGCTACACTACTCTAATGCAAGCAGTATAGAGTAGAATAGGCGATATCTGGTGATCAAGGGGGGGGGTGGCTTGCCTGGTTGCTCTGGCAAGAGAGAGGGGTCGTCAACTCCATAGTCGAACTGGGCAGCAGCAGCGTCGGTCTCGTAGTCTACCGGCGAGAAGAGGGGGAAGAAACAATGAATACCATGTAAACAGATGCATATCGATGCATGACAAGACAAGTAACGGTGCTAGGCGTGCCCTAACGTGGTATGAGGTGGTACCGGTTAAGGGGGGAAACATCCGGGAAAGTATTCCCGGTGTTTCGCGTTTTCGGGCAGAGGAGCCGGAGGGGGAAAGTGGCGAGTTCGATAGGTTAGGGGGGTGTGGTGGACGAACGGACTGCGTATCCGGATTCGTCTCGTCGTTCTGAGCAACTTTCATGTTGAAAATATTTTAATCCGAGTTACGGATTAAAAGATATGATTTTCTAAAGATTTTATTAATTTCTGGAATTTAATTAATTATCTAATCCAACATTATCCAGAATAGTAAATGCTGACGTCAGCATGACATCAGGGTGATGTCAGCAGTCAACGTTGACCATTAACCTGGTCAACCTGACGTGTGGGTCCAGTGGGACCCACTTGTCATTCTTTGTTTAGTTTAATTACAGATTAGTTAATTTAATTAGTGATTAGGTTAATCTAATCAGGATTAATTAACTTAACTTAATTACTTAATTAATTATTTAATTAATATTCTAATTATTTTAATTATTATTTATTTAATATATTTATTTATTTTTATTCTTATTATTATTTTAATTCCTTTTTTAAACGTTCTGGGGTGGGGCCCCTTTGTCAGTGGGCCAAAGGAGCCTATGCGGGCGTGCGGTTACGGGCGCCACCCGAACGAGCACTCGCCCGCAGGGCGGGACGAGGCCGCCGGGGCACCAACGGCGCGGCACGCCGGCGTGGCCAGCCGGGGCCACGGCGGGCGGAGGCGAGGGGTGGCGTCGACGCGGCCAGTGGCGCGCGGGCGGGCGCGGTGGCGCGGCCGCGGGAGGAGGGAAGGGCGAAGACGAGGCGCACCGAGGCACGGGGCCATGGGGCGCCGACCGGAGCAGGAGCGGGCGACGGCAGGGATGGGCGCAGGGGCGCTGGCCGAGGCGGGGGAGCA
>NC_041387.1:403554009-403561264 GCF_002162155.2 Triticum dicoccoides
GGGGGGTGTCCTGTTTTCTGTTTTGCTTTATATATATATTTTTTTTTCTTGTCTCTTTTTATTTGTAGTTTCTTTTATTTTCAGTTTTATAAAATTACCACTAGTGCCTAATTTGTATTTACCAATAAACTACTATGAGATTAATTCTTAACCCATAATAACATAGTGTTAGCATTTTATAAATTCAATAGGCATTTGTTTAATTGTTTTCACTATTGTTTTAATTGTTTTAGGGCCTTTAAACATTTTATCAAAGTTTGGTTTCTCTACCATAATTACCTATGTATTATTTGGTTCACTCCGAATATTTAAATTTTAATATTTGAAAACTTTTATTGTTTGCTCGATTTTAAATTTTAAATTCGAACTAGGTTCCGAACTAACGCGAGTTTAACCACAGTAACCGAGGTGATGTGGCATCATTAGCGGGGATTACTGTAGCTTAATTACCCGGGCGTCACAATTCTCCTCCACTACAAGAAATCTCGTCCCGAGATTTAAGAGGGGAGTAAGGGGAAAGTTCTGGTTACGATATTCTAACGGATCTTCTCGAAGAAGTTAATCCCTTTCGCTGGTGTCTTCAATCCTTTATTCCGATGCATCATGATAAACTTGTCATCATTTCTTCGGGAACTCCATCGTACTTACGAAAAGATAAGGGGCAGCTCACTACGTCATAATGCTTTTGAGGGAAACAATCTGGGGTTAACCCATGAATTAGTATAAGATTATCTCTCGAGTTGAACATATGAAATACCTCGAGAGTAAGGTACGAAGGTACCATAATAGGCTCCAAGCGGATAGATAGTTTCTCGAAGCCTGAACCTGAGTGAGAAAGGGGTTCAGAGTAGCGAGAGTAAGTATTGCATCTGATACCAGAATAGATCACTAGGACAGTGGCCCGTGGATTACATACGAGTCCACGCGCGAGGAATAATCTTTGGGAATAGGGGGTGTACAGGACAGTCAGGTTTCGATCCTGTGGAACTGTGGGTTATGGGCCCACCATGTGTTTTTTTTGGAGCAGTGACATCTTTCACGGTCATGATAGCAAGGCATGTCAGAGAGTACCATGTCAGTTATGTCGGCATCAATGTTGGTACCGAGGGCGAGGGACGAAGAGAACCTCTTTCCTGCTCGTTGAACGAGGCGGACCAATAGGCAAGGTTCTCGTCCATCGGTGGCTACCGGAATGTTATCAACAATAGTAACAGGGTCTTACTGACAGAGTTGTACCTCGAGGTGTTTGCACAAGCAGTGTATTATTACCGCTTATATCATATAGATCATAGAAAAGGTTCAAACAAACCAATGGAAGGAAAATATGATCATCAGATTAAACAGAACAATGGAAGGGAAAATATGTTTAAACACATATTTCAAGGGGATATCCTTCCCAAGGACAAGCAGAGCAAGATATCCATGACAGGATATAAAGTAGAAAACCATTTAGGTAAGGGGGGAGGAATCTCATGATATTACCCATACCACGGTGTTAGGATAAATGATAAATAAATAAAATTTAGCATCGTGCTTCAAATGTTCCTGTTGAAAATCGGAGTACCATTGACATGCTTCGAGATAGCATTGACATGGTCTTCAGGTGAAGATCAGACTTTGGAAACACGAAGGATCCATCAGGAATAACTTGTAGAATAAGTCTTACAATTTCCTCATGGATGAATGAATAACCTTGCTGAAAAGGAATCTATAATGATAGGTCTTCCAGCCGGGGGGGGGGGTGCTAGGCATGACATGAGGTTACCGGGTCACCAAAGGATCAACATCATAACTCTCGGAAAGTTGTCCCAACCATCATATCTGACCGAGATTCATATCCAATTGGTGTCATGATACCTCAAACTCAGAGGGTCCGAGAGGAAAAGGTGCAACACAAACCGACGAAATGACATTGCAAGATTCTTGAGGAATGAACTATGGGAGCGGGTTTCTGAAGCAATAGTTCATCATTAAACCAAGGAGGGGATGAGAAGGTGGCTGATGGGCTCAGCGACAATTCATCGAGAATTCCAAACGGATGGATTTCCACGATAATGTGAACAAGAAGATGACATTTGTTAGATCAAATGATATAATGGGATATGCTCGAGGAAAACATACATAATTAAACATTGGTTGAACGGTGCACCCGAAATATGGGTTGGGTTGCACGGCCAATGTTAGAATGGTGATTCAATTATCGAAAGACTTAGAATGAACTATCGCCCATTCACTTCAAAGCAATAGGGTTGCTAGAAGTTTTGAATTCACACGTCATAGCTCAATAGTCGGTATTCCGGTTGAAAACAACACGGGGACCAAGGAATGTACGAAGATGGAAAGAAGTATTATGTTATCAAGAATTCTTAAGAGGTGGTGAAATTCTCACCACATTCTTGACAAAAAGAGATGGTAATACCTCCGAGGTAAGGAAGATCAACTGCTGGGTAGCAAGGATCTCAAGGTTTACACAAAACACGAACAAGTTGTGTTGAACGGAAGGCAATAAAGTGGTCGATGAGAACAGGAATCATCGAGGGGCAAGGATGGTATTACCCATCATGAATTCAATTGAATTCCTGGAAGAGCTCATAAGGTTGATGATGATCACGACACAATTGTCGAGAGATTTCATGCAGATGTAATCAATCAGCGATGACATCAAGTCGAAGGAATGATGAAGCAAGAGGTTATTGGAACCACAGTTACGAAACAAACTCGAACTCAAGCTTGTTGTTTAAGGTGAAATGATATGATGAGTAAAATTCGACGTAAGCTTAGCTCATCGTAAAAATTATGCTCTGGGAAGAAGGACCAGGTAGCCCAGTTAAGATCGGCACGACAAGGATATAGCCAATCAGGCTAGGGATGACGTGATTGAGTTCAAACTCGTAAGTAATGAGGGTTACAAGAGTTGCTTAATCACGATGCGGACTCGAGTCTTTGAGTGTTTAATAACTCAAAGCCCGTGAAAAAATTGGAACCAGTGGGAATGTAGCACTTGATGAAGAACTCATAAGATGTTATGCAGTTCCATGATAATCTCGAGATACCAGGGGGTAATACTCGATGACAGACCAAAGTAGAGGTCGGACTGGGGGTATTGCTCTACAGAAGACAAGTGCTTAATCTTGCACGAGAAATGGTATTTAAAAGAGAACATGGTCGGAACCACGATTGCAAAAGGCCAGATCCCAGATATAAGATGAACTTATACCAAAGGAATATTTATTATTTCAAGAAGCTTCCATGATAGGATCTACATCGTGTCCATGGGCATGAACACAAAGGTTCAAGGTCGACTCCCACTTCCTCAATGCATAACCTTCCATTCACTTCTCATTTTTCGGAGAAGTTGTAATGTTTAAACTTTATCTAGCAAAACACTGGAAGAGTATGACTCGTGAAAATTTTCGAGTTCACACATATTAAGGAGGGCATAGGTTCAACCCATCAAGGCATCTTAGGAACGTATACCATCAACTTCAGGGGTAAAGAACTCAAGCTCGGAGGTAGAGCATGGTTGACAAAGCAGAGGATACAATTTACCAAAGGCATTATGTATCAGGGTAAGGTCTCACAAAGTTATTGAATATGAAGGATGCTGACGGATAAAATCCAACAATGGACCTGATGGTCCACAAGGGATCTGACGTGAGCATCGGTACTCAACTAGAGGAAGAAGAGTGCAAGGAGATCAAATTATAGAAACAACTGACTAACTCAATTGTCAAATGCAAAGGAATTATGATTTCCAAATCAAGGGATCAGAAGCAATGCTCTGATTAGGGATGGATAAGTTGAATAGCCTTAGGGTACAATCAACGACAATTGGATTGGTCGAGAACCAATTCCAGTTAAAAGAATGGCAGCTCAGCCGGAAAGGTAATTTATAAGGATCAATGATGTTTGCGGGTATTCGCAAATATATTGAGTCAACAGACTCAAAATGATAATGACAAGGAATGTCAATAAGACTATGAGACTTATGGGACTAACCATAATGCAAGCAAGCAAGAATTTCAAGAGGAATAGGCTGCTCGGGATTTTCGGAAGATCGAATGGCATTTCGAAGACTTTTGTGAAATACATGAATCAACTGGGGATGAGTGGATACTCGATAAGTGCGAGAAATTATTTGAAGGGGTATTCATGTGGCAAAGACCTGCTAAGCAGTAGGCACAAAGTATTCTCGGAACAATAGAGAAAACTTCAGGGTATCTTGTAATAACAAGATCAATGGGGGATCATCGTATGAATGGCAAGTGTAAGTAGTTTTCCATACGAATTTATCGGTGGTCGGGAATAGCAAAAGTGATGGGCACAAAGTCTCGAGAGAATATCAAAGAGTATCTCCGAAATCTTCTGGTGCAGTCGGTGATCATCCGGACTGAAGGGCCCCTCCGGTAGAAAGTATTTTCGAGAACCTAAAAGTTAGAATTTAGTAAAAATCGTTTAACCTAAATAGAAGAGAGTTCAGAATCCCAGAGTAAAGGTCGAGGAGTAAAAAATCCTAATACCACCCAATGGCGACGTGGGCCCATGGGCCACACAGCCAAGTTAGTAAAAGTTTTGTAAAGTCTAGACTCGACTTCGGCCAAGGAGTGTGGAAGGGGGATTCCTACAGGCAGTCGGCTCTGATACCAACTTGTGACGCCCCCGATTCAATCGTACACTAATCATGCACGCAAATGTGTACGATCAAGATCAGGGACTCACGGGAAGATATCACAACACAACTCTAAAACTTAAATAAGTCATACAAGCATCATAATACAAGCCAGGGGCCTCGAGGGCTCCAATACAAGTGCTCGATCATAGACGAGTCAGCGGAAGCAACAAAATCTGAGTACAGACATAAGTTAAACAAGTTTGCCTTAAGAAGGCTAGCACAAACTGGGATATAGATCGAAAGAGGCGCAGGCCTCCTGCCTGGGATCCTCCTAACTACTCCTGGTCGTCGTCAGCGGGCTGCACGTAGTAGTAGGCACCTCCGGTGTAGTAGGGGTCGTCGTCGACGGTGGCGTCTGGCTCCTGGACTCCAGCATCTGGTTGCGACAACCAGAAAGAAAGGAAAGGGGGAAAAAGGGGGGAGAAAGCAACCGTGAGTACTCATCCAAAGTACTCGCAAGCAAGGAACTACACTACATATGCATGGGTATATGTGTAAAGGGCCATATCAGTGGACTGAACTGCAGAATGCCAGAATAAGAGGGGGATAGCTAGTCTTATCGAAGACTACGCTTCTGGTCACCTTCGTCTTGCAACAGGTAGAAGAGGGTAGGCTGAAGTCCTCCAAGTAGCATCTCCAAGTAGCAAATCCAAGTAGCATCGCATAGCATATCCTACCCGGCGATCCTCCCCTCGTCGCCCTGTGGAAAAGCGATCACCGGGTTGTCTGTGGAACTTGGAAGGGTGTGTTTTATTAAGTATCCGGTTCTAGTTGTCATAAGGTCAAGGTACAACTCCAAGTCGTCCTGTTACCGAAGATCACGGCTATTCGAATAGATTAACTTCCCTGCAGGGGTGCACCAACTTACCCAACACGCTTGATCCCATTTGGCCGGACACACTTTCCCGGGTCATGCCCGGCCGCGAAAGATCAACACGCCGCAGCCCCACCTAGGCTCAACAGAGAGGCCAGCACGCTGGTCTAAACCTAAGCGCACAGGGGTCTGGGCCCATCGCCCATAGCACACCTGCACGTTGCTTACGCGGCTGAAAGGAGAACTAGCCCCCTTAATACAAGAGCAGGCTTACGTTCCAATCCGGCGCGCGCCACTCAGTCGCTGGCATCACGAAGTGCTTCGGCTGATACCACGACGCCGAGTGCCCATATCTTTCCCACGTAGTTGGTTAGTGCGTATAGGCTCGTAGCCAACTCAGATCAAATACCAAGATCTCGTTAAGCGTGTTAAGTATCCGCGAACGCCGAACAGGGCCAGGCCCACCTCTCTGCTAGGCGGTCTCAACCTGCCCTGTCGCTCCGCCACAAAGATCCACTCGCGGGTGCTCCACCAGCCGACCCGACTTTAGTCTCCACATGTATCATGTATAAAGTATATAGTATATACCCGTGATCACCTCCCGAGTGATCACAGCCCGATAGTATAGCACGGCTGGCGGACAAGAATGTAGGGCCACAGATGAATATACTAGCATCCTATACTAGGCATATAGGATTGCAGGTAAAGGTAACAACAGTAGTATCAAGGACAGGCTATGCATCAGGATAGGTATAACAGAAAGCGGTAACATGCTACACTACTCTAATGCAAGCAGTATAGAGTAGAATAGGCGATATCTGGTGATCAAGGGGGGGGCTTGCCTGGTTGCTCTGGCAAGAGAGAGGGGTTGTCAACTCCGTAGTCGAACTGGGCAGCAGCAGCGTCGGTGTCGTAGTCTACCGGCGAGAAGAGGGGGAAGAAACAATGAATACCATGTAAACAGATGCATATCGATGCATGACAAGACAAGTAACGGTGCTAGGCGTGCCCTAACGTGGTATGAGGTGGTACCGGTTAAGGGGGGAAACATCCGGGAAAGTATTCCGAGTGTTTCGCGTTTTCGGGCAAAGGAGCCGGAGGGGGAAAATTGCGAGTTCGATAGGTTAGGGGGGTGTGGCGGACGAACGGACTGCGTATCCGGATTCGTCTCGTCGTTCTGAGCAACTTTCATGTTGAAAATATTTTAATCTGAGTTACGGATTAAAAGATATGATTTTCTAAAGATTTTATTAATTTCTGGAATTTAATTAATTATCTAATCCAACATTATCCAGAATAGTAAATGCTGACGTCAGCATGACATCAGGGTGATGTCAGCAGTCAACGTTGACCATTGACCTGGTCAACCTGACGTGTGGGTCCAGTGGGACCCACCTGTCATTCTCTGTTTAGTTTAATTACAGATTAGTTAATTTAATTAGTGATTAGGTTAATCTAATCAGGATTAATTAACTTAATTAATTACTTAATTAATTATTTAATTAATATTCTAGTTATTTTAATTATTATTTATTTAATATATTTATTTTTATTATTATTATTTTAATTCCTTTTTTAAACGTTCTGGGGTGGGGCCCCTTTGTCAGTGGGCCAAAGGAGCCTATGAGGGCGTGCGGTTACGGGCGCCACCCGAACGAGCACTCGCCCGCAGGGCGGGACGAGGCCGCCGGGGCACCAACGGCGCGGCACGCCGGCGCAGCCAACCGGGGCCACGGCGGGCGGAGGCGAGGGGTGGCGCCGACGCGGCC
>NC_041387.1:403561279-403562156 GCF_002162155.2 Triticum dicoccoides
GAACGAGCACTCGCTCGCAGGGCGGGACGAGGCCGCCGGGGCACCAACGGCGTGGCACGCCGGCGCGGCCAACCGGGGCCATGGCGGGCGGAGGCGAGGGGTGGCGCCGACGCGGCCAGTGGCGCGCGAGCGGGCGCGGTGGCGCGGCCGCGGGAGGAGGGAAGGGCGGAGACGAGGCGCACCGAGGCACGGGGCCATGGGGCGCCGACCGGAGCGGGAGCGGGCGACGGCAGGGATGGGCGCAGGGGCGCTGCCGAGGCGGAGGAGCACGTGGCCAGCGTCGCCGGAGGGAGAGGAGGCCGGGGTTGGAGGCGAGGCGACCTGGGGGAAGAGGGCGCGGCCACGGGCTCGAGGGCCACGGTTAGCGCGACGAGCGCGGGGAAAGGAGGAGACGGGGGCGGAACGGTCCGGCGCGGTTGGTGTCGCGCGTGCCCAGGGCGCGGCCGGCGCGTGCGGCCCACGGCGGGGCGGCAACGGCGTAACGGGGGAGATACGGCGCCGGTGACGGAGAAGGGAGAGGAGGGAGCTCACGGGGGGGACTGTAGGGCACTGGCAGCGGGCGTGACGGCGGTCGGGGAGGACCGGCGAGGAGGAGGACGAGGCGGCTGCGACGGTCGGCGACGGGGTGGTCCGACGTAGGCGAGCGGCAAGGTGCGGGGCGTCGGGGGCGTCGGCTGCCCCGACCGGATCCATGCGGGATGGAGGGATGAGGGGGCGGGCACCGGCGACGGCGCTAGGTGGCGGTGGGGTCAGCGCGGCGACGGGCGGCGCAGTCGGCCCCGATCCAGGTTGGATCGTGGGGAAGCGTGAGGTAGGCGAGGAGAGAGGTGGGGATCGATCCCGATCCAGGGGAATCGGGGGAGGGAGTGGGGCGAGT
>NC_041387.1:403562470-403594296 GCF_002162155.2 Triticum dicoccoides
GGGGCCGGCTGGGCCGTGGGGTGGGCCAGCCCGTTCGGGAGGCTGAGGCCAGCTGGGCCACTTGGCCCAGCGGGGGGGGGTGTCCTGTTTTCTGTTTTCCTTTTTTTATATATATATTTTCTTGTCTCTTTTTATTTGTAGTTTCTTTTATTTTCAGTTTTATAAAATTACCACTAGTGCCTAATTTGTATTTACCAATAAACTACTACGAGATTAATTCTTAACCCATAATAACATAGTGTTAGCATTTTATAAATTCAATAGGCATTTGTTTAATTGTTTTCACTATTGTTTTAATTGTTTTAGGGCCTTTAAACATTTTATCAAAGTTTGGTTTCTCTACTATAATTACCTATGTATTATTTGGTTCACTCCGAACATTTAAATTTTAATATTTGAAAACTTTTATTGTTTGCTCGATTTTTAAATTTGAAATTCGAACTAGGTTCCGAACTAACGCGAGTTTAACCACAGTAACCGAGGTGACGTGGCATCATTAGCGGGGATTACTGTAGCTTAATTACCCGGGCGTCACAGCGACCCAGACCCTGAGAAATAGAAAAAACGAGCTAATCTATGTGCTTCGTAATTAACAACACGACCCTCGAAAATAAACTTGAAGTTATGCAACTCTGCTTTCGCCCTAATCTCAGCAATGATAGCTCCATGCACCCCTAGGGTTCCGTTTGTGATATCAGACACCACCTGCTTGCAGTCGCTTGATATCACGCAATGTGTCTGGTTCATGTCCTCTGCCCATGCTAGCGCTTCCCTGCATGCCATTGGCTCCAATATTGTAGGATTGCTCACGCCGAAAACAACCAACGCCGAGCTCCCTAGGTAGTTTCCTGCTTCATCTCTGCAAACAGTTGCTGCTGGTCCACCTCGCTCATGCCTGACAGCAGCATCAACGTGGATCTTAGCATACCCTGGTGGCGGCGCCTTGGCTCTTGGGCGGGCTGAAGTAACTGATGCGGGAACCCGGCCCGGTGTAGGTTTTTGTTGGGCTGAAACTATCTGCAAATCATCGATGAACCTTCGAATGAATGCTTGGGTAGATTGTGGATTCTGAAAAATCCCTTCGTGTATTGCTTTCCTCCTAGCTAACCAGATCGCCCATAGAGTGACGGAGAGCAGCACAAACTTGTCGTGCTCTAACATCTCCATTAATGAAAACAACCAGTGTTTGGCATTAGGCTCCATCACCATCGTCATTTTATGCACCAACTCATCATCGGTCAATGCCCACACGCATCGGCATGCAGCACATTCCAGCAACGAGTGCCTCCACGAGTCTGGTGATACGCATAATCCGTAGCTAGCCGAATCAGTCATATGTCTGTGAGCTTGTACATCGTTTGTGGGCAGGGAGTGTTTAGAAAGTCGCCACGAAAACATCCTCACCTTAGCCGGGACGGGCGTTTTCCATAAAGTTTTCCACGAGCCTTCCTCAGCGTTTGAATTTGAGGAGCCCGGATTTCCATCAAGCCAAGCTTCTCTTCTTTGCTTTGTAGCCACAATCATACGATATGCGGACTTCACCAAAAAAACTCCATGCTTCTCATAGTGCCAGCTCCAGAAATCAGGCAAGTTATGTGTACACAGTGGAATGCTCAGGATAATTTGACTGTCCATCAGCAGAAAGGTCACTTCTACCTTCGCAAGATCCCAAGACGCGGATGTATGATCGATTAGCTCAGAAACTCTAGCCGGTGGATGTGTTACCAAACACCCATATGGTCGCAGCATCTCCTCTCTCGGGATCCAATTGTCCCTCCAGATATATGTTGTCTCTCCATTCCCGATCCTTCTAATCAATCCTTGTTTCAATGTATCTCTGCCTTCGATCACAGCCCTCCACACCTGACTAGGATGACCTCCCAAGTGAGCTTCTAGGATATCAGATTGCGGGTGATAGATACTTCTAAGGATTCTGGTGCAAAGAGTATTGGGGTGCTGGAGTAACCTCCAGGCTTGCCTAGCTAGCATAGCTAGATTAAACAATTCAAAATCCTTGAATCCCAAGCCCCCCATTCCTTTAGGTTGTGTCATTGTTTGCCAGGAGACCCAATGCGGTTTTCTATTGCCTTCCTTACTGCCCCACCAAAACTTTCTTATCAACTTGTTCAAATGTTCACACAGGCCCCTTGGGAGTTTAAAGCATGACATCGAGAAGACAGGCACTGCTTGGGCAATAGCTTTAACTAGCACCTCCTTACCTACCGATGACATCGTGTTTGCAATCCACCCTTGAACTTTGCTCCACAAACGATCCTTTAGATATTTAAAAGCACCCTTCTTTGAATTTCCAACATCAGATGGCATACCAAGATATTTCTCATTGAGAGTTTCATTGGGAACATTTAGCAAATCCTTAATCTCCACCCTTGCATTCTCGGTAACTCCTTTACTGAAGAAGATTGAGGATTTGGAATAGTTTATTCTCTGTCCCGTTGCCTAACAATAAGTGTTCGGCACCTGGTTGACCTCATTTGCCCCCACACTATTGGCCTTGAAAAAACAGCAGGCTGTCATCTGCAAATTAGAGATGATTCACTAGTGGCGCCGTAGGAGCTACCTGTAAACCATGCAAGTTGGATGACTCATCTTTGGATTTTAGGAGGCACAAAAGGCCCTCTGCTGCCAACAAGAACAAATATGGAGATATTGGGTCTCCCTGTCTGATTCCCCTTGTGGGTATAAACTCTTGCAATTTATTCCCATTGAAAAGCACAGAAAACTTCACTGTAGTTACTAAATCCATAACTATATCCACCCACCTTCTAGTGAAGCCCATTTTAATCATAATAGCCCTTAAGTAGTCCCACTCGACTCTGTCATAAGCTTTCATCATGTCAAGCTTCAAGGACGTTGCATAAGCTTATAGGGCGAAATTGGGATAGCAAAGTAGGGTTCTTTACCTTAGGGATCAAAACCAGCACCGTTTCATTAATGCATGCGGCTGACTCAGTTCCCTCCACAATATTCAACACCACCTTTGTAACATCATCACCACAAATCTCCCAGTGACGTTGAAAAAAATGAGTTGGATACCCGTCGGGGCCGGGTGCTTTGATAGGGAACATTTGGAAAAGGGTGGTTTTAACTTCATCTCTGGCGTACGGAGCGGTCAACGTATCATTCATAGCTTGGGTGACTTTTCGTGGGACGGTATCAAGGACCTCCTCCATATTTGTGACCCCCTCCCAAGTATACAGATTCTCATAAAATGAAGTTGTCAATTCCTCCATCTCTGCTGGATTTTCTGTCATCTTGCCATCCGGACGCTGTAGCATTTTGATTTGATTTT
Source organism: Triticum dicoccoides (assembly GCF_002162155.2). Classification (NCBI taxonomy): domain Eukaryota; kingdom Viridiplantae; phylum Streptophyta; class Magnoliopsida; order Poales; family Poaceae; genus Triticum; species Triticum dicoccoides. The sequence goes on from NC_041387.1 coordinate 403,565,781, forward strand.
TCCTCCTCCTCCTGCTTGCACGCAAGTGAAAAAAATATGTATTCTTTTCACCATGCACTAGCCACTCCAATCTGGCCTGTTGCCTCCATAACATTTCCTCACGGTGGTACAATTTAGTCAGCCGGTCAACCACCTTGATTTCAACATGATTAGGCCCCGATCTACCTTGGATCTGTCGCAGCTCCTGTAGCCGGTTTTTTAATTGAGAGATCTCCCTCCTGACATTCCCAAAGTGGGCACGCTCCCAAGACGACAAGTCACCTGACAGAGCGTGCAGCCTGTCCTGCAGTGCATGCATCGAATCCGCCGCTGCACCCGACCAGGCTGTCTGCACCACAGTCTGCAAGGTCTCCTCCCTCTCCCAACAGGTTTCATATTTTAAAGACTGTGGGACCATTTTGCATGCATGCACGTCGCTATAATGCACAAGTAGTGGTACGTGATCAGACGCTGCTGTGGTTAAGTGTCGAAGCTCCGCACCCGGGAACGCGATGGACCATGCTGTATTTGCCACCCCCCGGTCCAATCTGACCCTTGTAAACGTACCTCTTGTCACCCGTTTCTCGAACGTCCAATTCATTCCTGTATATCCGATATCAGACAAGCCGCAAGTATCTAGTGCGTCCCAGAACAGATCCATCTGGGCTTGGCTTCGAGTCCTCACTCCATCATGTTCGTGCCCATGGATTACCTCATTGAAGTCACCAACAACTAGCCACGGCATGGCATTGGTTCCTGTAATGCTCCAGAGCGTATCCCATGTTTTGTAATGTTAACTAGTTCGCGCCTCTCCATAGACGAAAGTCACCCTAGTTTGGATATCAACCATCTCATCAACAATAACATCAATATGATACTCGGAGTAACCCACAACTTCAAGCTTTATTTCTTCATTCCAAAAAATACCTAGCCCTCCACTTCTACCAGAACTGCTTACAGCAAAACTTTTATTATAACCTAAAGAACCAACCATGTTTTCGACTCTAGAGCCCTCTATTTGTGTTTCAAGGATGCATGTGATAGAGGGGGCATGTTACCTCGTGAGATCATGAAGCTCACGAACTGTCGCGGGTTTGCCAGCCCCGCGACAGTTCCAACATAGCAGACTCATTGCGCTAGGCGCGACCCCGCATGGGGCCCGCCAATCGCGCATCATTTTCAATGTTTTGAGCTAGGTTCTTCACCATGGAATTGTCAATGAGTGGTAGAGTCGTCTTAGGCCTCTTCGGTTCTTGCTTAGACGGAGAGCTGGTTGTGGTCTCTGGTGGAGGCGGCAGAAGTAAAGTATTGTTGGCTTGCGTGGTGGATGATGAGCTTTTTAGAACCGCTCCCCTCTTCCTATTGTTCTCTGGCTCCTCCATAGAAACATCACCGGAATAATTCCTTGCTTCCTGCTCCTGCCAATCCTGCTGATTCTGCTGTCCTCCGCGTCCTCGTCCGCAGCCACGGCCCTGACGTCCCCGTCCTCTTCCCTCTCCTGGCCCACGACCCGGACCTTGGAACCAAGTCGCCCTAAGGTTTTTAAAAACCAGGGCTTGTGGTGGATGAACACCATCACCATGTTCCTTGAAATGATGGCCCAGATGGCCACACACAGCACACCAATCAGGTAATCTCTCATATTTCACCAAGAAAACCTTCATGTTGCCTTCCTTCACCACTGAAACAACATTCTTGAGGGGCTTATGGACGTTTATTTTCACCCTGACACGCACAAAATTACCCTCAAAGTCTTGAGACTTTGGTTCGGCGTAGATGAGCTCGCCGATCTTGCCAGCGAGAGCTTTCACCATCGGGAAGAAGCCATCCGGCAAGTCATGTATGTGGGCCCAAATATCCAGCATATCCAGGTTAACTTCTGATGGTTTTGTGAAACCATCATACTCAGCCATAACAACGACATTGCCCTTGAAAGTCCACGGTCCTTCCACCATGGCACGCTCCCAATCTCCCAAACAGGAGAACTGCAATGTGTATAGGTTGCTTTCGAGCGGACGGATTTTCACATCCTGGGCAAGATCCCAAGCAGCCCTCATCTTTTGGGGTGTGAACCCTCACCACGGCCATCCATCTGACCGCCGCCTCAGCCGGAACCTGCTGCTCCTCGAAAACCACGTCATCTAGATCATCTTCTGTAAGTCCCGGGTTCTTCAGCATCTCCTCAACATCATCTATTCCCGAGCACGAGCCTGAAGCTGAACTCGCCATCGTTGCAAAACCCTAACCCGACGAAACAAAACTGGAGTCACCAGGCGGAGGAACCCTAGCTGCCCTCTTAAAAACCCCGCAAAACCTCGCTAGTCCTAGACCGGGCGGCGATACAGATTGCCTCGGTCCAAGTTCGGCGCGGATTCAGGGTTCAAGAACGGCGAGGGGAGAGGTAGATCTCAACGGCGACTACCCAAGTCGCCGAGAGGAAGGCGGAACCCTAACAAGAGGGGAAAAACCCGGAGATGCTCTAGCACAATGATCGGAAACCTAATTAACTAACCTAAGAGCCCAGCCTACTCACTCCTTTTAAGAATCAAGGGCCCAGCTTATCTAGAATCTCTCTCTTAGTCGCGTGCGCAGCGCAGCAGACCTGCCCATGGCCCATTTAATACAAAAGTTGGGGGCCCACGGCAATGGGCAGCGCTCCAAATGGGGGAGCAACTAGTTAATGAGCGCTCATTCGGGAGCCTCGCAACAATCAGCGTCACTAGGCGCGCTCTCAGCCATTGGCCACGTGTCACACTCTAGGCGCTGATACGTCTCCAACGTATCTATAATTTTTGATTGCTCCATGCTACTTTATCTATTGTTTTGGACTATAATGGGCTTTATTTTCCACTTTTATATTATTTTTGGGACTAAGCTATTAACCGGAGGCCCAGCCCAAAATTGATGTTTTTTTGCCTATTTCAGTATTTCGAAGAAACAGAATATCAAACGGAGTCGAAACGGAATGAAACCTTCGGGAACGTGATCTTCTCACCGAACGTGATCCAGGAGACTTGGACCCTACTCCAAGAAGCACCAGAGGCGGTCACGAGGGTGGAGGGAGCGCCCCCTGGGCGCGCCCCCTACCTCGTGGGCCCCCTGACGCTCCACCGACGTACTCCTTCCTCCTATATATACCTACGTACCCCCAATAGACCAGACACGGAGCCAAAAACCTAATTCCACCGCCGCAACCTTCTGTATCCACGAGATCCCATCTTGGGGCCTGTTTCGGAGCTCCGTCGGAGGGGTCATACACCACGGAGGGCTTCTACATCAACACCATAGCCTCTCCGATGAAGTGTGAGTAGTTTACTTCAGACCTTCGGGTCCATAGCTAGTAGCTAGATGGCGTCTTCTCTCTTTTTGGATCTCAATACAATGTTCTCCCCCTCTCTCGTGGAGATCTATTCGATGTAATCTTCTTTTTGTGGTGTGTTTGTTGAGATCGATGAATTGTGGGTTTATGATCCAGCTTATCTATGAATAATATTTGAATCTTTTCTGAATTCTTTTATGTATGATTGAGTTATCTTTGCAAGTCTCTTCGAATTATCCGTTTGGTTTGGCCAACTAGATTGGTAGTTCTTGCAATGGGAGAAGTGCATGGCTTTGGGTTCAATCTTGCGCTGTCCTTACTCAGTGACAGAAAGAGTTGCAAGGCACGTATTGTATTGTTGCCATCGAGGATAACAAGATGGGGTATTTATCATATTGCATGAATTTATTCCTCTACATCATGTCATCTTGCTTAAGGCGTTACTCTGTTTTTAACTTAATACTCTAGATGCATGCTGGATAGCGGTCGATGAGTGGAGTAATAGTAGTAGATGCAGAATCGTTTCAGTCTACTTGTCACGGACGTGATGCCTATATACATGATCATACCTAGATAACCTCATAACTATGCTCAATTCTATCAATTGCTCAACAGTAATTTGTTCACCCACCGTAGAATACTTATGCTCTTGAGAGAAGCCACTAGTGAAACCTATGGCCCCCGGGTCTATTCTCATCATATCAATCTCTATCACTTTATTTACTTGCTTTGCTTTTACTTTTTACTTTGCATCTTTATACTAAAAATACCAAAAATATTATCTCTATCAGATCTCACTCTCATAAGTGACCATGAAGGGATTGACAACCCCTAATCGCGTTGGTTGCGAGTAGCTATCGTTTTGTGCAGGTACGAGGGACTTGCGCGTGACCTCCTACTGGATTGATACCTTGGTTCTCAAAAACTGAGGGAAATACTTACGCTACTGTGCTGCATCATCCTCTCCTCTTCGAGGAAAACCAACGCAAGCTCAAGACGTAGCAAGAAGGATTTATGGCGCCGTTGCCGGGGAGGCTTACGCAAAAGTCAACATACCAAGTGCCCATCACAATCCCTATCTCTCGCATTACATTATTTGCCATTTGCCTCTCGTTTTCCTCTCCCCCACTTCACCCTTGCCGTTTTATTCGCCCTCTCTTTCCCAATCTTCTCCTCTCTTTCCGTTGCCTTTTCCTCGTTCTTTTGCTTGCTCGTGTGTTAGTTTGCTTGCTTGTCATCATGACTAGTCTTATATCTTCTCCGTTATCTCCTGAGAATGAAGTGCTAAATTTTAAACAAAGGGAGGGAGAAAATCTAAAATATGCTTGGTATAGAATTTGCAGTGCTCAAAATAAATCTACCAGGAAGCAATCTACTTCAGTTCTTCTTCGTAATTTTTACGTAGGTGCTAATCCTTGGTATAGATATATCCTTGATACCATTACGGAGGGAATTTCTTGGGTAGCCATACTTTTGATTCTTATAATGCTTTAATAGATTTGTTTGGCTCACCTCCTCTTTTGGTTAATGGAACTATATTAACTTTGGAGCATGTTATGCAAAGGCTTGAAACTATTGAAAACAAAGTTGCTACCATTGAATCCATTGAAAATGTAGATAAAAAGATTCATAATCAAATTACTCAATATGGATCTAAGGTAGGAATGACTTTGAAAAATATTAAGGAGAAGGAACCCATGGCTAATGAAAAAATAAATCTAGACTCTACTCGAATCGATAAACTTGAGGGTATCATTACCAACTTGGGAACCGTTTTTTCTTCCGTAAAAAATACTCCTAGTCCTCCCACTAAAATTGCCAAGCTTATGTATGTTCCTAAAAATAAGGGTGAGTCATCTAGTAAGGAAAATGCGGATCTTAAATCTATAAGTATTCATCCCGATCTTTTTACTATCATTAAGGAACCATTTGCGCCGAATGAATTTTTCGATCTTATGACTAAAAGTTTGATAATTACTAGCAAGAAATAAAATTCTAAAGGAGGTAGATGCCTCATTGAAGAATTGCCTACCAAAGATGGCAATACCTAGATCTATCCTTGCTTTTATGCCTAGCTAGGGGCGTTAAACGATAGCGCTTGTTGGGAGGCAACCCAATTTTATTTTTGTGCTTTTTGTTTTTGCTTCTGTTTAGTAATAAATAATCCATCTACCTTCTGTTTGGATGTGGTTTTATGTTTTAATTAGTGTATGTGCCAAGTAGGACCTATAGGATAACCTACGATAATAGTTGATTTGATTCTGCTGAAAAACAGAAACTTTGCACGCACGAATTTGGCTATGAAAAATTACAGGAATGTGATTTTGCATTGATTCTTTTTTCTGCTGAATAATAAACAAATTGTCCAGGACTTCCTATTTTTGTAGAATTTTTAGAGTTCCAGAAGTTTGCGTTAGTTACAGATTACTACAGACTGTTCCGTTTTTGACAGATTCTGTTTTTCGTGTGTTGTTTGCTTATTTTGATGAATCTATGGCTAGTAAAATAGTTTATGATCCATAGAGAAGTTGGAATACAGTAGTTTTAACACCAATATAAATAAATAATGAGTTCATTACAGTACCTTGAAGTAGTCTTTTGTTTTCTTTCTCTAACGGAGCTCACGAGATTTCTATTGAGTTTTGTGTTGTGAAGTTTTCAAGTTTTGGGTGCATTCTTTTGATGGATTATGGAACAAGGAGTGGCAAGAGCCTAAGCTTGGGGATGACCATGGCACCCCCAATATAATCCAAGGACACCAAAAAGTCAAAGCTTGGGGATGCCCCGGAAGGCATCCCCTCTTTCGTCCACTTTCATCGGTAATTTACTTGGAGCTATATTTTTATTCACCAACATGATATGTGTTTTGCTTGGAGCGTCTTGTATTATTTGAGTCTTTGCTTGTTAGGATACCACAATCTTCTTTGCTGTACACACCTTTTGAGAGAGCCATACATGAATTTAAATTTGTTAGAATACTCTATGTGCTTCACTTATATCTTTTGAGCTTGATAGTTTTGCTCATAGCGCTTCACTTATATCTTTTTGAGCGTGATAATTTTTGCTCTAGTGCTTCACTTAGATCTTTTAGAGCACGGTGATGGATTTGTTTTAAAGAAACTTGATCTCTCATGCTTCACTTAGATTATTTTGAGAGTCGTTAATAGCATGGTAATTTGCTTATTGTTAATATACTTGGTATTCAAGATATGTGAAACTTTCTTTTGAGTGCGCTGAATACTAAGATAAGTTTGATGCTTGATAATTGTTTTGAGATATGAAGATGGTGATATTAGAGTCATGCTAGTTGATTAGTTGTTAATTCAAAGAATACTTGTGTTGAAGTTTGTGATTCCCGTAGTATGCATGTATGGTGAACCGTTATGTGATGAACTCGGAGCATGATTTATTTATTGATTGTCTTCCTTATGAGTGGCAGTCGGGGACGAGCAATGGTCTTTTCCTACCAATCTATCCCCCTAGGAGCATGCGCGTAATACTTTGCTTTGATAACTTCTAGATTTTTTCAATAAGTATATGAGTTCTTTATGACTAATGTTGAGTCCATGGATTATATGCACTTTTCTCATCCTTTCACCATTGCTAGCCTCTCTAACCTTTCGCCGGTATCATACACCCACCATAAACCTTCCTCAAAACAGCCACCATACCTACCTATTATGGCATTTCCATAGCCATTCCGAGATATATTGCCATGCAACTTTCCACCGTTCCGTTTATTATGACACGCTCCATCATTGTCATATTGCTTAGCATGATCATGTAGTTGACATCGTATTTGTGGCAAAGCCACCATTCATAATTCTTTCATACATGTCACTCATGTTTCATTGCATATCCCGATACACTGCCGGAGGCATTCATATAGAGTCATACTTTGTTCTAAGTATCGAGTTGTAATTGTTGAGTTGTAAGAAAAATAAAAAGTGTGATGATCATCATTATTAGAGCATTGTCCCAAGTGAGGAAAGGATGATGGAGACTATGATTCCCCCACAAGTCGGGATGAGACTCCGGACGAAAAAAAAGAGGCCATAAAAAAAGAGAAAAGTCCCAAATAAATAAAAAAATGAGAGAAAAAGAGAGAAATGACAATGCTACTATCCTTTTACCACACTTGTGCTTCAAAGTAGCACCATGATCTTCATGATAGAGAGTCTCTCATTTCGTCACTTTCATATACTAGTGGGAATTTTTCATTATAGGACTTGGCTTGTATATTCCAATGGTGGGCTTCCTCAAAATTCCCTAGGTCTTCGTGAGCAAGCGAGTTGGATGCACACCCACTAGTTTCTTTTGTTGAGCTTTCATATACTTATAGCTCTAGTGCATCCGTTGCATGGCAATCCCTACTCACTCACATTGATATCTATTGATGGGCATCTCCATAGCCCATTGATACACCTAGTTGATGTGAGACTATCTTCCCACTTTTTGTCTTCTCCACAACCACCATTCTATTCCACATATAGTGCTATATCCATGGCTCACGCTCATGTATTGCGTGAAGATTGAAAAAGTTTTGAAAATGTTAAAGTATGAAACAATTGCTTGGCTTGTCATCGGGGTTGTGCATGATTTAAATACTTCGTGTGGGGAAGATGGAGCATAGCCAGACTATATGATTATGTAGGGATAACTTTCTTTGGCCATGTTATTTTGAGAAGACATAATTACTTTGATTTGTATGCTTGAAGTATTATTATTTTTATGTCAATATGAACTTTTGTCTTGAATCTTTCAGATCTGAATATTCATACCATGATTAAGAAGATTTACATTGAAATTATGCCAAAGTATCACTCCGCATCAAAAATTCTCTTTTTATCATTTACATACTCGAGGATGAGTAGGAATTAAGCTTGGGGATGCCTGATAGTCTCCAACGTATCTACAATTTTTGATTGCTCCATGCTACTTTATCTAATGTTTTGGACTATAATGGGCTTTATTTTCCACTTTTATATTATTTTTGGGACTAACCTATTAACCGGAGGCCCAACCTAGAATTGCTGTTTTTTGCCTATTTCAGTATTTCGAAGAAACAGAATATCAAACGGAGTCCAAACGAAATGAAACCTTCGGGAACGTGATCTTCTCATCGAACGTGATCTTGGAGACTTGGACCCTACTCCAAGAAGCACCAGAGGCAGTCACGAGGGTGGAGGGCGCCCCCCTGGGCGCGCCCCCCTACCTCGTGGGCCCCCTGACACTCCACCGACATACTCCATCCTCCTATATATACCTACGTACCCCCAATAGACCAGACACGGAGCCAAAAACCTAATTCCACCGCCGCAACCTTCTGTATCCACGAGATCCCATCTTCGGGCCTGTTCCGGAGCTCCGCCGGAGGGGGCATCCACCACGGAGGGCTTCTACATCAACACCATAGCCTCTCCGATGAAGTGTGAGTAGTTTACTTCAGACCTTCGGGTCCATAGCTAGTAGCTAGATGGCTTCTTCTCTCTTTTTGGATCTCAATACAATGTTCTCCCCCTCTCTCGTGGAGATCTATTCGATGTAATCTTCTTTTTGCGGTATGTTTGTTGAGACCGATGAATTGTGGGTTTATGATCCAACTTATCTATGAATAATATTTGAATCTTTTCTGAATTCTTTTATGTATGATTGAGTTATCTTTGCAAGTCTCTTTGAATTATCCGTTTGGTTTGGCCAACTAGATTGGTAGTTCTTGCAATGGGAGAAGTGCATGGCTTTGGGTTCAATCTTGCGGTGTCCTTACTCAGTGACAGAAATAGTTGCAAGGCACGTATTGTATTGTTGCCATTGAGGATAACAAGATGGGGTATTTATCATATTGCATGAATTTATTCCTCTACATCATGTCATCTTGCTTAAGGCGTTACTCTGTTTTTAACTTAATACTCTAGATGCATGCTGGATAGCGGTCGATGAGTGGAGTAATAGTAGTAGATGCAGAATCATTTCGGTCTACTTATCACGGACATGATGCCTATATACATGATCATACCTAGATAACCCCATAACCATGCTCAATTCTATCAATTGCTCAACAGTAATTTGTTCACCCATCGTAGAATACTTATGCTCTTGAGAGAAGCCACTAGTGAAACCTATGGCCCCCGGGTCTATTCTCATCATATCAATCTCTATCACTTTTATTTACTTGCTTTGCTTTGACTTTTTACTTTGCATCTTTATACAAAAAATACCAAAAATATTATCTCTATCAGATCTCACACTCATAAGTGACCGTGAAGGGATTGACAACCCCTAATCGCGTTGGTTGCGAGTAGCTATCGTTTTGTGCAGGTACGAGGGACTTGCGCGTGACCTCCTACTGGATTGATAACTTGGTTCTCAAAAACTGAGGGAAATACTTACGCTACTGTGCTGCATCATCCTCTTCTTTTCGGGGAAAATTAACGCAAGCTCAAGACGTAGCAGGCGCTCCCTTTGAATTTTGTTTTTTATTTTTCCGCACGCGTTTTCGGCTTTTTAGACAGGTTTTTTCTGGGTTTTTTTGATATTTTGGTTTTGCACCAGTCATCCTTAGCTTTTCGATAAAAAAAATTGCTCGAAAAAACGCGTATTTTTCCTTTCGCGACAGTCACGGTTTTGCTTCTGTGAGAGGCACGATGTGCTTTCATGAGAGTCACGGCCGTGCCTATCGAAAATGAAAAAAAACGTGTTTCTATTTTTTTTCCTTTCGCGAGTCACAGTTTTGCTTCCGCGAGAGGCACGGTTGTGCTTTAACGAGAGTCACGGCCGTGCCTCTCGGAAACAGAAAAAAAGTATTTTTTGTTTTTTTCTTTCGCGAGAGTCACGGTTTTGCTTCCATGAGAGGCACGGTTGTGCTTTAGCGAGAGTCGCGGCCGTGCCTCTCGGAAACGAAAAAAGGCGTTTTTTGTCTTTTTTTTCTTTCGCGAGAGTCACGGTTTTGCTTCCGCGAGAGGCACGGTTGTGCTTTCGCGAGAGTCGCGGTCGTGCCTCTCGGAAACGAAAAAAATGCATTTTCTGTTTTTTTTCCTTTTGCGAGAGTCACGGTTTTGCTTCCGCAAGAGGCACGGTTGTGCTTTCGCGAGAGTCACGGCCGTGCCTCTTCGGAAACGGAAAACACGCGTTTTCTTTTCTTTTTTTCCTTCCGTAGTCATAATTTTGCTTCCACGAGAGGTACGGTTCTGTTTTCGTGAGCACGGGCGTGTCTCTTTCGGAAAGGGAAAAAACCCGTGCTCCCGGTTCGATTTTTTCGTCCGATTTTTTCGTTCAGTTTTTTCGTGAAAAAGTTTGTCAAAACCTACAAACATAGGATCTTGTTTTGAAGATCTCGACGCGAGGATTCCAACGATGAAAGCGGTTCGAGATTTGGACGGAGGATTTGAGAGAAAACGTTTTAAATAAACGAATCTACGAAAAAAAGGAAAACTCCCAAGTTGCGACAAGTGGCGCACTGCATGTGCGCCACTTGTCGAAACCAGGGGAGTTGGAGTGATCTTTGTAACGAATACTCCTCAACTAGTGATTTCGCCAGATAAGGGTCGGTCCAATTTAGCCAACTTAACAGAGCTGCTTGTTTGGTTTTCTACTTATTTAGGGGGCACCCATATGTCTCCCTTATAGCAGGACGTAGGGAAGCCTCGCGTCAAGGGCAGCGCGAGATGGGCCGGCTCATATGCGCTGGAGGCCACATCTTTTTTTTTGCTTTTTTACTTTTGTTTATACCTTCAAATAATTTAAATTAAATATATTACAAAAAACACTTTACATAAAATTTGAAAATAATATTTGCCAATTATTAGGAAAATGTTAAATATATATAGTTAAAATGCTTCTCATGTAAACGAAAAAGTATACAATTAAATTGAATAAAGTTGACCATGTAGTTAAAAAAATTAATCAAGGACAATGTTAATAAGGCATTTGACAAATCCTAAATGTGTGAAGAAAACCTGTAAACCATTTATTCAAACAATGTTAATCAAGCATTTTATAAAATGTTAATTGTCTATAGAAAAATGTTGACCATGTATTAAAAATATGTTAATTTTGTATTCGACAAATGTTAATCAAGCATTTGAAAAATATTAAAACGTGCATAGAAAAATTGTTGCCCATGTATTAAAAATGTTAATTTTGTATTAAAAATGTAATCAAGCATTCGTAAAATGTTAATATATGTATAGAAAAAATGTTGACCGTGTACTAAAAAAATGCTAAGCTTATATTTAGAAAATATTAAACATGTATTAGATAAATGGTCTTTACGTATACAAACAATTTACAATTAAAAACCAGAAGAAACAATGAAAACCGGAAAAATCTTTGAGGATTGAAAAAAAATAAAGTAAACCATATAAAAAACATAAATAAAACTGAGTGAACGTGCAAAAGAATGGAGAATAGTGCAAACCGATAAAGAAACAAAAATAATAATAACCGTTAAAAACAAAGAAGAAACTAAAAACCGAAGATAACTATGAAAGGAACAAAGAGAAACCGAAGAAAAGTTAAGGAAAAACAAAAAATGTATTAGGAAAAAAAAGAAAACCAAAAAAACAAAGAAGAAATAAGAAAACAAACAAAAAACAAAACAAATGAACTCAGACCGACAAATGAACGAACAACTGACACAGTATTGGCCAGCCCATATGCGTGTGCAATGCTGAAAAGCTTGTGCTTCAGGCGAGACGGATGCTAGTCTCACTATAAGCGTGACATAGCATTGGAGGGTTTTAGGAGACACTCTCTACAGCACCCACATGCATCAAACAGATGAAAAGGGGAGCAATTAACGAACAAGCGCTTCTTCGGAAGCCTCCACAAGGGTCACTTGAAGCGGGCTGAGTGGCGCGCTCTCAGCCGCCGCCAGGTGTCGCGCTCTGGGCGCTCCCTTCGAATTTATTTATTTATTTATTGCACGTGTTTTCAGCTCTTTAGATGGTTTTTTTGGCTTTTCGGTTTTCCACCGTTTTTTCTTAACTATTGGACAAAAAAATCGAAAAAATAATATGCACGAAAAAACCTGTTTTTGTTTTCTTTTTTGCTTTCGCGAGAGGTACGGGCTTGCCTCTCGGAAACCAAAAAACACTCTCTTCTTTACTTCCGCGAGATGCACGGGTTTGCTTCCGTGAGAGACACGGTCGTGTCGTGCTTCTCGAAAAACAAAAACAAAAACGCGTTATCTTTTTTCCTTCTTCGAGTGGCACAGCCGTGCTTCTTGGAAACAAAAAAAATCATGTTTTTCTCTTTCGTGAGAGCCACGGCCATGCATGCGTCAAGCGCAATGGCAGGAAGGGGGAAAAGAAGGCCGAGAGGTTCGACAAGTTCATTGCGGCGATGGGAAGATCAACCTCGAAGAGAAGAAGGTTGGGCTCGCGACCAACTAGGACGATGCCAAGATCTTAACCTTGAAGATTTATTATTTTGAGAAAGTGTTATCATCCGAGATTTATTATTATTGCTCGCTAGTTGATTATGTCATTGATATGTGTAAATGTGAGACCTAAATGTTATTGTGAATATGGTTAGTTCATGATCTTTGCTGAAAACCTGAATGCTGGATATACATATTTGCAACAACAAGATCAAATAGAGTTTGTAAAAGTTTTTCTTTATCACTTTCAATTTGTCAACTGAATTGCTTGAGGACAAGCAATGTGTTAAGCTTTGGGGAGTTGATACGTCTCCACCGTATCTACTTTTCCAAAATCTTTTGCCTTGTTTTGGACTCTAACTTGCATGATTTGAATGGAACTAACCCTGACTAGCGTTGTTTTCAGCAGAATTGCCATGGTGTTATTTTTGTGCAGAAATAAAATTTCTCGGAATGACCTGAAACTTCATAGAGAATATATTTGGAATTAATAAAAAATATTTGCGAAAGAATCAACCAGAGGGGATCCACCACCTGTCCACAAGGGTGGGGGCGTGGCCTACCCCCCTGGGCGCGCCCCCTGGCTTGTGGGTGTCACGAAGCTCCACCGACCTCAACTCCAACTCCATATATTCATGTTCGGGGAGAAAAAAAATTAGAGAGAAGTATTCATCGCGTTTTACGATACGGAGCCGCCGCCACCTCCTGTTCTTCCTCGGGAAGGCAGATCTGGAGTCCATTTTTGGCTTCGGAGAGGGGAAATCGTCGCCATTGTCATCATCAACCATCCTCCATCACCAATTTCATGATGCTCACCGTCGTGCATGAGTAATTCCATCGTAGGCTTGGTGGACAGTGATGGGTTGGATGAGATTTACCATGTAATCGAGTTAGTTTTGTTAGGGTTTGATCCCTAGTATCCACTATGTTCTAAGATTGATGTTGCTATGACTTTGCTATGCTTAATGCTTGTCACTAGGGCCCGAGTGCCATGATTTCATCTGAATCTATTATGTTTTCATGAATATATTTGTGTTCTTGATCCTATCTTGCAAGTTATAGTCACCTACTACGTGTTATGATCCGGCAACCCCGGAATGACAATAGTCGGGACACTTCCCGGTGATGACCGTAGTTTGAGGAGTTCATGTATTCACTAAGTGCTAATGCTTTGGTCTGGTTCTCTATTAAAAGGAGGCCTTAATATCCCTTAGTTTCCAATAGGACCCCGCTGCCACGGGAGGGTAGGACAACAGATGCCATGCAAGTTCTTTTCCATAAGCACGTATGACTATATTCGGAATACATGCCTACCTTATATTGATGAATTGGAGCTAGTTCTGTGTCACCCTATGTTATAATTGGTACATGATGAATGCCATCCGACATAATTATCCATCATTGACCCATTGCCTACGAGCTTTTCACATATTGATCTTTGCTTAGTTACTAAATACTTTGCTACAGATATTAAGTCTTTCAGGTGTGGTTGAATTGACAACTCAGCTGCTAATACTTGAGAATATTCTTTGGCTCCCCTTGTGTTGAATCAATAAATTTGGGTTGAATACTCTACCTTCGAAAACTGTTGTGATCCACTATACTTGTGGGTTATCATGATTTACAAGTGGATCGCGAGCCATCCGCTGTGGTTCCAAGATTGGTGCTAGCGATTGTTGTATAAGCTGAAAACATTTCATATTTTGCTATACATGTGAAATACTACTGACTGTTCTGACTTATACATTGTCCTCTTTCCTGACGATAGTACCTGGATCCCCTGCTTTCTTGTCAATATGAAGATGAAAATATCTACTCCTCGCCGTTCCTATCCATTCCCCCCGTCCTCTATTCTTTCTCTGTTCTTCTCCATTGCTCAAGTTCTTCTTCTTCTATTAGAAGGTTTTCTTGCCTTCTTCTTTTGCTAGATTTTGGTCTATTGCTTCCACTTCGTTCATTCTAGATGAACTATCTGACCATCGTTCATGCATGTACAGTTCGTTCAACAGATTGAAAGTAGAAACTCTGGAAGTATTTCACCGCCATTACAGATCAGTCATATCAAGCAAGAACAAGTTAAAGCTAAAGCACACATGTATGGGTGAGCTATGAACCATCGTTTTGTTTTTAATAATTTTTCCATGTTAATCGTAAAGAAATTGTGGTTATATCTATAGGTTTTATTTATATTATGTATGAAACAAGCATTTGAAAGGCATACTTAGTCAGGAGTGTATAGATTTCAATTACATTTTAAATCTTATGTCACTTATTTTCTTTTGTGTAATATACGTTTCCACGTATCTAAATGTGCTACTTGCATGCTTTCACATTTATTAACTAATTTCAGTAGAATGTATGAATATACTTGTATTTCACATTTTTGCATTTTGTAATATAAGTTTCACATATCACTATGTGATATCTGCCTGATTTGTGATTTCTAACTTTTTTTTGGTGTGATTTCAATTTTTTCAGTATGGACGTGATAATGGATATATGAATGGTAGCTTCATGGATCTGCTAAATATGGTAGAAGACCGACAAACTTATTTCACATCAAGGTATGGTTTAGCTTTAAAGATATTTGTTATTTTAAATTAATCCAACTTACAACATACTTTGTTAATCTGGATATGAATACTAAATGAATTATATGTTCTTTCAAAATATAGCATTGTTGATACTCAGATTGCTGGAGAAAGCTCCACAAAAGAACAATGTGGAGATTTTTCAGATGCAAGAGACGTTCTTTCTCAACAAAATCTTAGGTATGCAAATAGTGTATTTATATTGATATTATCAGTCTAAGTAGAATGGCTCACATAGAAAATAATATTGAAAGCATTGATCTCGGCGGATACAACGATGAGCTTGAAGAAGTTCAACCTAAATTTGGAACAAATAATTGTACTAAAGAAAAGGTTGATGGTGAAAAAACTACTCTAGATGAAGATTACTTAGTTTTAGCACATAAATTGATGAAGAAGAAGGAACTGTAAATCTGGAAGATAACAGGTATAATTTTCTAAATGTAATCATTACAAAATTTACTACATACTAATTGATATTATCTTAGTACTTTGGTAAATGGAGCTATTAAAGAAGGTATCAGATCATACTGTCAAGATAAATCTTTGGATATGTTTAAACCTTATGTTGGATCTCTAGCTGAAGCATATGACTTCTACAACACATATTCTTGGGTTCTTGGTTTTAGCATCAGAAATGGAGACAACTTTGTGAATGTCAAAGATATTCAGACAATGCAAGAGTACAAGTGTCAGCATAGTGTGAGTATTGTTAATAATTTAGTTTAGTCAACAAATAATTATATTATATGTATTATTTATATGTTGTTTTTAACACACTTTTTATTATTTCACAGGGTATAAACTAGAATACAATTAGGTCAACAACTAGATGTGGTTGCAAAGCTGAATTAAGAGGTTCATTTGAATGATTCTGGAGAATGGTATGCTAAAAGTTTCAAAGAAGAACACAACCATGAGCTTGTTGAAAGTTGTGGTCAAAATAAACACATGTATTCTCATCAACATATTGATCCAGCAACAAGAGATCTCATTAAGCATTCGAGACAAAATAATGTTTCACTTACAAGGGTAAATTCTGTCACATCAAATATGTATGGTTCAACCACTAAAGTGCCATTTAGTAAAAGGAAACTTAAAACTATATGTTGTCAAATAGCAAGCGGGAACATCAAAATTATATTGCCAACACACTAGAATTTTTTAGAGAGAAAATTGCACAAGATGATAGATTTTCTTTTACTACACAAGTTGATGATGATAATAGATTGAAGGCTATAATGTGGACTAGTGGACGAAGTAGGGCACTTTATTAGTATTTTGGAGATGCAATCACATTTGACACTACTTATGGTACAAACATTTACAATACGCCATTTGGAATGTTTGTCGGGGTCAGCAATCATTTTAAGAGTGTCATTATTGCTGGAGTATTGCTTACAAATGAAAAGGTTGAAAATTAAATGGGCTTTCAAAGAATTTGTTGCAATGATGGGTGGTAAAGCTTCTGTTACTTTTCTTACTAGTATGATATGTCTACTATTTAATTTAGTATGTTTTTATTGATTAGTTCATATTGAAAATTTTGTGAATAATTTGCAGATCAGGCACTTGCAATTGCTAATGCAATCAAAATAGAATTACCAAATACCACTCATAGATGGTGTAAATGGCATGTCCTAAAGAGAGCCCATGAACATCTTGGATAAACATACAGGAAATACAAGACTTTTGCTGATGATTTCCACAACTTAGTAAATCATATGCTTGCGGTTAAAGAGTTTGAAAAAGCTTGGCAGATTATAATTGATATATATTGTCTCAAGGATGATGCTTTAATGACAAGAGTTTATGAAGCAAGGGAAATGTGAGCTAAACCATACTTTCAAAAGATTTCCTGTGCTGGGATGTGTAGTACACAAAGAAGTGAATGTGCTAACCACATGCTGAAGATATATACTGTTTGCAAATCTTCTATTAATGCATTTGTTACTCAATATACAAAGCTAATAGATGATAGAGAAAGATGTGATGCCATGGCTGAGAAGAATTCAAAATAAGTAATTTTATTGAATTACTTGATAAGAATACAGATAATTATACTTTGTATTACCTATTCTTTTTTTTGACTATAAACAGTAGGGTAAAACCCCACTGCAATTTTTATTAATAAAAACGCAGAGAAACAAAGGTGTGTGAAAGGCTTGAGGTAAGCCCAAGAAGCCAGAGGACTAAAGACCTAAAACCTAGGAAACAAAAGAAGAAAGAAAGAAAAAAGAAGAAAGAAAAAACTAAACAACCAACTAGCCTAAGAACAAAATAATTACAACAAGCTATCAAGCCAAACTGAAAATTGTCTCTCATGCTTCTTCCTCATTCTATATTTGAGAAGCTTCAGTTCCTCCAGAAATATGAACTTCCACCCTTGGAATGAAGGTGCAATATTTTCAAAAAAAATATTGTTTCTGGTGATCCAAATGGCCCAAGCTCCAAGAATGATTATCTCCATGTAAAATGGGTACCTTAGCTTTTCTTTGAGGTCTTGGAATGCTTCTAACACAGACAGGTTTGGAGCTCTTGTTGGACAGATGAAGTCCCAACATTGTTGAACAAATGGACAGCCCCAAAAGAGATGGTGCAGTGTTTCTTCTAGTTGACAGCCTCCAATAGCACAGTTGTAATCTTCCAACACAAAATTCTTCCTTCTAAGTAAGTTTCTGGTGTTAACTCGATCATGAAGAAGTTGCCAGAAAAATACTTTATGCTTTGGTTGGCATGAACTCTGCCAGATCCAGTTGAAGTGTGGGGGAGTCTGTTTGTGACCAATTAGGACTTTATATGCTTTGATGGAGGAATAGTGCTCAGTCCCCCAAATGTAACTCCAAGTGTCTAAAGATTCTAAATGTTCAGATTGTCTCATGGCTATAAAAATGTCTTCCATTTGTAAGAATTCCTCATAGGCCTCGGTTGTCAAGGGGAGGAAGAATAAATCCTGCAGGTACTCAGTCTGCAAAACTTGTTGAATATTCAGCTGGGGGTTTCTGACAAAAGAGAACAAGTGAGGATATTGGTGTTTAAGTATTGCTTGGCTCCATAGATCATCCCAAAATAAAGCACTGACACCATCTCCCACATTACATCTAGCAATAGCTTTGTACTGATCGATGAGGGCTAAGTTAGACTTCCACCAGAATGATCCAATCATGTTGTCCCCTGGTAATTTTCCATCATTATAGTATGTTTCCCAGATCAAGTTGACCCAGGGAATATCATGTCTGTTGAAGAATTTGTGAAGATTTTTCATGAGCAGGGTTTTATTATGTGTAAAGATATCTAGAACACCTAAGCCTCCCTGGTCTTTTGGTCTGCACACTATGGTTCATGCCACCAAGGCAGGCCTTTTGTCCTCCATATCAGGTCCTCTCCTAAGACAATGTCTCAGGTATTTGATGATCCACTTTTTTATTGTTACAGGTACGTCCAAACAGCACATGAAGAAGACTGATAAAGATGTCATCACTGACTTGACCAACAGTAATTTTCCATCTTGGGTCATGAAGATAGATATACCAGCTACTCTTTCTGCAATCCTGTTAACTAGGGGGAGACAGTGCTCAACACTTGGTTTGTAAATTCCCAAGGGCATACCAAGGTAGGTAAATGGGAATTGCCCTCTAGCACACTGCAAGGTGTTTGTATAAATTTCTACCCTGTCTTCAGCAATATTCAAGGGTACCATGATGGACTTCCCATAATTAACTTTTAGCCCAGTTGCTATGGCAAAAGTATTCAGAAGTGCTTTTAAGCAGAACAACTGCCTCGAATCAGCTTCCATAACCACTAAGGTGTCATCTGCATATTGCACAATTGGGAAGTGAGGACATGAGTTTACTTGCAGTGGAGCAGTGATCAGGTTTAATCTCATGGCTTTATTAAGGATGGATTGTAGAAAACCAGCAGCCAGCACAAAAATTAAAGGAGAATAAGGGTCTCCTTGTCTTACTCCCCTCCTTATGTAAATTCTTTTCCCAGGAACTCCATTGAGTAATACAGAAGAGGATGCAGTTGTGAACAAAGCTTCCATCTAGGAAATCCACTTCTCTCCAAATCCTTTAGCTCTAAAAATATCAATGATTGCATCATGCTCAATTGTATCAAAAGCCTTCCCAAAATTCAGTTTTATTACTAAGATTTCCTCCTTAGATTTATGACACTGGTGAATGTATTCATATGCCCAACCAAGGCAGTCCTGGATCACTCTATCTTTGAGAAAGCCATATTGATTAATATGCACCAACCGTAGAATAACTCTTTGCAGTCTATCGGCCAACAGTTTTGTAATGATTTTCAGAACACCATTTAGTAAGGAAATTGGCCTGAAGTCATTTGGAGAAAGTGGCACCTCTTTTTTTGGCACTAGAGTGATGAAAGAGGAGTTAACGCTTTCAAGATTTACATTCCCAGCATGAAATGCCAATATAAGCTCAAAGACATCAGTCTTAATAATATCCCAACAACTTTTAATAAACTCATTATTGAATCCATCTGGCCCTGGTGATTTATCATTAGGTAGGTTTTTGACCACTTCCTCAACTTCCTCTTGAGTAAAAGGCTTTTCAAGATCAATGAAGATTTGGGGGTCCACTGTGTTTTCATAAAGATCATTAAGGTCAAAGTGCATTGAGTGTCCATTAGATTGTCCCAATCTATTATTAAAAGCCTCCCAGAGGATTGCAGCCTTTCCATCATGATCTATTACTTCAACTTGGTCTTTGTTCAGCAGCATAGCAATCTTATTGTGCCTATGATTAATAGAGGCTTTAGTGTGGAAGAATTTTGTGTTTTCATCTCCAAAATTTACTCCTTTAATTTTTCCTCTCTGTTTCCAATAAATCTTCTGATCATTGAGCACAGTTAATAGATACTTCTTGAGCAAGGTCCTGCAATTATTTTCAAATAGAGTAAGGTCCCTGAATTCCTCAATCATATCCCAGAGAAATATACAGTCATTAAGATCTGCAATTTGCTTCTTATGACAGGCAAGGTTTTTGGCCCACAGCTTTAGAGCTCTTCTGGCATTCTTGAATTTTGCAGTAATCTTCTTAGCACAGTCTGAATGACCTACTGGAATAGCTCAAGCAGTCTGAACCACCTGTTTAAAAGAACTGTGGTTAAGCCAATAGTTTTCAAATCTGAACACTCTAGACTTTGGGATATTTGTGCCAATTTTAATCATGCAGGGGAGGTGATCAGAAATTGGTTTAGCCATAGGAAGAGCCAAGGTATCAGGATAACTGGTCATCCAAGCTGCAGAGGTAAAAAACCAATCTAATTTCTCTAGTAGTGGGTTGTCTTGCATATTGCTCCAACTAAACTGCCTGCCTTTTAGGGGTAATTCAATCAGGCCAAGTTCACTTATTGCCTCATTAAACATGAGCATTTCATTTACATATCCTCCAGGTCTGTTTCTGTTTTCAGGTGTTCTGATAAAATTAAAATCCCCCATAATAATCCAATCTATATCATTAGGCATCTGAATATTACCAAACCAGTCAATGAACTCAATTTTATCCTCATGATTGCCAGGACCATAGATGTTTGTGAGGACCCAACTTTTGGAGGATGTCCTGCATGTGAACTCAATAGATAATGAGAATTTGTTTTGAAACATTAGCTCCCCAGAGAATAGAGCTCCATTCCAAGCAGTGAGGATGCCACCTGATGCCCCAATGGAAGGTAAGAACTCAAATTTATTAAACCTTTGAGGACATATTTTATGAATGTAGGCCAGATCAAAGATTTCTCCCTTGGTTTCCTGTATACAAATAATTCCAGCAGCACTTTCTTCCAATTTTTGCCTGATAGCCAACCACTTATCTGAGGAATTAATGCCCCTCACATTCCAGTTTAAGATATTCCATGTTGCATTGTTATTCATTAACAAACAAATTGAAGTTACTGTAGTCAGCAGGGCCCACCCCCTGATGACAATTCCAGGCCATAAATTATTGGGATCCACAAAAAGGCCAAAACACTGAAAGCATGTTGAAACATTCCAGCAGGAGACATAAGCAGATGAGCAGGTGAACCAAAGCAGCCATATATGATGGCCAGCAGCTTCCATAGCATCAGATAGAATAGTAGTCTCTACCACAAGGAGATACCAGAGCTGACACAGCAGCAAAGTGCATATAACATACAAAAGGTGCCTACCAGGGCAAACAAGTATTGTGCAACAGTTGCAAGCATTACATTTGACTTCATACATAGGACAAGAAGTTCCCAAAAGAGAATAGCAGGCCATTGTGCTATTTATCAAAGACTGATGTTGTAGACACATCATCACACAGGCCTGGACTTTGCTGCTTCTGTTGTGGCCTTGTACACCTTAGCCACATCTTCCTGCCCCTTCTTCTTGGGCTTCTTTGTCAACATCTCCTGTATTGTCTTGCTCAGCAACCTTGCAGAAAGATGTAGATAGTTTTTTAACCACTGAATTGTGAATAATTGGAGGTATGGCATTACATGGTAAACAAGACTGAGTAGCACAAGACTTCCTTCTATAGTCATTGTTATCCTTTTTAATCCTATCACTTCTTCTTACCTCAGTTTCTACCATAGGTTCTTTCTCCCTCCTTTTCCTTGATATGGCCTCTCCAAGGGGCAGGACTTTATTTGGGGACACCTGCTGAAGAGGACTGCTAGCCCCAGTGGAAGAGTGGGCAGCAGGGCTAATACCCTCATTTTCTTTGCCTAGCCCCAGGATGAAATCCTTACATGCAGGTGCCTGAGAAGTTGCACATCCATCAGGTATGTGAAAAAGCAAAGTGTCCTCATGCTCACAATTAGCAGTCAAAAATTTCCAGACATCAGACTTTAGTAAATGCATGGTCCAACCAAACTTGTCAGGTGTCAACAGTAAGTGAATATGAAGTTAAACCGACTTACTGGTATTTCTATTTTAAAAGATGGTGTATCTCCTTGTGTTGCTGGTGCAAAGTGTTGTATCCATAAATCCAGTCCTTCTTGAGATATTAAATGTGAACCATTAATGATTTGCAAAGCATGATCTTGGGCCAAAGTATGTAATGTAATCAAGGAAGGAGAACCTGGCAAAGAGAAGGACCCATAGTTACCTTTGGGGTTTGCAGCAGGTGAGGATCCAACGTGGGGAACTGGAACATCAGCCTTGCCCTTGATATCTGGGTTATAGACTTGATGTGAAGGAATAGAATCTCCCACAGCTGCAATAGAAGCAGCTTCCAGAGGCATAACACAATTTTCAGTAGCCTGGACTTCCTTCAAATTCTCAAGCTGTTTGTCTTGTTGGACAATGGGCAAAGAGGAGCCAGAAGCTTCAATATCTCTGGCAGAGGAGGACATGCCTGGAGTGGGAACTGGTTGCATAAATTATTGAGTGACAGCACACTCTGTCTGCAGGTTTTGTTGTTCTACAGCAACCACAGTCGGAGTCTGTTCAGCAGGCACCATGTTCACATTCTGTGTCTCTTCAGCATTCTTATGTTAAATGCCATAACATTAACATATAAATTATATTTGCAAAGAAGTGTAATTATCTGATATGATTGAATAAAAATAGCAAAGGTGAAATATGTTTCCTGTAGTTGAATTATTTGACATTCTTCGATAAATAAAATGTTGTGGAATTTTATAATTTTGTATATAATTTTTTAAGATTGTAATAGCACATGGAACAAACTGGTGAAATAGAATATATAGTAGAACTTGTGAAAATGTATTGTATGTCATACATTCATCACGAAAATACTGTTAATTTTGTATGTTATGCGCAAAGTTATATCTAACTAGCATTTCTCGAATATGTTTCATGAAATAGGATTATGTGAAGATAGTCAAGTAGTTGAACGTTTTGAAAATCATTGATATTGTATACATTTTTTACGATGTAATAAAAACACATTTCACATAATATAGCCACATTTTAAGCTTTAACTAAACCTAATAGTCAACCATAAGAACTGACAATGAGTCGCCAAAATATTAAAGTATCAGGTATGCCACGCGTTAATAAAAGATATTAGTACTACTAGCATAATCCATTACATGCAGAAAGTTTCTCACATCCATGTCATAACAAGTTTCATAGAACAACCACAATTTTAAAAGCTGGATAAATATCAACATCTCATTCCGATGTTGTTTCGGCCTCTCGTCTCAACGCTCCTATCTCAGGCCTGTCTGAATAAATCCATCGATATCTCTATATAACGCATATACTTGTTAGTATATTTGATAAGATATTTATTAGACATTACTCATAAATCAATTGTTTGTACCTTGCAGTTCCCGACTAGTTCCTTGCCATTGTGGCATTCCAAAACTCAAATAACAAAGTATCCATAATCTTTCCTATGGAGTAGAAAATGAATAATTAGTTTGTAATCAATTAAATAATGACAACATGATTAGGGTATGTATAGATTACATGAAGAAAACATTAATATACTATATGTAGTTCTTACATGTTTAGCTGAATCTCGGCTGTCTTGTAGTATGTCTTCATTTGTTCAATGTTTTGACTAGGAAAACAATTTGCTTCACTAAATGCCTTTTGGAGATTCAAAGTCTACAAAATATTAAATTGGCATTACTTAATTCATCCGAAGAAAAATTATTATTTACTTCAGCTGTTATGTAAAGGAGAATATATGTAGAATAGACAGCTTAGTAATCAACGCAAATTAAAAGTAAACACCATATTTTTCAATAGAGTCTTGTAGCGTTCTTCTCCATCTTTCACAATGCTTTCTGAGTCATAAACTTCTAAAGCATTCTAGGTAAAGTTAACCAAAACTACAATCCAGTGGTTATCTTTACACACCGGCAAAGAAAATCTACATGGATCAATTTAATATGTTAGGCACATAACTATACTAATTACATGAATACAACACATAATCATTCTATAAATAAAAAAATTAGTTGCTCAATTTCTTTCAAGGAATACTTAGCCAGCTTCTTCGCCAAATATTAATGATCACACTTCTTCAAACTCTTAGTTAATTCAATCTGATTTGAAAAGAGGATTAGACATTATATATGAGAAATTTACAAAATAAATATTTTTGAAATCACACGAAAACTTACTATTAATGTTTGTTCTAAGATAATTTTGGTCCTTGAATGCCAATCTTGCATTATAGCATTGGAACAAAGCCACATCATATTGAGGCGGACCTTCCCAATTGGACGAACAACTTGCACAAATTCTCTTTTAGATACTGATGCAGGACCAATTATAAATTTTGTTCCTCCATCTGTCTCCCTTTGATCATTTCTTGTTATTCTCATAGCATTGAAATTGTTCATCATAACATGTTCCTCATATAATTTGTTATCTTTTGAGGATGGTAATATCTTGTTCTTTAAAACAAGTTGAGATAAACCTTCAGCAATATCATTTTTCTTTTGAAAGCGTTGAGGTCTTGATTTTTTTGCCGTGTTTGCACTTCCAGCATGCATGAAAGATTCTCCACCAGGGAGTGGTTCTTTCATTGGTGGTTTCTTATTAAAGCCATTCCTCATAGGTGTTGAAGTTTTTTCTTCACTGTTAGTTCAACCATTTCTTTTTTATCTTAGCTTTGAGAGGAAACTTCATTATCATTGATGTCAGCATCTGAGTTGTTTTCTTCTTCTTCTGCATGATCAATTGTAACATCCTGTGAATCATTTGGAGTTGGTTGTGATTGAAATTCAGAAACAACTCCAATTTGTCTTTCATTTTCTAAGAATACATCTTGCAAATCTTGAGTTGAAGCATCATAATGGACTTGCTTTTCTGACTGCTGAGAAATTACTTTGCTTATCTCTTTCTGTACAGAAGGAGCAATAGGTAAGCTCCCATTCAATTTATCTTTGATATTACTGGTGTCGTTAACAACTGTCGACCTTGACACAGTATTTTCCAAAACTATCTCTGCACTCTTAGAACCTTTGCCAAAAACAAACTTAAACTTCTTTTTTCTTAATCCGGTCACATTATCCAACAAGTCAGGCTGAACTTTTGAATCCCTGTTTCCAACATTGTGTAATGCATTGTCGGTAGTATGCTGATTTGAAGAAGTTTCTCCAATAAATTTAGAAACTTCATCAACACTTGATGAAATTCCAACAAGATGAGCTTCTGAAATGACTGTTTGGGGCACATCACCTAGGGCACTGATTTGAACCGATCTGGACGTTACTGGTAAATCTGGAGCCATATCTGTCTTCAAGTTAACTTTGTTGATTTCTGAGTCTTGTAGTGACATGCTTCCTTCAATACTGTCTTTCACAACAGTATCTTTCACTACCTCTAACTCATGATTGACATCTTTAGGCTCAGCCTGATCATGAGTAAGCGAATGATGATCTTCTTCAAAAATAGGATTTGAAACATCTATTGAAAGGTGTGACCTGCTTACATCTGAAATTGTTGTGTCGACAAAAAAATTGGTCATAGCAGTAATAGATGCATCTGAGTCCACTCCTAGTGGAGGTAATATCGAAGATTCGCTGCAGACAACAGGTAAGGATGATTCATGAGTAACATTGGATGTTCCTTGTGTGTTATCTCCAGATGATCTGTCAACTACACTTGGAACTTCTGTTTGTTGAATTGTTGATACATTTCTTTCACTGTGTTCTTCAACATTTCTAACTGCATCATGTGGTGGAGGGGTTTCAATAATTTTCATAGAAGACGCAAAAGTTACCTTATTTGGAACTGTTTTGGACATTTGAGCACAATCAGTTGCACTGGGAACATCATTATTGCTCTTTGATACCAAAACATCTTAGCGGCTAAGAGAATGATCAGGTATGCTCTATGATGCACTAACTTCATTAACATCAGAACTCCTTTTTGAAACAGTTTTCTTCTTTATTTTCTTGATAACCTTTTTGTTCTTCTTTGTTTGACCTGGTTGAAAATCATCCATTTTGACTCCCTTGTTCTGAGAAACAATACTAGCCATTGCAGTAGCAGCCGCAGCAATTTCAAGATTTTCATGCAACGGGCTTTTTGAAGAAGTATCTAAAGTACTCTTACTAACAGTGTGCTGAGCCGGATTGTTTGATTTATCGGCAATAACTTGCTCAGTTTCTTCTGCAGTATGAATAGACTTTGAAGAGTTCGGATAAAGAGAAGATACCAACTCATTAGTTTCCAACTGTTGATCAGATGATTCTGCATCTTTGCCAGTAGACTTCTCAACTCTTTCGAAAAGATACTTGACTTCAATAAGCCTTCTAGAATCAATTTCTTGAAGCTTCTTTCTCAACATTGTCTCGTGGTGTTTCATCACCTTTGATTTCTCAACAGTATATCATTGGTCTATTGCTTCTAGATCATTGATAAATTTTACCTGCATATATAGGTATTATCTATAATATGAGTATCATATATTAAAAAGCTGCAGTAGTTAAAATGTAGAAGCTTCTTTCTCAAGTTCGTTCACCTCCTGCTCATTGGTAGTACTTCTCTGTCGTTTGGAAGACCTTCCGGCACATGGTTGCATGATTTTTTTAAATCAGCATTTTTGTGAAGTAGAGTCATGATGTACTGATTAAAATAAAAATTTGTTTACATGACTATCTGAAGCATTGCACACATGTCTTCTAGATGTATGACCTTCATCTTGTTGGGTTGAAACTTCTTGATCATTAGAATAGCTTTCTTCTTGTTCGGAAACATTGTTAGATTCATATAAAGGATATTTTGACAACGTTTCTTCATCCTTGAAAATGGAGAATATAATTATACATGGAATGAGTGAGCCATGAATATATCTTATAATCATGTTTAAAAAAAATATGCAAGCAATAAGCATACCAGAATTGACTCAAATAGTTGTTCATCGTCTCGACCTCTCTTATGACAAGTCGACTCCAATTCATCAATCATATCACTCATTAGGAACTTAATACGAGGTGTTCCAGCCGGTACATTGATAACTGACTGCTTAACAAGATCTGCATAGATTACCTGGGACACATATTAGACATTGTTTAGAAACAACTTGAGCAAAATGAGAAATAACATCATGTAATTATAATTTAACTAGAATCGTGTACTCACAATAAGGATGTGTAGACAACCTTGAAGGTTGATGTTCCTGACTTTTCTTTGTCCTGTGTCTTTGATATCTCTAAATAAATAATTCACAGCAAAAGTGCACCAATTCATTAGAGGAAGCTTTGACATATCTTCCAAAGCACCCAGTAAATAACTTCTATTGATATTATGGCAAGTAGTTGGTGCCAGATATACACATAATATGATCTCCATAAAAGAAAGACAAAACTTTTCTTTCTCTACTGGATTCTTGTATGTTATCAATTATTTTTCTTCTTCCGCTAAAGTTTGTCCTCTTCCGGCTTTCTCTGACGTGAATTTCTCTAGTTTTATAAATGCCTTATCTCTAGGATTTCTAGCAGGAGGCATTGGAACATCTAAATCACCAGATGGGAACTTGAGAATATTCTCGACCGCATCCAAGATAGATATCTTCCTATTTCTTAATACCAAAGACATGCGTTTACAGTCAACCTTTTGACAAGCCATAGCAACAGCCGACGAGGTAATTTATATTGAGGCATATCAATAACAGACTGGAATCCCATTTCTTGAACCCATTGTAGTTGCCTTGGTGTTAATTTCTTTATAAGTTCTGCAAGTCTATGAGGGTTACATTTACAATTGATGCTCTCCATATAAATATGGATGATAAATTTGTAAGAAGTCAAATATTACCACTACAAAAAAAAGACACATCTGTGACATTTTGGGCCGAACGAAATTTTTTTCTGTCATACATATGACACTTCTATGACAATAATTGTGACAAAACCCGGTATCATCATAGATGTGGTGGGCTCCTACTTCTATGACAAAAAATCATGACAGAAAATGGGCTTTTCGTCCTGGGCGGGCCGGAGATGCAGCTGCATGACATTCTTTGGGCCGTCCATGATGGAAAAAACCGTGGTAGAAGCGAGGGGGAGGAAAATTTCGGGGAGTTGCCGGTTACGGTGGGAGGTCGGGGGCCGAGTGATGAGCATTTCTCTCGTACACGTGCGAGGCATTGGCTCTAACTGAACCTGAGCGAGGCGTTGGGCTCTAACTAAACCCGAGCGATTGTAGTGCAGGCTACGCGTTACTGAACCCGAGCGATCGATCGTTGGTTGTTAACTAAACCCGATGGAGCGATTCCTTCGCTACTGCTGCTAACTGAAGCCGATCGATTGGATGAACAGTGGGTGTTG
>NC_041387.1:403594496-403615322 GCF_002162155.2 Triticum dicoccoides
GGGGTTGGATGAATAGTGAGCGGTGGCGTTGCCTCTGGATGAACAGGACCCCCATGGTGTGGAGGGCTGGATGAACAGTAGACGTTGGAGGGGTGGCCGTGGAGGGGTGGTTGAACAGGACCCCGTGGTGTGGAGGGCTGGATGAACAGTAGACGGTGGAGGGCTGGATGAACAGTAGACGGTGGAGGGGTGGTTGAACAGTAGCCGGTGGAGTAGCACGCGGTGGAGGCTGGATGAACAGGAGCTCGTGGAGGCTGGAGAGGTCGACGGTGGAGATGAACAGTATCCCGTGGAGTCCCATTTTGCGGTACGCCACACCCCTCTCGATGAACAGGACCCCCGTTTCGACCATAGCGCTCCAACACAAGTCTGTTTCATCCGTTTTATGGTATGCCACACCCCTCCCGATCAACAGGACCCCCATTTCGACCGTAGGAGGTCCGTTTCGTCCATTTTGCGGTATGCCACACCCCTCCCAATCAACAGGACCCCCATTTCGACCGTAGGAGGTCCATTTCCTCCGTTTTGCGGTACGCCACACCCCTCCCGATCAATAGGACCCTGTTCCGAACATAGGAGGTCCGTTTCCTCCGTTGTGCGGTACGCCAGGCCTCGTTTCCATCGCCTATTCCGTCCAAGCCCTCCCGATGAACACGACCACGCATTCCGTTCTGACCCAGCCGGTTGGCTCCCACGCGTTTCGTTACCTCCCGATGAACACGATGCATTCCGTTGCCTCCCCATGAACACGACGCATTCCGTTGCCTCCCCATGAACACGACGACGACGCTGTTTCTCCGTTCCGACCCAACCATGTACATGATCCCTCGCCGTACGTATGCACGAGTAGACGTTCGAGACCCCGCCCGTATGTACACATACATGGCCGTATTTCCTTTCTTGCACCCTGGCCGTTGTACGTACGTGTACATGCTACGTGCGCACCTCTACTACGACACGTGCGTGCCTCTACATCCACCAGTATATATGTATGTACACGTTCGCGACCAGAATGACAACGCTACGTACGCTTCGACCAGGCGGGTCCCGACTGTCACGCACTTCCTTGCCTACGAAGATGTAGCTGGTGGGTCCCAGCAATCAGGGGGGCGAATCGTTTTTTTGCCTGGACGCACTTCCTTCCGTGCGAAGATGTAGCTGGTGGGTCCCAGCAGTCAGGGGGGAATCATTTTTTTTTGCCCGGACGTACTTCCTTGCGTGCGAAGATGTAGCTGGTGGGTCCCAGCAGTCAGGGGGGCGAATCGTTTTTTTTCGGACGCACTTCCTTGCGTGCGAAGATGTAGCTGGTGGGTCCCAGCAGACAGGGGGGAACGTTTTTTTCATGAAATACGGTGGCCCGTCCGGTGGGTCCCCGCTGTCAGGTGGAGGAATAATTATTTTGCGCGTAATAAGGAGGCACTTCCTTGCTGCGGCCGTGGACCCAGCTGTCAGCCTCTCCACGTACATTCCACGTCCGATGGAAGCCATTCCTTGACCACGTTGACCACGCCGCACCGAGAGCACCAGGGCGA
The DNA here is from genome assembly GCF_002162155.2 of Triticum dicoccoides. Classification (NCBI taxonomy): domain Eukaryota; kingdom Viridiplantae; phylum Streptophyta; class Magnoliopsida; order Poales; family Poaceae; genus Triticum; species Triticum dicoccoides. The sequence continues at coordinate 403,596,029 of NC_041387.1, forward strand.
TGGACGATGGCGAGGCCTAGGAAGGGGACGACGCGCAGCCGGGGAAGACGCGGCAGTGGATGCCCACGCGTAGAGGAGTATGAGGGTTCACTCGTTCGGCTGTGGTGTGAGGCTGTCGTCGCCGCAGAATAACAGGGAGTGTGGGTGCGTAGAGGGATGGCCTGGCCAGCTGTGGGAGTAGTAGGGGGCGGTGAGGCCTCCACGGCATCATAGCCGGCCACGGGCGGCAGGAGCAGGCGGCACGACCGGTGCTGCTTTGGGCGGCTGGAGCAAGAAGACCAGAGGTTGAAGAAGCACTACGGCCGTTGGATGGACATCGTACGGCCAGTGGAGCTAGAATCGTTCATATATTGACTAAAGTTGACAAAGGCCTCCGTCCCAGTCAACTTTGTAGGCCCACAAGTCACCCTCCCACCAAGGTTGGTCCCAGCTAGCAGGGGGTATTCATTTTTTTGTGCGTAATAAGGAGGCACTTCCGGTGGGTCCGAGCTAACAACGGGGGGAACGTTTTTTTCGCGAAATACTGGTGGCCCGTCCGGTGGGTCCCTGCTGTTAGGTGGAGGAATAATTATTTTCCGTGTAATTAGGAGGCACTTCCTTGCGGCTGCCGTGGACCTAGTTGTCAGCCTCTCCACGGACAGTACTCTTCCGATGGAAGTCGGTCTTTGACCACATTGACCACGCCGCGCCGAGAGCACCACGGCGGTGGATGACGGCGAGGCCTAGGAAGGGGACAACACGGAGCCGGGGAAGACGCGGCAGTGGAAGCCCGCGCGGAGAGGAGTATGAGGGTTCACCGGTTCGGCTATGGTGTGAGGCTGCCGTCGCCGCAGAATAACAGGGGGTATGGGTGAGTAGAGGGATGCCCTGGCCAGCGGTGGGAGTGGTAGGGGGCGCTGAGGCCTGCGCGACAGCACAGCCGGCCACGGGAGGTGGGAGGCGGTCCCGCCGGTGCTGCTTTGGCGGCTGGAGCAAGAAGATCAGAGATTGAAGAAACACGACGGTCGTTGGATTGACATCCAACGGTTACGTCTGCTAGAATCGTTTGTTGACGTAGTATATAATAACTAAAAAAATCTTGCATACGCGTCAACTAAACAGGCCCACAAGTCAGACCACTCCCTCTTTTTTTAATAATTTATATATAGCTCATGGCAACTACTTATGCAATTTATTGCAGTCTTTTTTTTTGGTTGGCCAGGGCCAGTTTCGCATATTTCTGTGGGTTCCAAACTATTTTTAATACCGAAATGTCGAGCCGGATTTAAAGTACTTTGAAGATATATTTAAATTAGGTTAATGCCCAGTGAAATAGGAATCTGAAAATGTGAAGAAAAAAAATCAGAAATTATAAAGTAATTGCCAATTTGTTATCTGTTTTTATATTTACAGCCCATTTCATATTACTTTCAAGATTTGCAGGCGTCTTGAAAGAGTTGCAGCCCATCAGGGCGTAGAAAAATAAGTAGGCCTGGATTGGGTATTCTTCAGAAAAAATAAACTGGGCTCATTTTCACAAAGAAAAAATAGCTGGGCTGGTCACATGGTGAACATAAAATATAAGCCTGGGCTAGACGGGCCACAACCCAGTTCAAACCCTGCTCCGTCTCAACAATACCAAACAAAAAAAATACTACTCGAGTAGCTACGTCCTAGGTGTCAGCCGATCTTGTGATGTTCTCTTGTCTATTGACTATATACGCTCACAATGTCGTGGGTCCCAGATGTCAGGAAAACACTAGGAGGAAGCATTTTATTTTTTCATACGCTAACGTGGTGGGCCCCTACTGTCATCCTCTCCACGTACTTCTGCCGATTCCTGTTGTTTGTTGACCATGTTGACAACGCGAGAGGGCGGCGCCGCGGCGAGTGCACCAAAGCGCGCGGAGGACATCGGCGTTAACGATTTAGGAGATGGTGGGGCAGCGATGCGTGTGCTGAGGCGCAGCCAGCCGTGGGAAGCGGAAGCAGGCGGCCCCGCCGGCGCTGGTTTGGTTTTGGCGGCTGGAGGAAGACAGGACTGAAGAAACACGACAGACTGTAAAAGCAGCAGGAGTACTTAACAACCTTAACCTAAACCAGGAGGGGCACTTAACAACCAAAGCTGAAAGCAGTATGAGTACTTATACAGGTTCAACCGTACTAAGCACGCCTCGAACAGTGCTACTTTGCCTATAGTTAACCAAGGGTGAGGCCGCCAAGCCCCAGGACAAGGCCCAGGCGCCACCCCACACATCCACAACCTTCTGAAAGCGGCTTCATCTCGCAACATGGTCAATAAACAGGATATTCGCTTTAGAGCCATGGAAAAGCATGAACATAATCTTCTGTCCTATTCTCCAAGATGGACGGGCCTTCATTATTTGAGACGACCCACGAATAAGTATCTTTTCACCTCCAAGGGGAATTGAGTAGGTCGACATAAACATCATGTTGTGACCAAGTGCAAGTCTGACCCGACCATGGTCAGGCATCTGTATAGGAACAATAGAACTCGACAATTCCTGTTTCAAGAAGATCACAGCTGTAAAACTATGTATAAGCAATAGTTTATGAACAACATATATAACAGAAAACAGCTCGTACACTAAGTTTCTCGACACAGTTGGACCTGTTCAATGAGTGCAGCAGTGGCACACATATCCCACGTGGCCTTCTACCATTGAAACACCCCACAAGGACCTCAAGACGATCAATAAAGTGTAGGAACTTGTGGATGTCGATCCAGTCAACTTCAGTGCCATTAGTAATAGCCGAGTTATTATAGAGTAACAAACGAGCAGACTGCTTAACTCTAAAAAAACCTACACGTGCCACCAATTATAAGAAAATATTAGTTAGAAGTAGCATCTTCGTGACAGATTGGTTGCTACTTCTAAAGTTAAATTGTGATTAGTTAGACAGAATAGGTGGATTAAGAAGTAATCGAGGCAACAAGCAAGAACCAGATACAAAACTAACATGGATGAACAATTGGAACGACGTCTGGGTGGAAGATCGCAGTGAAGATGAGACCAGGTTCTGCTATTTCCATCAACATTCGTGCGCCAACTTTTAGTCCGTAACACTTGAGAAAGTTTATCCAAGTTCAGCCATAAAAAAAGCAGTGATCTTCTTGGTTCATGAACCCAAATCGGAAGTAATATCCATGGATTTTCTTCACTGTGACTATTAAACTAGTGTATTCAGTTATGACAAGGCCGAGCATCTTAAGTACATGTGTTCTGGAAGAGCAAATAATACACTGCAGGAAAAATAATATGAGAACACATCATGTTCAAAAAAACCCCACCCTCCCGGATTGAGAAGAGGATTCTAGGAACATACTGTGCACGTTTCAAAATGTTGTGGTATGATGAGAAGGAACAAGTGTGGCGTCTCGCCGAGGGCGCAGAAATCTGTAGGGTACTCGCACTTTGGGCACTGCAACTGAAACACACTAGATTCAGTACAAAGAAAAATGCATCAACGGCGGCGGCTGCCATCCTAGGATTACCTGCGACCAAGGGACTTGGATTTATCGGGGATGGATGAAGAATTCGTACCTGGTTCTCCATGAGAAAACCCTATGCAATCGCCGAATGGGGGTTTTCTCTGAATAAGCAGACGAGGGAGAAGGGGATTCAGGCCCAGTGAAATATTGCCGCTTCGTCCGTCCAGCTTACTACTAAAGCTGGAAAGGGGGGGTTGTGATTTGACGACTCATTGGGCATTACTACGGCCCTACGATCGGGGTGTGTCTACCGTGAAGTTGTGCACTCTAATTTGTGCATATGGCACGTGGACCCCGTTGTCGGTTGCCCCACATATCAGCGAAAGGAAGTAGAAAGACAGGAGTAACTAGTTACACATAAATATATATTTTTACATAGAAAATACTCCCTCTGTAAAGAAATATACAAATCTTTTATATCACGGGCTCACCTTGCCGAGAAATATACTCCCTCTATAACGCACGAGCATTATGGGGGTTCAGCTTTTTTTATGGGGGTTCAGCTGAGAATATAATACTCAGATAGGCTCACGGTTCTGGACTTTGGGCCGCAGGCCGACCCTGCATGTTTGGGGGGCTATGTGTTCTACCTCAGCACTTTTCATATTGCAAGTGATCGGTACTGCGCTGGTTTTAGATGTTGTCCCAAGGCGAATACACAAAATTGAATAAAGCACGACAGCTGTTGGAATGAAATCGAACGACAGTTCCTAACCAGCAATCATAGTTGCAATTCTATCAATGATATACCATGTGATAAATAATACTGTCGTACTACTTATACACATAGGACACTTGTTTCACCATGCCAGATTATTACATCAAAATCTGTCGGAGGATAGACCAGTTCGGCAGTTGCGTGCTGCTACTAAATAATTTCAAAGTTGATTTGGACCAGCTCTCCTTGCCGAGAAAGTTCGATTTTGACATCATCCCCTACCGCAAGATATGATTTAGATTTGAACTTTGACCATCCTTTAGCATCAATCATCATGCGACCATCCTTTCTACTTACGGTATATTGAGCAGGTTCATTCACACCAAGGCTATGCATGGTAAGAGAAACTTGGCCGCGGTCGCCCGGATTGTTGAACGACTCCCTCGTTGCTCTAGGAATTCTCTGTTTGCAAACAAGAAGACATACCCAAACAGTCAGATCAACACAGTGAATCATGTGAAACAACATGGAAAGAAAAAAGAACGAAGCACTTGCGCGGCCAATGCTTACCAAGAAGGTGGACATGTCGGTTTTTGTAAGGACTTTGGTATATGAAGTGCGAACTACAGCCCAGTCTGTTGCCGGTGCAACTGCACGGGCCGGACCAAATGCAAGTGCAAGTGTTGGTGCAGGTGTCGAAGCCACTACTGCTGCCAGAGATGGTGCTCCTTGTAGAGGTGGTGCCGGTCTCGATGCCTGATCCTCCGGTAGATCATACTGATCCACTGACGCGGTCGGTGCCCAATCCTCAGCTGGATCAGACTGAGCTGTTGCCGCTGTCAGTGCTAGAGCAACTGCCGGTGCTCGATCTGTGCGACACAGCAGCGATCATGTCTGGTCTGCTATGATCAGCTTTCTAACTTGACTAGGATCCGTGACCGTGATCCAGTTTTTTTTCTTCATTTCTTTTAAACGCGAGAAGGACTAATTGTGGCATTTTTGTTAAGCCAACACTACTAGGGAAAAGCCTAGCAGCAGTGCGGGTTTTGGGCCTATCAGTAGCGCGGGCAGGAGCGCTACTGATAACGCACTACAGCTAATGCTTAGCAATAGCGCGCCTAGATCCCGCTACTGCTAAATTGACTTAGTAGTAGCGCTTCTTCGGAACAGCGCTACTAGTAATTAGTAGTAGCGCTTCTCCTTTCCCGCGCTACTACTATTATTTAGTATTTTATTTCTTTTTTATTTCATGTTGTATTCATACACCTTTAGACAAGTTTTCATACAACATGAATTTAGAGATTGTTTTTACGTCATAATGAGTTATTACATCACGGGGTGAAAGAACTGTGGACTAGTTTCAAGTGGATGTCCATCCACTTGAAACTAATCCGCGGTTCTTTCACCCAATGATACAATAATATCATCATCATCATCATATCATTAACAACTTATCATCATAATACATCATTGTCATATAACACCTCCTCAAGATCATCGTTTTCATCAATGACATCACATAGCAAATTGGTCACTAGTCGTAATCACAAGTACTCCTCATTATCAACTCTAACACATTACCACATAATAAACATATTGTACCTCATAGGGCCTACTACATTTTCTAAGGTAAAATAGCAAAAAAACAAGATAGCCCCTAACTCTCCATTATGGAGAATGGAGATTAGCCTGTCTCCAATTCTTGCCTTCCGCTGAATGTTACTTCCAAGAACCTCCTTGCGAATGTCCATACATTTCTTCCATTCTTTGATGAACATGTGTTCACCGGTTTTAGAAATCCGACATGCACAGGTGAGCTCCCTAGATTTACCTGGCAGTATGTTCAGAACTGAGAGGCGACCATGTAGAGACATCAGATGAGGCACACAATCCATCGGGAGTTTCTGTTGAAAAACATAATAATAACTTCGTAGTTAGCAATGATGTACTATTTTTAGAAGAAGTATGCAAAAGATGCACGGATGTCGTAATAGTAAAAAAATCTTACCAGGGTATCTCCAGAGAAGTTCCCGTAGTTCAACACATGCACTAGTGGCACGTATTCACCATAATTTGGAGGAGTTCGATAATAGTTATTGTAATTCTCAAGAAGAGTACAAAATGCGATCAGATGATTTTTCTCCTTATACGTTAATTCGGTGCCATCAGTGTAGTGGATTTTATCTACCATCTTCCGCACAGTCTTTGAAGAATCAAAATAAGCTGTCAATGGAAATAAGCTATCAACTATTTTGAAATAAACAAATAAATTAGTTAATAACTATGTTTGAGAAACTCACATAGCGGTACAATCGGAAGCGTATCAACAAGGACCCAAATGTCCATATTGTCTTGCTCGATGTCAGGATCACCAAGATCCATGGTGACAATCATACTCTCATAAAAAGCATACATTTTGCAAAGTGGTTCCCAATTTTGGCAACCAAAATGGGTTATGCTCTGAGCATTCCACAAATTTACTTCAAAATCCATATCATGATGTGTCCTTAGGAGTATTTTCTTTGTTTCGAAATTTTCATGGTCTTCAAAACCCATCCTCTCCAAGACATAGCATCTTGCATGGCATGGGATAAGCTAGTCGAATTGTAAAATATGAAAATTAGACATTGAAATAGTTGATGTCATGCTTAATTATGAAAAAAACACTTGTCATTGTTGCGTACCGTTTCACAATCGAAGGTCTCCTCGAGCTTAATGCTGAAGCGCCGATCTTCGTCCAGCTGAACGAACATGTCGCACATACCTCGATCGTCGTGGCACCAGCTACACTCCCCCGGGAGACTGTCGTCGTCCGAGTACGACATTTCCTACGTTCATAATTCAAAGATTAAACTTGTACATATTCTAGCACAAGTCATGCAAGAATTCACGAAAAAATCCGGCATGACCTTTGCTAAAAAAGGACATATCGAGCGCCTGAAATTTGCTGGAACGGAAATTAATCAACACTCCGGCAAAACATAGGCCACACGGAGATGTAAACTGAACATGAATGGCCACTTGGGAAACCACATATCCTATTTGAGCAACAACACAAGATATACAAGGATATTTGGCTGGTCTCACCTCGATGTTGGAGGGGGTCGGTGACTGGGACGACGGCGGGGATGTCAGAGGGGGTCGGTGACGGGGACGACGGTGGTCACCTGAAACCATATAAATATCACTAATACATCCTGAATAATTGCTTAAACTAAAAAATAACAACAAATATGACATGTTCAACTAGTTTTATTAATTCAACTAGTTCTTACTAAATATATACTTACTATAAATAGAAAAAACTAGTTCTTTCTAAAAATAAAGTAGTTCAACTAGTTATATTAATTATCTTACTAAAAATACATTAGTTCTATTAATTCAACTAGTTTATTAATTTACTTACTAAACTAGTTCAACTACAACTAAAGTAGTTCAACTACAACTACTATTAATCATACTGCCCTAGTTAACTAGTACCATCACTACTAGTAATTAACATCTACTACTACTAAAAATCTAGTACTAACTAAGCAACATCTAGTACTAGCTATGAACCCTAAATTAACATCTACTACTACTAAATCTAGTACTAACTTGTGGCAGGTGGTGGGGGCGACGGAGAGGTAGCTAGGGGCGGCGAGGTCGAGGGCGGTGGGAGGAGGGCTGCCGGCAGAGGAGGAAGGAGGGGCGGCCGCAGGCGAAGGGAGGAGGGCGGCGGCGGAGGAGGGAGGGGCGGCCACAGGTGGAGGGAGGATGTGCGAGGAGGAGGGAGGAGGTACGGAAGGAGGGGAGTACCTCGGCGGCGGACGGACGAAGGCGGCGGCGGCGGCGACGCACGACGGTTATCGGCACGCGGGCGAGAGTGAGAGTGTGACTGAGAGAGAGAGGGTCGGTTGTGCGCGTGGGGATAAGGTAGGGATAGTTGTAGTGCGTTTTCCAAAATGCGCTACAGCTAATCTGAATAGCAGTAGCGCTTTGCATATAAACCACTACTGCTAAGTGTAACTATACAAAAAATACGTCAATGCAAAAATACATTGGCCATCAATGATCTTTTTGTGTACAATCTAAATTGTCAATATGAGTCCTCTCCGGTAGGACCGGAGAGGACTCATATTGCGGCCACAAATTTTACACATAGAGTTCAGTGAAGACCAACTGGTTGTGGTAGTTTCAGAAATAACATATTTAAGGTGGTAAACACCCTGTTCACGGAGCGAGGTGGGACTAAACTTGTGGGCTGACCTTAGCAGTAGTGGTTTTCTTCGAAGCGCGCTGCTGCTAACTTCTATAGCAGTAGTGTGGTTCAGTATAGGGCGCTACTGCTATAACTAGCGGGGGGGGGGGGCGAGGTCATGGCAATTATAGCAGTAGCGCGGTTTGTGGTGGACACGCTACTGCTATTTTCCTTTCAACGGCGCATTTCGATATCACACGCTGCTACTAAATAGCAGTAGCGTGGTATTTTGAGGAGCGCTGCTGGTAAGATTCCATGTATAGGCTTTTCCCTAGTAGTGCAAACTGCAGTTCATCATAGGGATTCAGCTTGTACTCAGACAACATACTGATCCAATTTTTCCAGTAATATAAGTGATGGATAGTGCCTTCGTTACTGAAACGACATAAGAAGTGAAACCTGCAAAAATAGCCATCGTAGAGCAAACCGAACGGTTTATTCTGTGATGAATGTCACCTGGCAAAACCTGCATCGTAAAATTGCAGGAAAAGAAAGAAAACATGACATTAAATCAATAAGATTTAGACAGTAAATCAATAAGATTTACTTGATGTGACACGAGTGAATCCTTACTAGGAAATCACTATGTTGAAGTACTAAAAAAAGAAGATTGATCGTCCAACTACGCGTGGCATGCAGGGGCCCTGCCTACTCCCACAAGCAGGATAGTCCAAAGGTTGTGACAAATCGTATGGACCGAACATCCATGGGACTGGAAATCCTGGTGGGTGCGATAAACCCTGCAATGCATACAAATATTGGAGTGTAACCATAATTGATAAACCGTCCTCACCAAAATATGATCTGGATACTTCAAAATGTACAGACTGAATTGAGTGGACAGACATTAACATAGACCGTTCTCAGGACTGACCACACACCAAAAGCGGCAGTACTAATAAACAATACAGGGTTCACAAACACAAATCAACTACTGAACAATAGTACTTACTACAGACAAGCAAAGTTGCACTAACTAAACTCTGCAGACTATTTCTTGCCACCGACCTACGGGATGAACCCCGCATAACTGACTAGGCCATGGACTTCATGTGAGATGTCTACAAGCACCATCACCATCTTTTCAACCTTGGAGAACCTAACAGAGTGGTCTTTCCACTCATAAAGATGATGATAAAGACAGGTCGCATCAGATTTGTTGGGAAGCTTTACAAGAACCACACCCTTCATAATGGAAGGCACAGCCAGGAAATTGTTGTGGTCAAGTATAGCCTCGAGAATACGCTTGACAACAATGCTACAGGAAAACACTAGTTCAGGACACACGGCAACAAGGACACAGCAGCTGGATAGTTCAGCAGTAGAACTCATCATCAGGTCTTCCAGTTTACATGGCATGACTTTGAGAACTTCATCTCCACTGCGGACCTGGTTCTAATTCAAACAGAAACCATATTTTATTACTACCTCCGTTCAGAAATATAAGATGATTTTCGATATTATACTCCATATATGACTACATATACGCATAGAAATGAGTGAACAAAGACACTAGAACATGTCTTCAAAGGCATCAGAGCAGAGGGATTACATGCAATATCCATAACACAAGTTACTGAGGCAAATATACCCTCTTAAAAGGTAGCATTGATGTTCATAAAGTACTCCCTCCGTCCCAAAATTCTTGTCTTAGATTTGTCTAGATACGGATGTATCAAGTCACATTTTAGTATTAGATACATCCGTATCTAGACAAATCTAAGACAAGAAATTTGGGACAGAGGGAGTAGTTGAAAGTAATCTATAAGAAATCAGTGTAAACCTCTCGCATGTTTTGGTCAAAAGAGGAATTTAGAACCATCATTTGGCACACTAAAATCACATGCAAGATCACCCAGAAAGTTGTACTACCAGTACTAGTACTGCGTGTTAGAAGAAAAAACACGATCAAGATCGAGAAAAAGATCGTCAACAAGAGACATTACCTGGACTTGCTTAATGAGGGATCCCGGAGAGGGGGCTTAGACAGGGCGATGGCTTTGAGCTTGCCTGCAGTAGTCTTGGCGGGGTGCTTGCGCTTCTTCGTACCATGAGCCTCGACGGTTTTGGCCAGAGCCATAGACATCACGTCGGCCTGTGCTTTGGCGTCTATCCAAGAGAGGAAGCTGAGAGAGAAGAGTGAAATGAGGAACGAGATGAGGGACAATCGAAGCGAGTGGGGGTTTTCTTCAAGAGAGGAAGCTGAGAGAGAAGAGTGAAATGATGGTTGCTTCGTCCGTCCAACTTACTGCTGGAAAGGAGGGGGTTTTGTGATTTGACGGCTCATTGGGCATTACTGCGGCAATTCAATCGGGGTAGTCTACCGTCACTCTACTATGGAGTAATTTAGTGCATGGCTGGTGGACCCAGGTGGTGGTTGTCCCACACGTCGGCGAAAGTGAGTAATTTAGTGCATGGCTGGAGGAGGATCCGCACGGTATAGCGTGTCCACTGTTTTTCATTCTGAAGAAAGAAATGATTACAGCAAGCGTTTCCACTCTTACGACGGAGGAGTGCGAAACACGGCAGCCACTTGAACATACACAGTGCTCCTACTACTAGGCATGTGTAGTGGTTCATACGTCAGTACTACACAATCTTGTTGCTACTGTAGTAAGATATGACGATAACAAATGATGTTGTGCACATGTCAACTACTCCTATATGTAATATAGGACCGCTTTTTCGACTGTCCGGTCGAGAATGAACAGTGAGATCAATGTTAACAGAACTAGGTCCACAGCGCACGGAGAGTACGATGCTACAGTACTCCATGAAACATGAACCATATGAAGCACATCCTATAGTATTAGACAGGGTGTATGAAGGGTGCACGGGATGGGAGCAAAAGTTCCTTCTCGACCCACTTTTGGGTGTTTGGCAGAGTGCATGAGCCATGAAGGGTGCATGAGTCCACACTAGTAGGTTGACAAAAAATACACGAAGAGGAAACAACTATATTGAGATGAGAATGCAACCAAACACACCCACATGCTTTGTGCTACAGTGATTGATCTGCACCGTCTGAGTTTGATCCAACGGTCATGTTGCGCCGAGACATGGACATGCCCATGCAGAGGGCGCCTAAACACCACCGAAGTCCCTCTGCTTCTCAAGGCGCATGACGTTGGTGATGCAGGGTGCAACCGCCCGCAGAGCCCGCTCCCGGTCGACGGGAGCCAGCTCGTCAAAGACGACGTCCAATGGCACGAATGGATTCCGGTGACGGAGCCCTGAAAGGATTCGCCCGACAACAACGACGGCAGCCCGCAACCCCTCCTTGTCCAGCTCAGCCCCCACCATCGCGTGGAGATGGCTCAGCTCCTCGGAGATATAGGTCAAGAAGGAGACCAGGTCAGGAAGCCGTAGCTCGTTGAAGTCGACCGGGTGGTCGAACGGGTTTAGCCCACCGGCCGGCATTGTCACGCTGGCACGATGGTTGGCATCGCGTAGCCGCAACACGTGTGTGGCAACTTGGTTCAGCAAGTGGCTGAGGCGATCCTGGACCTCGTCACGATCGGCCCGCTCGCGCTCCAGCCGGCTCCCCTGACGGCCTATCGTATCTCCCGCTTTCTGCAGCAACACCGCCGACGCCTGGAGCATCTTTGTGGTGGACGCCTGCCGCTTTTAAAGCTCCATGAACTCCCGCACATAACGGAGGAGCATGGCACTCCTCTCCTCCTTGAGCTCACGGAGCTCCACGTCCTTGGCCCTGAGCTCCGCATCCTTGGCATGGAGCTCCTGTGTCAGGCGCCTCACCTCAGACTCCGTGATCTGCTGCGCCGCCATGGCACCAGGTAGAAGCAATGGGGAGAGGAAGCAAAGGGGCCAAAATGGCTGAAAGGCAATGCAATCTACGGGAAGGCAGAGAGAGCTAGCCGAGGAGCAGGGAATCTTTTGGTTTTCACCATGGTAAAACACCAGTCGACGACTTCTCACATCAGGGAGCAGTGGGTTTTTACAGGTGGAGTCATCGTGGCTAATTGCTGCCGCACCTGCTCCCGTCAATCAAAAAATTAAAAATCCTTCCACGCCTGCTCCCGTCAATCAAAAAATTAAAAATCCTTCCGCACCCAAACACCAGAGCAACACCGCGGTGGATATTTAAATTTACCTGCCGGAAAGTAGATAAAAAAAGGGGTGAAAAAACAAATGTGGCGGCGGCCTAGCTAATCGGTCAAACTAGCCCCACTAGCTAGCCACCGTGCTTCACTGATGTACTCGGCAGGAAAGGTGGTATTTCGTGATTTGATGACTCATTTACTTGCTTCGGCGCTTCGACCGAGGAGGACCCAGAAAACGCGCGGTAGGGCGTCCCACGTTAGGAAGAATATATGCGTGCACCACCCGGGAGGACCCCGAAACCGCGCGGTAGGGTGTGCCACGTCTCGGCATGGAGGAAAAATGTGCGTGTAAAAATATACTGTATCAGACGTAGTACCTATGGTTCGACCTCGGGACCCAGCCAGTCGGTCGAAAACACCCCACTAGCCACACAACTTCATCATGCAAACGTGGCACGGTTAGCTCCGTCTCGACCAGCCACAACGTCTCTTGTTCTAGGCGATTCTTCTATTTTCCAAGATTTTTTTAGTTGTAATAACACCACAGAAAGCTAGCGCCGCTCTTCATGTGTGCCCGTGCAAAGGTGAGATGATGGAGAGAAGAGAGATTGATATTGCAGACCTGGGACCCACCAATAAGTGAGACAACGGTCATGCACGTGTTGACGAGGCACTCCCTCTACTCTACTCAACGCAAGTACTGTATAAAATCAAGTTATGGGACAAAGCCAACAACCGTTCATTTTTTCAAGCTATCAACTTACGGTTTGTAGTCTAGGTTGCTAGTTCGAATCTCGTCTTTCAGATTTGCTAGTTTTAGGTCCGAATTTGATTAATGACAAGTGGGACCCCCGTGTGTTGTTCCGATATTTCAGTGTAGGATGGTTTTTTTGAACAAACACTTTGCGTGGTTAGACAAGTAACGACATGAGTTACACGTATTTTGCAAGTTTACGAACAAGAATGATAGCGGCATAGAATATCACATCCACCCCGCAGCTTAGATACTATGGTGATACGAGTTTTTACACTGTTGGAAGTGAGATCCAATGGCTTGGGAGTAGCCTTTGTGATTATGCGCAATTTCCAAACTCTCCAAAGTTTTGTTTGCAAATAAAACATTCAGGCCTCGTGCGTGCCGCTGCATATTCGATCCAACGGCTCCCCGGTGCTCATATTAGGTGCTCCCCGTAGCTTAATTACCCGCTACGGTGATATGAGCATCTAGGTCGTATGATCAGTGATCAGATGGCACATGCATAGTACTTGTACTTTCTGCGCATTTCCCAAACTCTATCAGCCGTATATTGCAAAAACATTCAAACCTCCTATTGTGGGCTGTTAGATCTCAGTGAACTCATATCACCATAGAATCTACGGTGCGGGAGCACCTCATACTCTCCCATGCGAGAAAATATAAGGTGCTATCACGGCTTGGATGCTACGGTGATATGAGCTTGGAGGTCGTTTGATCTGAGATCCAATGTCATCTGAGCAGTCTTTGTGCATGTAAGCAGTGGCCAAACTCTTTTGAGGCTTTTCTGCAAAAGACCATTCGAACCACCGAGGAGGTGTTGGGTCACAAATCCAACGCCTCCGAAGAGCTTGTATCACCAAAGCATCTAAGGTGTGGTAGCACATGATATTCTTACATACAGGAGAATATGATGTCCTCCTTCATCTTAGATGCTACGGTGATACGAGCTTTGAGGTCGTTGGATATGGGATCAAAGGGCATCTAAGTAGTTTTTGTACAAATTGTGTGCAATTCTCAAACTCATCAAGGTTTTCTCCAAAAAAATTAAGACACATCATGTGAGCTGCTATATCTCATATCTACAATCTCCAAGCAACTCGTATCGGCATATAGCATCTAAGGTATGAGGGCACATGATATTCTCCCGGGGAGGAGGGGTGGGGCGTGCACAACCAATCAGTGGTTGGGAGGGTGGGGACAAATATAATCTAAACAACCCTAAACAGAGCTCCACAATTTTATCTAAGGTCGAGGGGTTGACCCCCGACAATCATAGCTCTGCCTAAACACAATATTTGCATGTACTATAGTACTAGACTTAATATTCATGTTTCAGTTTCATGTTCATTTTAAATATTGAACTGAGGACCATGGATGTCTTACATTTTACTCCCTTCGTTCCTAAATATTAGTCTTTTTAGAGGCATCAAATGGACTGGCACATACGGATGTATATAGACATATTTTAGAGTCTAGATTCACTCATTTTGCTCCTTATGTAGTCACTTGTTGAACTTTCTAAAAGACTAATATTTAGGAATAGAAGGATTACTTTTGAATTCGTGTCATACATGCATGGGTTGGAAAAATATATGACCTATACTTATTGGATTGTTGTTGTGTTTGTGCGTGCGTGCGTGTGTGTGTGTGGTCATATGTTTGATACATACAAAGTTTTCTCACCTCCATATTGTTCATCTTTTAAATTTGAATTTGCATTGGAAAACTTACTAGGGATACCATGAAATGTGAAATCCACGTTGAGATCACTATATCACAAACTCACTCTAATTCAACAACTCGTCAAAAATCAATTACCATGTTGAGATTAGTATTTGCAAGGAAAATACAGGTATTGTAATACACATAGATTCGTTCGGCAATTTAAAAGGTTCCTTTCATATTCTCGAATGGTAGGACCCAACGGCGTACTAGCCAAACCTTGGCTTGTGTTGATCCTAAAAAAACGGGCTTGTGTCCTTCGGTGGCGTGCGTGGTATGCACATTAGGCAACCCCAACCAGTCAAGCCTCAGCGTTTCAAGTCGAAATATCTGGCGGCCAGAATTCTAGCCGTAGGAAATTCCCCTCATGTCCCCGGTCCATAATGACTACCGATGAACAACGGAGGGATGCTTTAGTAACTAGACAATGTTACCTACCGTGCCGAGCACGGTTCAATTCCCTCGGTCGCCGCCCGTCAAGGTCACCCGTCAACTGCATTGCCTAGTACTACTACTACTACACCAGGATGAGCACAGAATTGAGCCCATTTGTTCGTGCCTAGTACTTGAGTTAATATATCAGGCAATGCACTGGTACGTAGGGATTATCCTTTTACTCCCTCCTTTCCGGTTTATAGGGCTTATCTCAAAATTTTAGTTTTCCCATTTTATAAGTCTCAATTTGGTTGTTCCCCATCACATGTTCAGATTTCAAGGTGCAATAAATCATTACATGCAAGAATTGAGAGAAAATTGACCAATGCATGTACTTTATGCATGCATGCATTGCAATTAATGCATTCGTAAACACATTTTTTGAGGAAACAAGCGCATTAATTGAGTGGTTTTGCAAACTACAACAATTGTTCCACCACTCACCATCTACCTTGGTTGGTGAGATTTTTGAATTGAGCCCTATAAACCAGAAAGGAGGATTAACTAAGCAAAATGTTTGACCAAATCCATTCTCAAGAAATACAACAGGACAGATGTACGGCTTGAAAATTTATTGCATGATGCAGGTTATGATATTGTTTCGAATCCTGGATCTTAAATTCCAGAAAATCCAAAAGTGAGCATAAATTCTTGAAACTGAGCATGGTCATGTGATATGGCACAAATATTACTTCGTAAGTTTTTTATTCAATTCGAAACAAGCTGCTTATGACAAGTTGCACAAATGAAGAGCCAATGTATTTTGGAACAAAGACCTGTCACGTTAAGGCGAATGCTTTCACTATTGAAACCGTGGGCGTTTACGTGCCGCCACGAGTCCCCGCTTCTCATCGGCAGGTGCCGTCCCAGCAAGCGTGTGAGTCGACGGGAGGCGTGCGAGCAGATCGCTGCGCCGGCTGTCAGGGAGGCGTGCGAGCACACCGCTGTGCAAACTCATTGGGAGGCGAGCCCTTTGACCAGGCTCCGCCGCCCACCGTCGTCCCAACTGCTCCCACTTTTAATGTCACCGACGCCGCAGTTTAAAATCACCCCACACTACCCGGTATCGCTACAATCCTCTCTCTTCCTCTCCGGTTCTCCTATCGTTTACCTCCAACTAGCCTGACCTAAACGTACGCCATGCCGCATCACGATGGTGTGCCCTTAGTGTTCCAGTTTCATGAGGAAGACACCTAGCCGGAGTCTCAAGAACATAAGGCGCTTTGGGACGAGCTTGAACTGGCCTTGCGGGAAGATGCCGCACCTGTCCCCGCTCCCGTTCCGGCTCCCGTTGCCCCGACTGCGCCAGTGCCCATCCCTGTGGCATTGATGGGCTGGGAGCCGCACATTGTCACCGAGCTTGATGCCACGGGGTTCCATGAGATCCTCGCCGACTTTCACGCGCCCGTGCACCTGCCAGCGCATGCGCCTGCGCATGCACTGACGCGCACGCCCGTGCCGGTGCCCGTGCACCTGCCAGCGCATGCGACTGCACGTGCACTAACATGCGCGCCCGTGCCGGTGCCCAAGCACACGAATGTCTCCGCCGCCCGTTGACAGCGCATGTCCCCGCGCGGGTGCCAGTGCCCCCCTTAGCGGCATGGATGGCCGCCATCGACCGCTTCCTTGCACCAACGCCAGTCGCCTCCTCCCGCTAGTTGACTCGCTCCGAAGTCCAGAACATTTTGGCCTTCCTTGAAGCTAGGCCAACGTCCAGGAGTACGCCAACAACGGCGCAAGATGCCGCCGTCGCCGTCGGTCAGTGGCCCGACGACACACAGAGCACGGCAGAGGAGCCGCTTCCCACCGTGATATGCCCCCGCCGCCGCCGCGTAATCTAAATTTTCCATAAAAATGTTCGGATTGACATGCTTAAAATCCAAACGTTTATCATTTCCGTTTATTTTATATCGTTCGTCGTATAATTTAAAGTCGGAGTCAGACTGAACGAAATGTATGGTTTGATCAATTGAATGTTCTGCTAGAGCCGTATCAAATTAAATATAAAACGTCATCAAGCCACATGTATTCCTTGTCATCCAACGACCTAGACTGCTTCAATGTCGAGCGCTCAACACGTTTAGCGTGCAGTTAATTTCATGCCAAAAATAATGCTAATCACATGACAACACGCAAATAATATCCTAGTAAGCATGCACTTAATATACTTCCAAATTAACGTGCATTGCGCGTACACACTGACTAGTGCTTCTAGTACATGAAACTGGTGCCGTGACTTGTGAACGCGTCCAGATATGGTCAACGACAATATTGCCCGCGAGTTCTTCCTGTTTGCCCGTGCGTCTAAACGCGGAAGGGGACGAGAGAGAGAGCACACATGGAACCCACCAGTAAGTGAAGGTGAATGGTACTAAAAATAATATTACATGTTATCCATTCATTAGGCTGTGGTAATATGAAAACATTATGTGAACAAAGGGGGTACAACAAATATTGCTATTCTACGTATGTTGCCTATTGACGTGCGGCTTGAAGGCCCGGTCGCATGTTCGATCCTCGTCCTTTATTTTTTTAATTTGTATATGGGTACAAATTTGTTTCATGACATGTGGGCCCCTTGGTGTGTAGTTTGTAGCACTTTAATTTGTGGGTCGAAATTTGTTCCATTCCAAGTGGACTATCGGTGTGTAGTTTTGTAGCTTATTTATAATAATTAAAGAGAACAACATAGTTTTTTCAATAATACCATGGTGCGACGTTGAAGGCGAGAAAGGACGTGCGAGAGAGCGATGACCGAGCCAGAGGGAAATCAACTACGGGAGTTGCGTGGGTTGCAACGGTGTTTGGAGTAGTTGTGGGCCGAAAGCTACGAAAATATAATCTAAACCGACCGGAATAAATGCCTACACAAATTAATCCAAGGCTGGAGTGCCCCTCGAAATGTATATAGCTCCGGCTTTGCGAGGGATGGAGAGGTAGTAGCTTCAACGCGTGGAAGATACGGTGTGAGAAAGCGAGGTCAATCGAGAGACATATAGATAGATAGACAAAGTGAGTGTGGTCCGACATCAATTGAACAAATATATATGCTCCGGAGAGATATTGTCCGATTGAGCTTTTGGTAAGGGTGAGGGCTGTAAGATAGAGCTTGAGGGATGATCCAGTCACAGACGTGTAGATATATTTTGTGCGTGGGAGGAAGCAAGGTCAACCGATCACATAGGGGTCGTGCAATCGAAAGAGTGAGACGGGTTGGAGAGAGTGACCTAGATAGACAATGTGCGTGAGAGAGTATACAATGTGAATAGGTCGAATTGGGCTCAAACATGGTGATATATCGTTTTTGTCCGAGAAAGAGCGAGGTCAATCGAGACATACGGATATATATATATATATATATATATATATATATATATATATATATAGAGAGAGAGAGAGAGAGAGAGAGAGAGATTGAGTGAGCGTGGCCCACCATGAGGTCGAAAGAGTGGCGGCGGCTTGGATGGACTGACCTAGATAGACAATTTGTGTGAGTATAGAGTGTGTCGATCGAGGCCCGAACAGGGAGATATATCATTTGTGTGTGAAAGAAAACGAGGTTAGACGAGACTCAGATAAAGAGAGCGAGATTGAGCGAGTGTGGCCCGCCGTGCGGAAGAAAGAGTGAGACAGTCTCGAGGGAGTGACCTAGATATACAACGTGCGTGCGTGCGCACGAGAGGTTGGGGGGACTAGATAGGCAATGCATGTATTTAGCGCGAGAGGGTGAGATGGAGAGGGGGGAGAGAGAGAGAGCTCAGCATGGGGTGCAATGGCGGGTGTGTGAGGTAAATACATTTGGTAACAGGGGTGGAAAAAGGGGTTGTGTAGTTGAGAGACTTAGAGATCGAGACATGGAGATAAAGAATGAATGTGTGTTGGAAACCGATAGCTTGCTAAGGTGGTTAGGAGAGGAAGATTGACC
>NC_041387.1:403615546-403665430 GCF_002162155.2 Triticum dicoccoides
GGGGGCTAAAAACAACACTTGAATGTACATAGTACGAGACTTAATATCGATGTTTCAATTCGGTGTACATTGTAAGATTTGAACCGAGGACCAGGCATACGGGTAATCATTTCGAATTCGTGCCATACTAAGTTTCGAAAAGTTGACATTGACTCAATTTGTTGTGCTATTTTGTAGGTCATATGTTTGAATCCATCCAAAAGTTTTCTCACTACCATGGTGTTCATCATATACATATGAATTTGTATTAAAAAAGTAGTGTGGATACAGTGAAATGCGAAATCCATGTTAGAATTGGAGATCGATACGTGACACACACTCTAATTCAAATAACTAACGACGTGACACACACTCTAATTCAAATAACTAATTATGTGACACACTCTAATCCACATTAGCGTGGCTACCGTTTCAATTTTTTTCAAATATCTCCTCATTAATTAATTTATAGTACTCCCTCTGTTCACTTTTATAAGACCTTGAAGACATTTCAGACAATGTGCAAAACAGTTCATTTTAAGTTGTCTGAAATGACTTACAAAAGTGAACGGATGGAGTATGTCGTTTCGAATGACTAATTATTGCAAGGAAAACACGGGCATGGTAATACATACAGATTCGTTTGCAAATGAAAGAAGATTCGTTTGCATTCTCAAATGTAGGCGCACCAGGCAGACCAGGGTCGTGTCGGGGTGGACGCTGCTTCGGTGCCTTAAAGGCAACTGCCCTTGGGTGACTGACATGTGGGCCAGCCACCTGTTGGGCCCACATGTCATGGACACAAAGGCACGTGCCTTAAGGCACCGAAGCATAGTCCTGTCGGGGTGGTCACGTGTGTCGGACGGACGTGTAGCACCCAGCCACCCCCCCTCCCCCCCCCCAAAAAAAGGACAACATATAAGTTCGCAGTTCCACGTTTCGGATTGAAATATCTGGCGGCCCCAATTCCAGCCCTGCAAAATCTCTCTTCTCCACCGTCCCCTTCCGCGCCAAGATTGCTCAAATCCCTAATTCGCCCCCATCCCTCGAATCGCCCCTCGTCTCGTCTCTTTCCCCACCATTCCCCACCTCTGTGCCGGACGACGATGACGAAGACGACGGCCGCGCTTCACCACCGCGCCGGAGCTACCTCATCTACGCCCTCGTCCACTGCACCGGGTGGTCCACCGACAACGTCGGCCGCCGCAACCGACGTGCCTCATAGACACCGAGTTCCACCGCATCAAGTGCGCTTCACCGACGTCGTCTCCCAGCTCACCGGGGCTACTTCACCGAGCACATCGTCGCACCTCCGCCCCCCGAGGCCGTTGGGGCTTCACCAACGGTCTCGTCCACGGCATCATAGCGCTCCGCTGCCACTCAAGATCTGCATCCGTGCGCGGCCAGCCAACGCCAGCGCACCACCCTCAACGGCTCTGAAGTGACCCGCACTCTAGCTAGGCGAGCATGCCCAAACGCCGGCCCGAACTAGGTATCCACACGTCACTCCCTTGTGCGTTGTTCCGACGATGTTTGGACATCCTTTCACTGCTCTCTTAGCTTACACACCTATGCAACTCTGACTTTAACTCTTATTTCTTCTGGAGATATCATCTGATACAAGCAAATCCATTTTTTAGCGAAGCATGACGGTGCTACGGGATCTGGTACACATCCTGCACACCCGTATAACCTTGTAAGTATCTGTCCTCGGATACAACATCAAGGTCGATTCCTATAATTTCATCAACCATTCGGCATGTCAAAAATGCAGAGGGGGATGCAAGGAGCACAAGGCTTGCACATCCAAGCAAGTGGTAACATGGACTTGTACATGGAACATCCCAAGCGCAAGCAGAGCTGCAGTGAGCATGTACAACGAGCTAGCGTAAGTCCCCGCATTTCATTTAATTCATACTGGCATTCATGTATGATTTGTGTGCAGTGGCTGATCAACAAATTCAAGTTACTAGGGGCGAACATTTAACTTAAAAAATACGAAGGCACTTGCACTCCGGAAATCAACATAACTTGAGAAATGTGAAGCTACATGCACTTTGAAAACCAGCTAATGATCCAAAGTAGTTCAGATTATAAACACTAAATGATGCAAGCACCAAAAAACACAAAATGCAACATGGTGTACAAGGACTACAAACATGGTCTCCACCTGCTTGAATTATTCGTTCTCTGGCTGAAAATATCGAAGTGTAATTGCACATATAACCAGTGCGCAAACTGCATATCAATATATCTATCCTGCACAAGTATGCCAATAGTTTCAAACAACAGATTAGAAAAGTTTTTATGCTATGTTGTCATGATACGGGGACTTTCTGGTAGATGGCCTCAACGTTTCCTCAAGCTATGAAAATGCACTATAATTTGCTTGTCATCAATGCCTGCAAATCTCTGTCTCTCTCAACATAGTACATCATCATTAGACACTAAATCCTTCAATGAGCTTGCAAAATGCTTGCATTAGATCCCTCATTAGACACTATACTTTCATCACCAGGGGCATGTAAAATGTTTGCATCAAATCCTTCATTAGCAGTCTGTTCATTAGACACTTCAGGCTCAAGAACAATATGAGCTTGTATGTTTGCACCGGAAACTTGATTAGATACATCAGATTCAGTCAGTTCAATATTGATTGGGGGAGTTATAAAATAAGTAGAAATTGGTTTCATTTTGTCATAGATTCCCTACATACAAGCAGTTTTACAACACCGTCGGGTTTAACTATTGGCCAGAAATAGAAGAGTTGAATTAGATATAATCAGGGATGTGATGTACCTGCTCGTTGCGCATGCTACTCTTTCAAGCTGCGTGTCGGAGTAATGGGCCACGGGTAGGCTAACCCGAGCCCCTGAACCTTTCAAGACATCGGGGCGGATTGCGCCCCTCAAGACCCTGCGATAAGGAGCCGCCTTCTAGGAGTCGGCGGCAAGGCCGTCGACTGCCCCTCACGGCCGAGTCCCAGGGATGACTTCAAGAGGAGCCGACTCCTATTTGGCGGCTTCCAGAGAAGCCGGCTACGGGGAGTCGGCCCGCGACTCCGACCGCCTCCTGCCTTCGGCACAATGGACGGAACGGGGTACGGTCACCGTGTGGCCCATCCCGCTCCCGCTTACGAAGCGCTGGCATGGCTACAGTGCGCCGTATCGATGGAGATCTCTATCCGGTGCGGCACTGTTGCCATGCCTGCCCTGACCTCAGCCCCAGTGGGCGGCGCACTGTGCCCACGACGGCCTGCCTGTACTGCCCAGAGACGGCAGGTCCCACCCGTCAATGGGGGTACAAAAGACGGCAAGAGCGCCACAAGACGGACCCGTTGGGAATCGGCCCCCGGGAGTCGGTCAGCCCCTCCCACGGGCCCCAAACGCCATTACCAGACAAGACGGGGGATGGCAACAGTGATCGTCCGTCAGGCGGCGGCACTGTTGCCACGACCCCATGACCAAGCCAGCGTCATTAGAAGCACGGCTACAGTACCAGGCCTGTCAGCGGGGCCCGCCAGTCGGCGGGCCCCAGCAGTCGACGGAGAAGACTGTGGCCTGAGAGACAGACGGCTAGGACCCGCACCCAGCCGGATTACCATTGTATCCCTCGGGGGCGGGCCTATATAAGCCCCCCCGGGGCACCCATGCAAGGGGGATCGCTTCTTTAGCACTAGACCAGATCATATAGGAAGGAGGAAGCTAGCCTTGCCTTCTTCTACCTCCAGGAAACAGCTCGAGGAGCAACCTTGTACTCACTTTGCCATAGTGATCATGCGGAGACCCCGCAGAGCAGTAGTAGGGGTGTTATCTCCACGGAGAGCCCTGAAGCTGGGTAAGATTCACTAGCGTGCATGCCTTCGCCTCATCCCGTTTCCAGGCACCGGCGATGTTCTACTCGCCCCCACCATGATAAGCCATCCTTTGGCATATGTCGCACCCAACCCTCGACAATTGGCGCCCACCATGGGGCGAGGTGCACCGTCGCCCGGAGACCTGCTCTGGACGGGAACCCTTTTCCTCCCTGGTGAGCGCAGCCAGCCTGGCACGCCGGACGGAGTCTGCACCGACGCGTTGTACGGCGCTGAGATCGCCTGCGCAGCCAGCTGCCTCGCTGAACTTGTCGGCGAGGTTCACCTCTCCGACGAGCCTGCATCCGACGCAGGCACGGGCGGCCCCGAGAGCCTCCTCGCGGGCCTCCTTGACCAACTCCACGTCACCGGCGAGCCTGCCATGGACCTGGAGTCCATAGGCTCCACCGACCCAATGTTGGTCGACTCTGACACCGCGTCGCTCGACGCGTTCCCCACCAACGTGGTGGTCTACATGAGCCGCTCCCTCGCGCAGAGAGCGGCGGAAGCACCGTCACAGAGGTTCTCGTCCTCGATCATGGCGAGAGTTCCGGTGAAGGAGCTCATGATCCACTCGACGTGGCTCTGCAAGACCTGACCGCGCCTATTCCGGGAGACGCTAACGCCGAGATGCTGGAGGCACGCCGCCTTCAGCTCGTCGAAGGCGCGAAGAAGCTGGCAAGCATGAGACGCTTGTCAGAAGCCTACCAGCGGAGATGGATCACGCTGTGGGCGGCTCGCCGGCCCCAACTGGGCCTAGCCGCCTAGGCGTGGTCCGGCAGCGCGGCGTGGCCATCGCCAACCTGTTCGGAGCCAATCGCCCTGTGTACACCACGCCTGCGGAGAACATCCGCGCCGCCCAGGCGGCGGCGGACGAGCTAGACAACTTCGAGGGCGAAGAGCGCCGCTTGATGACGGAGCGAGTCCAGGAGCTCCTCGACGCGGCTGCCGCGCAGAATGAAGCCGGCTGCCGCACAGAGGCGCCGCAACGACAAAACGACGACCTGCCTCCCCGCCGAGATCAAGGCGCGACGTCTCGGACACCAACTGGCGGTGTCCGCGGAAGGAAAGACAAGGATCCGGCTGTCAGCCACAGTCGGACTCGCATCACCATCGAGCGCGACCAAGACGGCCGCCCCAAAGCAGTGGAACGGCGGGACGACTATCTGCCTCCTCCTCCTCGCAAAGAAAGGCAAGTCTCCCCGCCACCCGTTGAGCATCCGACTCTCGGCGACCGCCTTGGCCGCCGAGAGGGAGTCGGAGAAAACGACGCCCGCCACCAGATCGACTGACTCCTCCGATCCCTGGCGCTGGAAGAAGAAGACGAGTTGGGTCCGCCCTGTTTCGGACCTCGCATCCAAGACGAGCCCTTTCCCAAAGGGTTCACGCTCCCTCGAGATACGCCCAAGTACACCGGCTCCATGAAGCCGGAAGACTGGCTGGTTGACTACTCCACGACCGTCAACATAGCGAACGGCAACAAGCGTGTTACCGTAAAGTATGTTCCACTCATGCTCCAGGGCATGGCCCGGACATGGTTGAACAGCCTGAAGCCCCGCAGCATCAACAGCTGGGTCGACTTCACCGAAGCCTTCGTCCGCAACTTGACGAGCATGTACAAGCGACCTCCCAAGCCTCGCCAACTCTCCTTGTGCGTGCAAGGCCCCGACGAGTCAACTCGCGACTACCTCACGCGTTGGGACGAGCTTTGGAACTCCTATTAGGGCGTGCACGAGGTGCAGGCCATCGAGTACTTCACTGTCGGGTGCAGAGAAGGCACCCTCCTCAAACACAAACTCCTCTGCGACGAGCCGGAGACCCTCGACGAGCTGCTGATCGCAGCAGACAAATATGCCACGGCCTACTCCTCCATGAAGGCGGAGATTCAAGTGAGCGCGACTGGCAAAGTCGCCCCTCAGGCTCCTAGAACTCCGGCTGGGGACGCTAGTCGGCGACAACAGCAGAACGATCACAAGCGCAAAGCCCCGCAGCCGGCTTCCAGCAGCCGGCAAGTTGCGATAGTCGAAGACCAGTAGTCGGAGGAGCAGCCTCCGACCAAGCGACAGAAAGGCGGCAAGTCCAACTGGTTGACGGCCTTCTCTTACGAGAAGACTCTAGATGGCCCCTGCAAGTTCCACAGCGGCGCGAAGCCGTGGAACCACACCACCCGGAAATGCCACTGGCTCACCAGAATCGCCAAGGGAGACAGCCTCCTGCCTCCCCCGCCTGCTGGGCCGCCGCCTCCACCGCCGCCCCAGCAGCCGGCTGTCAGGACAGTCGGCGCAGTACAAGACGAGTACCCAGAAGAGCACGGAGCCTATGTGGTGTTCATCAGTGTGGCTGACGATCGACGCAGCAGGCGGCTGCAACAGTAAGAGGTGAATGCAGTAGCGTCAAGTACTCCAGAGTTCATGCACTGGTCCGAGAAGCCTATCAGTTGGAGCAGAGCTGATCACCCAGAGGTGATGCCGAGTCCGGGTTCCTACGCCCTGGTCTTAGGTGCCACCTTTGCCACCAATAGGCGGGCCGCTCGCTTCTCGCGAGTGCTGATAGATGGAGGCAGTAGCATCAACATCCTGTACAAGGATACCATGGAGAAGTTAGGAATCAAGCAAAGACAGCTTCAGAGCAGCCAGACTGTCTTTCACGGCATTGTTCCTGGCCTTTCCTGCTCACCAATCGGCAAGATCCTGATAGACGTTCTCTTTGGGGACAAAGATCATTTCCGCCGAGAGCCAGTTTGGTTTGAAGTGGTGGACCTCGAAAGCCCGTACCATGTGTTGCTTGGCCGACCTGCTTTGGCCAAGTTCATGGCGGTCCCCCCTACGCCTACGTCAAGATGAAGATGCCGAGTTCCAAGGGGATTCTGATCGTAGCCGGCGACTACAGAAAGTCGTCCGCTTGCGCAGCCGAAAGCAGTCGGCTAGCCGAGTCCCTGGTGATCACAGCTGAGAAGCGGCTTCTTGGTCGGGTTGTGGCGATGGCCGGCAAGCAGCCCGAGATGTCGCCCAACCCCAAGGAGTCCGAAGCGTCGAGCCAGATCAAGGCCAAGCAATTCTCAAAGACATCCATCAAGGCGAGTGCAGCCACCATGCGGCTTCAAGAGCACTCGTTGCCAAAGCCTTTCGACACGGTTTCTTCTGGCCAACCGCCCTAGAAGAGGCCAAGGAATTGGTCCAAAAGTGCAAAGGGTGCCAGAAGTTCCGCTCCAAGCCACATCAGCCGGCTTCCGCGCTCAAGACTATCCCCATCGCCTGGCCCTTTGCGGTTTGGGGCCTGGATATGGTGGGACCATTTAAAACAGCACGAGGCGGCCTAACTCACTTACTTGTCGCGGTGGACAAGTTCACCAAGTGGATAGAAGTAAAGCCCATCAAGAAGTTGAATGGTCCGACTGCAGTGACTTTCATCGCCGGCAACACGACTCGGTACGGCATACCACACAGCATCATCACCGACAATCGCACAAATTTCCCCAAAGGTGCCTTGGCCCGTTTCTGCGCGACACAGATCATCCGACTGGACTTAGCGTCCGTTCCCCATCCGCAGTCAAAGGGCCAGGTAGAGCGAGCAAACGGCCTCATCCTGTCCGTCATCAAGCCTCGGCTGGTCGAACCACTAGAGAGTTCGGTCGGCTGCTGACTTGACGAGTTGCCAGCCGTCCTCTGGAGTCTGCGCACGACTCCAAACAAGTCAACCGGCTTCACACCTTTATTCCTCGTCTATGGTGCTGAAGCCGTCATCCCGACGGACATAGAGTTCGACTCCCCGTGAGTCACCATGTACACCGACGAGGAAGCAGAAGAAGCACGTCAAGACGGTGTCGATCTGCTGGAAGAGGGCCAGCTGTTGGCACTCAGTCGGTCCAACATCTACCAGCAGAGCCTGTGCCGATACTACAACAGGAAGGTCAGGCCGAGATCTTTCCAAGAGGGCGACCTTGCGCTCTGACTGATCCAGCGAACAGCTGGTCAGCACAAGCTGTCGGCTCCTTGGGAAGGCCCCTTCATCATCAGCAAAGTGCTGGGCAACGACTCCTACTACCTGATCGACGCTCAGAAGCCAAAAGCACGCAAGAGGGACGACTCCGGCAAAGAGACGGAACACCCATTGAATGCAAATCTTCTCCGAAGATTTTACAGTTGATGCAGTATGTATCACGCTACCCTTTGTATTAAAGTACCAAGACTTCGGGGCCCCCGAGACAAGATCGGGGACTGCCATTTTTGTTATCTGTATGATAAGAATTATGCCTTCGAGTATGCTACTCTTTGTTATGCCGCTTGGCACCGGGCTCGACTAGTCGGCCCGGGGACTCACCGCCTCGCGCTATGGAATGCTTCCTGCAGTCAGACAAGTAGTGTGTGGTGCCTAAGCCGTCTCCTGTCAGAAGCCGTAGCTCGCAGAGTGACTGTTTGGTAGGCAGGAGTAAGGAAGAATGGGCACCCACATGAAAAATGGCTAAGGACTCAAAGCATAAACATAGCCTAAGACGGCTTCCAGCCTCTCTTAGCAAAGCCGACTCTTGAGTAGTCGGCTTGCCGCTTTCTATCCAACTTGTTAAAAAGACTCTAAAAATGGCCAAGTACTTGCCTTCTCAAAGTAGCCAAGCATTTGATCCAGAGGCGGTCCGTAGAACGGCTGTCCGAATGGCAAGGCGGCGACTAAGGGAAGGCGGCAAAGGAAAAAAGCCAAAAGAGCAATGAGCAAGGAAAGATAGAATTCAGATAAATATTTACATAACATAGGCCCTTGGCCGAATCTTCAAGCAGAAGTTCAAAATACACCCCGCGGGTGGAATTGTTCGAATTAACAAGTTCTTCAAAGACTACTAAAGCATATAAAATGAAGGCAAGACGGCAGCCTAGGAAGCGGCAGATGGGTTCGGAGGGCCGGAAGAGACGACGGTGTCAGGCACCGGGGCGGCCGACTGGACGGTCTCGGCTTGATCGTCTCCGACGGCAGCCGGCTCGGTTGGGCGCGACTCGTTGCTGGAGGCGCGGTCGAGCTAAGGCTGGTCGGCCGCTCCGTCTTCTGGCGCCTCCGTCTCACCTCCGTCCTCCGCCTTGCCTTCCTCTTCGGCGCTGGAACCGATCACCTCCGCCGAGTCCTCGTCATAATCCGGGTTCATCCCGAACCACTCCGGCGGCGCCTCCCTGCCGTCTTCGGCCCGATTAGGGATGAAGACGTTGGTGTCTGTGTAGTCGGCGATCGCCGCGGCACGCAGGACGAGGGCGTCTTCCACAGCTATCAGCTCCGCCTGGGCCTCTGACCGGAACGCGGCCAGCCGGTCCAGGTCCAGCCTTGGATACCATGCCTTGACGAATTCCAAGGCCTGGCGCGCTCCAGCCCGGGCCGAGGAACCCTTCCAAGCCTCAAGACGACCAGCCGCGACCTCCAGCCAGTTGGCAGTCCGACTGGGAGTGCGCGGAACCGGCATGTCTGGCCATAGGACGGCAATCGCCTAGGCGTCGGCACGTTGAAGCCGGCGCAGCATCTGATGGGCCGGCCGCAGACAAGCCTCGATGCTCAGAAGCTGCTCATCGAGGGTCTGGGAGGCGTTGGCGGCAATCTCCGCACCATCTGCCCTCCGCGCCTCGCGATCAGCCTCGATGGCCTGAGTGGCCGCCTGCAAGTGGCCAGGGAAGAAGTCTGCCAAGACAAAAAAGAAGCAAGTCAAAAAATCAGGAGTCACCCCGACCCATAGTCAGCGGCTCAAAGAAAGTAAAGAAACTCACCGTCGACAATGTCCTCAATCTCATGGAAGCCGGAGGTCAGCAGTGCCTCCTTGTCGGTCCAGGAGGAGCGCTCCCTTTCAAACTCGGCCAGGAGAGCAGTCTCTTTCTTCCCTGCCTCGTCCTGCGCCTTCTTGAGCAGCTCCTGTTGCTCCACCAGCTGCGCAGCCAGCAGGTCACGCTCCACGGCGAGCTTGCTGCACTCCTCCCCCTTGGCACGCAAGGCGGTGTTGGCTTCGCCCAGCTGCTGCTGAAGAGTGGCGTTGGTCTTTGAAGAATAAAAAGGAAAAGACGTTAAGTCGTCAACAAAGAAGGTCGCCGGGAAGATCCGGCCCGACTGCTCAGCAGTCGGCCCGAATCTCGGGGACTACAGCCCGCGGGTGCGCCAGTGCGCCCCCGCGAAGAAGAAGGAGGACTCACTCCGGCTCTCCGAAAAGTCGGCAGTCCGCCTGCCCAGCTCCTCGACATTGCAGTTGAAGGCAGTGACGCGGAGGTTGTGATACTCCTGTGATAAGAATTTCAGACAAAGATAAGTATTGGAACTCGCTAGAAGGAGTTCCGAGCTGCCTGCTCAGCAGCCGGCCTGAAACTCGGGGACTACACCCAGTGGGTGTGCTGGCGCACCCCCACAGAGAAGAACAAGGAAAAACAAAATCAAAAATGAAAGCATACCCGGACGGCTGCTCGCGACGCCACATGCGCCTTGGTGCAGTTCTGGATGGCGTCACCCTCGGCTCGCAGCTTCGCCTGAACATCCAGAAGCGCCTGGTTCAACGGGCCTGTGCCGCCTCCTTACACCCACCCAACAGGCGCGGCACTCGTCGCCTTGGTGTCTGGGATGTCCGAGCTGGCAGTGCCGGTCACCAAGGGGCGTGGCGCCGTAGTCGCCTTCTCAAGGCGGCGGCGCGCTGGCGAGGCGACTTGAAGGAGTAGCTTCGCCACGGACTCATCTTCAGTCGGCGGCATCGGCGGGCCTGCCGGCCGTTTACCTTGCGCACTCCCAGACGACGGCGGAGGCGGTGGTGGTGGCACGGCCGTGTCCGACATGGAGGCCTCGCCGCTTTCCCTCTCCATGACGGGGTTCTCGCCGCCGGCTTCCCCAGTCTGCCTCGTGAACTCCGGGGGCGGCAGCGCGGAGTTCAGCGGGATGACGAGCAACGCCGATTGGCGGTGCGCGGCCTCCTCGGCTCGCCGCCTTGCCGCAACAGCGGCTTCGGCCTCGTCCAGCTTCCTCTGGGCGGAGGCCGCCGCCTTCTCGGCCTCCACCTTCTCCAGGCGGGCGGCTTCGTCCTCGTCGCGCTTCTCTCGCGTGTTCCGCTCTGTCGCCTCCCGGAGGTCGGCGGCGGGGTCAATCCGCCGAGTAGTGGCGGACGTCTCTGCCGACCCCATGACGGAGGCGGCGGCGACCCTCTCAAAGGTGAGGGGAGCCCTAAAGCGAGTAAGGCATGTAAAAGATTTGGACAAGATTCACCAGTAGAAAACAAGACGAAAGGCGGAAGCACTTACGCGGAGACTAGTGGCGGCTTTTTCACTTCCTTACGGAAGCGGTTGGCCTTCGCGATCGCCTCCTCCCGCTTGGTCGTGGCGGCCGCCCCCTTGAACTTCTTCGACCGGCCGCCAAGCAAGCTCGGCCCGGCCCGGCGCCTCTTCGCGCCGCCTTCACCATCCAAGTCGGCGGAGGAACTCGCGCTCGACTGGCCAGCTCTTGGTTGGTGGCGCGGGGCGACTTCCCCTCGGCGTCGTCATCAGGCCAGTCGGCAAAGGTGGCCGAGGGCCTGAAGCCTCCTCCTTTTCCTCCTCCTCCTCCTTTGGCGTCGGCCTCCATCACCGCGGCCCCCAAGTCAGGGTCGTCGACGTCGCTCTCCGCTCGGTCGGAGACGAACTGACGGGTCGCGCCCGCGGTGCCGGCTGAAGGCTGGATGAGGGGGTTCTGACTCGAGAAAAACCAAAAGATCAGAAGTAGGATTCGGCTGCAAAAGAAGATAGAACAAGAAGAGAGACGACTTACAGCAGGCGGGGGGTTGGCGCGTGAGTACGGCTCCTTGCCGAACCGCCAATCCGCCGTCAGACTGCAGTTCGCAATGTAATTCACCGTGTCCGCCACCTCCGCGTGGGGCATGTCCTTGGAGCACATCCGACTCGGGTCCCGGTGGCCGCTCATCTGACAGATCAGATGAGGTCGGCCTTGGAGCGGGAGGACTCGGCGCGCCACGAAGGCGGCCAGCAGGTCGGCCCGGGCCAGACCCTCCGACTGCGTCAGCTCTCGGAGTCGCGCGACGGCGGCGGCGCCGGCAGGAGTCAGCGTCTTGACCCGGTGGGACCAGCTGGGGAGCCTCCCAGCTGGTGCGCCGGCTTCGTAAGGCGGCAGATTGACCCAGTCGCCGTCTAGAGCGACATTCTTCACATAAAAATAAGACCGCTGCCACATCTTCACCGACTTGATCAGCGGGATGGTGGGAAACGGGTTGTCGGCCACCGATCTCCGCATCGCGATGAAGGCACCACACTAGGCCGGAACGCCGGCGACGTGCATGCCGAGATTGGACAGAAAAAACTTCCCCCATAACTCGATGGTGGGGAGAACGCAAAGGAAGCCTTCGCACAAGGTGGCGAAGGCAGCCAGCAGCACCACCGTGTTCGGGGTAAGGTGGTGCGGCTGGAGCCCGTGAAACTCCAAGAAGGAGCGGAAGAAACCGCTCGCCGGCAGCCCTAGGCCGCACATGAGGTGCGAGCGGAATACGACCCGCTCGCCCTCCTCCGGCACCGGCGACACTTCCCTCTCCGGTGCGGTGCGGGCCCGCACTAGGTCCTCGCCGGGGAGGCAATGCGTCTTGCGGAGGAACTCAATGTTGTCGTCGTCCACCTCGGAGCCGTCCCACACGCCGAAGCGCACGGCAGGAGGTGCGGCGGCGGAGGAAGAGCTCATCGCTGCGGGCGTGGCGTGGTTCGGCGCGGCAGCGCCGAGAGGAAGAAGAAGCAAGAGGAAGCCAGGGGAGTAGGGGAAATGGGCGCGCGTGCTCCGCCGCCCCCCTCCTCCCACCTACTTATAGGCTCATGGGCTGAGAAGCCGATGGGGCGGGCGTGGGATTAAGTGTGCCCAGGACCCCACGCCCCCCACGATTTACCACACGAAGTAACTGCGCACAGTTACGACGTGGGAATCCCAACCGTCTGCACGGCCGCAACAGATCCGTCCGCGTGTCGAGGTGCGGTAGTGGTGGGCCCCGCCTGAGGCCCTGTCCCGTCGCGCACGTGGGTGGGCAGACTGACCCTGCTACATGGCGCCACGTGACGGATCCGCAACAGGCGGCTGCCCGGAATCTTATCAGGCACGCTCCCTGGATCCCGCTACGACCTTCAAACTCTTTAAGGGGCAAGACAGCCTTCTGCGAGTCCGGCTCCAGCTAGTCGGCCTAGAGGAAGATGGCGAGCAAGGTCCGGACTCCACCACCAAAAGGATGAAACTGTTGAGACTCCTCGACATGTCACCCTTGGCGCCTCACCAGCTTCGGGGACTACTGTCGAAGTAATGGGCCACAGGTAGGCTAACCCGAGCCCCTGAACCTTTCAAGACATCGGGGCGGACTACGCCCCTCAAGACCCCACGATAAGGAGCCGCCTTCTGGGAGTCGGCGGCAAGGCCGCCGACTGCCCCTCACGGCTGAGTCCCAGGGATGACTTCGAGAGGAGCCGACTCCTATTTGGCGGCTTCCAGAGAAGCCGGCTATGGGGAGTTGGCCCGCGACTCCGACCGCCTCCTGCCTTCGCCACGATGGACGGAACGGGGTACGGTCACCGCGTGGCCCATCCCCCTCCCGCTTACGAAGGGTTGGCATGGCTACAGTGCGACGTATCGATGGAGATATCTATCCGGCGCGATACTGTTGCCATGCCTGCCCTGACCTCAGCCCCAGTAGGCGGCGCACTGTGCCCACGAAGGCCTGCCTTACGGCCCAGAGATGGCGGGTCCCACCCGTCAGTGGGGGTACAGAAGACGGCAAGAGCGCCACAAGACGAACCCATTGGGAGTTGTCACCCGGGAGTCGGCCAGCCCCTCCCACGGGCCCCACACGCCATTAACCAGACAAGATGGGGGATGGCAATAGTGATCGTCCGTCAGGCGGCGGCACTGTTGCCACGACCCCATGACCAAGCCAGCGTCATTAGAAGCACAGCTACAGTACCAGGCCTATAGGTGGGGCCCGCCAGTCGGCGGGCCCCAGCAGTCGGCGGAGAAGACGGTGGCCTGAGAGACAGATGGCTAGGACCCGCACCCAGCCGGATTACCATTGTATCCCTGGGGGGCGGACCTATATAAGCCCCCCAGGGCACCCATGCAAGGGGGGTCACTTCTTTAGCACTAGACCAGATCATATAGGAAGGAGGAAGCTAGCCTTGCCTTCTCCTACCTCCAGGAAACAGCTCAAGGAGCAACCTTGTACTCACTTTACCATAGTGATCATGCGGAGACCCCGCAGAGCAGCAGTAGGGGTGTTATCTCCACGGAGAGCCCTGAAGCTGGGTAAGATTCGCCGGCGTGCATGCCTTCGCCTCATCCCGTTTCCAGGCTCCGGCGACGTTCTACTCGCCCCCACCATGATAAGCCATCCTTTGGCATATGTCGCACCCAACCCCCGACACTGCGACTGTCCGTTTGCGCAAGCTGGATGCCATGCCCGTGTTGCCGCCGTTGCCTCCCACGTAGGCTACACCCAGGGTTGGATCTTCATCTTCTTGTCCTTCCGTTCACTTGAAGCCCGACGACTGCCCTCCAACGAGGGCGCGAGGAAGTGCTGTGTCGGTCTGTCCAGCGACGGCTAGGTTAGGAGCGAACCAGACTGGAGGCTGGAGCGAATGAGTTGGGATTTTTCCTGCTGTCGATCGATATGGGAGGCGCTCGTATGGGCGGCGAGCCTGCTATAGGGCCTGCCTTGCACTTATGTTATTGGCCCATCCAAATTGAAACATTTTTCTTCATTTTTTACATTGCCTGCTCGTGCGTTGGGACGAACAAAACTAGCGTGGGCCAACCTGGACGACTCAAACTAGGTGCACACTTTCCAGCCACCTGAGGCGGCCACCCATACCAGCCCCTATGGTGGCGTCACCCCTTTTTGCGTGTATGATTGGATAGTGAAAAATATTCCAGTGGCGCTTTTGATTTACCCACAGAATGGTTGAATTGCTTGTTTCTATGAACTGAGTTCGCCAATAATGTGAAGGATGCCAGTCTTTTCATCCTATTCTAGATTGATTGGATCTCGATATGCCAAAAGTAATCGCATGAAATATACAGTAAAAGCTAGTGTGATGTGTTTGGCTACAACTAGTCTGACTACACGTCCTCATATAACATATCAAGGACGCACCATCTTACCAGATTAACCATTCGACTTACCCATGCAGTGTGGGAAGAAAGAAGTATTGGGACTGCATATCCAAGCAATTGATGCCATGGACTCCTTTGTACAACCTTGTAAGCGAAAAAGAAGTTGCACTGTGCCTGTACAAAGAACTAGCGTAAGTTCAGTTATCTGCTTCTCGGAATTTTAGTTAGCCACTTATTGCAAAATTGTTCAATTATGTTGCTTGGCTTAATTTAGTTTGCTACTGATTACATAATGGCACAGCCTGTTAATCATATTGTAGACTGCGCCTATCTATGTGTTTGATACTTACTATTAAGAATTACCTGTTTGCCTTAACTTAAATATCTACTTGTTTGTTTAACTGCTTTGCTGCTGCAACAACGGGTTACAATGATGTTAATAACTACAGTACTTTTCAGCATCTAATTGAAACTCTTTAATTCCTTGTTTGTTTAACTGGTTTGCTGTTATAACTCCCAGTTGACATGTTTTGCTAACTTCAACTTTTCTGAATCCAATCGGAACTTTAATGGAAAAACAGGTTAGCCCAAGATCAAAGAGCGAGGTCCCCATGGACGTTGCATCATCCCACAGCAGTGGCACCGGCCCAATCGTGCATTATGAATTGCCAACTGTTGATGCTCTAGAGGCTAAACTAGTGGTAGAAAGAGATTCTGCTTCTGCACTTAGAGATGAAGTTGACATGTTCAGGAAGCAAACAGCACAATCACAAGCAATACTCAAGACAACCGCTAAATATTTGGTGGATTTCAAAACGAAGCAAGCTGAGACTGACCAGATTGTTAAGGTCCTAAAGGAAAAAGGAAATTAAATTCCTACTTGGTAAATCATAGGTGAAATGTTCTTTCCATAGTTGAATATCCTTTGTGTTGTCTGTTCATGTAATCAATCAAACCATTTGTTTTAGAGATCATGTAATAATTGTTTTTTTTTGTTTTTTGGTTTGTAATTTTATTTGAGCACAAGTCTGTATTAATTGATAAGACTCGGAGACATTTCATTTGGATTGTTGTGACAGACCTACAAATATGCCAATCGGGCTGAATGTGCATTCAGCAATAGTAGTAGTACAGATGGACCATAAGTGGCACGCATCAGAAAGGGCCAAGATGCTAGCTAAAAAAGGATGTTGTTGTAGCCAAAAAAAAGTACAACGGCCTGGCTTATGTATGTTAGTTGATATTATTGATCCATATACTCTATAAGTGTTTATATGTCTGTTAGTTCTATACATTCTCGGTTGATTGACTCAGTATTTGAATCTTGATACATCGCTTGTGTACATATCTAAATGGGAGTACACATTATGCCGCGTGTGACATTTGAGTTGGACATGAAGTGTTCCAAATATTCGAATTCACCTTAAACTGGATTCTAGTTTCTGAATTTGAGTATCGGCATTTGTAAACCATATTCATATATGACAGTGGAATACATCTTTGTCGTCCTTTTGAAGATATGTAAAAACACATAGCATGATTTATAAAGATTCATATAGGAATACAAAGTGGATTCGAATTTAGTTTCCAGGGTAAACGTGGATGCTTATTATCCCAAAATTCGAAAGAAGCAGCAAAATGTCCACTCCCACATCGGCTGCCCAAAGCCAAGTGTTTGGGAGATGGAAATTACTGTCTACCTATTACACGGACAATCCATCGGCCCGATTTCCACTGCTCTAAATAGGGGTAGGTTAGTAACTTCAATTAGACGTGACACGACCACCTCTGAGCCCATTCTGACACGGTGGGCGGCAAAACACATTTGATTCAATCTCGTCCGAAATACCTCTGTTTCTCCCTCAATTCCCCATCCATACACGGTGGGCGGCAAAACAAACTCGACTCGGCCAAAATCGATGTAGGCAAATATTTTCAATAGGGGCAGGTTTGTGACTTCACTCAGACGTGACACAACCGCCCTACCTGTCAGGCCCGTTCATACACTATGGGCGCCAACCATGGGCGCCAACCACCCTCTCCTCGCCCGAAATCGCTCTGGGCAAATATTGGCGAGATGCGAGATTACCGTCCTATCCCCAACCGACGAGACGTCCAAATTTTAAACGGGGGCTAAGTTCGTAACTTTCCCATATTTCAGACAGGCGCGTCCCAAAAACATGGTTCCCTGTACCTCTCCCTCCATTTTCCCATTCATACACCGTCCGTGCTACAACACCCCATCCCCACACCAGCCTCCGTCCGCCACCCCATCCATCGCCGCCGTCCTCCACCACATCCATCACCACCGTCCTCCACCATGCCGGAGCACCTACCAAGACCGCGTCGTCCACTGCTAGAGATGGACGTTTCTCATCCACGGCGACGGACCAATAGCCTTGCATCGTGTCCTCTCGCTTCATCAGCGCCGTCGTCCTCTTTGCCGGGGCCGCTCACACGACCTTCTCTTCCACTGCAACGGGACTTATCCCCCGATGCACCCGTCTACCATCGCAGATCTGCTTCAACGCCACCGACAGCCATCGCACCCCCGATGCCTACACGGCACCGCAAGAGAGGTGGTACTTCATATCTCCTCAACTTTTTGATCTCAACCAGAAAATAGATCTTAACTTGGTTACTCTACTTTCTTTTCAGCTCTTAGAATTTAGTTCTTAGAGTTAAGCAAACAATGGATGCTAAATATCATTTCTCCGGTTTGCAGCTTCAAATCTGCCATGGCACAGCCATAATACGGTTTAATTGATCATGCTTAGGGTTTAATTGATCATGTTGGTTCCGTGGTGGTTTCGTTAATAGAAATTGGAGGGGAAACCCTCTTTTGCTAAAAAATATGCTTAGAGTTTCCCCCTTTTATGATCACTATACGATCAGAATACGTGCTTCGTGTCATAATAACACTGCTCCACCCATCAAGATAAACAAGCTTAGATGTTCAAATACGAATATGATATTATTAAAACAGGGTTGTTTAATTGGTCAACTAAATGTTCCTAATTTAGTTTCGAAAATGCATGTTTGCCGCTCGGGTGTGTATCTCTACAGGGTGCCCACGGTGGGCCGGCCCACCCTGGGATTTGGGTCGTCCCAGGACGCGATTCCCCTCTGTTCTGTTGCGCGCTTTCGATCTCTACTCACCCCCAGCCGCCTGCGTCGCCGGCGACTTGCCGTCCCCGGACGGCATGACTCTAGGAGGAGACGCCGAACTAAGAGGAGGCCAGGAGCCGCTCGCCCAATAGCGTCACCGCTGCCTGGGAGCACTGTCGGGCCTACCTTCC
This sequence comes from Triticum dicoccoides, assembly GCF_002162155.2. NCBI lineage: Eukaryota > Viridiplantae > Streptophyta > Magnoliopsida > Poales > Poaceae > Triticum > Triticum dicoccoides. The sequence continues at coordinate 403,633,742 of NC_041387.1, forward strand.
TAGTCCGTTCAGGGCTCAGGCGTGCAGCACCCACCAAGCCAACCCGATTTATCCTGAGATACGTCCTCAACACTCAGCAGCCACTCCTCATCACCCATTTTCTAATTGATTCATTACTCATTAGGCAGGACTGTCATTAGGGTTTGTCGCGTGCTCAGTGCTACCTACACTTAATGGTTCAGATGTATTTCGGTAATCTTTAGTACCTCTAAAGTTCACAGGGTTTTCAAAATTCCGGCCCTCGGAATAGAAACTAGTCATTTTGGATTGTTGGTCGTAGTGACATTGACCCAGATTACTACTGCAAGCCAGGTTTGTTGACAATTTTACTTGTCTTTCTTACTCATTCTATATAATATCCAATTATTCACGTCAATTAGTTGCAAACAATAAGTGCTAGACAAACTTATTCATTCAGATTTTGGACGGTCTCTTACTGCAGTTACAATTCTGCATACTTGTCCTAATAAGCTCACAAGTAAATGATTGATTCACTACATCTATGCTTGCCTTGTCATATTTGTTGTCAATATTCTTTTAGGGTGGACCACCCTGTTTCTAAATACTAGAACCGTAGACATGAGTGAATAGTATTTCTCTATGTGATCTCTTCCATCATGTGTGGGTAATGAACACTGTATTGTATAGAAAGAAAGTGTCATTTCCAGCTTTTACATAGGTTTCGATCTTTTACATGGAATACAATCTGCCTACTTGCTTTGTGTCGCACTACCAACACTCCACCCTTGAAGCTAAACATTACGCCACTCATAATTGCTTAGTTTATTTGTTCAAATATGAATTTCATATGATTCTAGTGTTCCTACTTCAGTTTTGAAATGTGTGCCTGCCTGTTATAGAGACATACGGGGTTTGTATTTCTGTGTGTGGTCTGGTCAGCACACTTGGGGAGGTGAACTTTGCATATGCAGGGGTTTATAGGGAGACACTCTTCGAGTTGAATCCGCAATGCATTCCATAGATAATTTGACTACTTTTTATGTTTTCATGAATCTCAGATTCTGAATAGCATCATAATGATTATGAGCTTGCGCTCATGAAAAGAATAAAGTAGAACAATGCCATGGCTGTCAAACTTGGCATTAAGGGACTGAAATCAAGTCTGGATGCAATGCAATGCAAACGCTCTCCACCTACAGATTCATGCTCAGAATATGATCCTAACAGTGATTCTGAGCTAGAGGGAGACCTAAGTCAATGTAGCTCCCTAGTGGAGGAGTCAGAGGAAGATGCCCTATCTTATTCACCCATCAAGGTACTTGCTCTAACTTTCCAAGGTTACATTGCTCGCACATATCTTGCAACTGATGCTTTGCATTGCTTCTACTTTGTTGAACTGCCATTAGCTTCGTTTACACATCGTGTATGTGAATACGCCCTGCCTATCCATTTTCAGTACATATTCCATCTGTCATCATACCATATTTATCCATTCAAATGTTATTCTTTTCTATCAGATGTTCAAAAGGAAGAGGGCGATTGCTGATCGTGGAGGAGCACAAGCAAAGTAAAAAGGTAGTGGCACCTGATAAATCAAATAGCCCATTAGGTGTAGTTGCAATATCACCTGACCCACAAAATACCCCAACTCTAGCAGACTCTAGCCCTACTACACTGGTCATTTCTGATGCCCCAACTCAGCAGACCCCAACTGCAGCAAACAGTATGATTATGCCAGTTGACATAGCACCAGCTGTACGACGCAAAACCCCCATTCCAACAAAGAGTACACCAAATCTAGTTGCCAAATCCCTTTTCAAACCAGAGAGAGCCCCAATTGCAGCAAATAGGACCCATGTTCCATTTCTTCCCAGTTTAGGAGACGAAGCTTATGTTGTTGTCAGGAACTTTGTGTGCATCTTTCCTTCATGGAAAGATTATACCGCAAACACAGAAAAATTTCCAGTCTTCCTCCGCAACTTACGCGTAAATAATGTACTAATGTTATTCATGGTCATTACTGCATATGTTTCTGCTGACAGAAGACACAAGATTTCATTCTTTTAAATAGGCGAGGAGCAAACTGGATTGTGATGACGAGCAAGAGTTGGTTGCGCTTTTCAAGCACTCGTTGATGAAGTATCGTTCCTACCTGAGGCAAGTGCACTTCGATGGAAAGCCTATGAACGAAATTTCTGTAAAGTCTCCGGTGCTACATTTATCCGATAGTGACTGGAATAATCTTCTTACACATTGGCCTCGGCTGCAGCGCAAGGTACTGTCTGTGATATCACATCACAATTTGAACTACATTTCTACATTTGCCTTAATGTCTCACTTGTACGAAAACTGTTAGCAGAAGAACATTCGTTCTCAAGGGACCACAAAATCTCGCAACTATACTGCACACTGCATTGCTCTTGTGAGTACCTCTTTCCCTGTATGGCCATACTTACTTTCATAGCTGTTTGATTATGTAGCATCATTGCACATGTTAGCCTCGTAATCGTCCATTTGGTGGACATTATAAGATCCGTATGGACACAAATTTAGAATCAACCCAATGATTTTGAAGAGGTTTAGCTCTGCAGCCCTCTTGTAAGGACTGAACGTGGTCTATCACTGTACTTACATTAACAGCTACTCCCTCCGTCCCATAATATAAGAACGTTTTGTATAGTACACCAGTGTTCAAAACACTCTTGTATTATGGGAAGAGGGATTGGTTCATTTTGTAGCATTCTGCATGTTACCTCCCTCGCCCACCATTTACTAAAAAAGATCAGATCTATATTTAATCTTACCAACAAGTAGAATACACAGACAATGCCAGGGTAGAAGTGTAGCCCATTGCTCTTGTCAGTACATTTTGTCCTGTAATGCTTGTACTTCCAGGGATTGGTAGTTGATTATGTAGCATCAATCTGCATCTTATCTTCATTATCCTCTATCCCTTCCAGTATTATCATATCTATAATTACTCTCTACAAAATGTAGAGTACAGGCAATGCTTATGAAGAAGATTATGTGCTGAAATTCTTGAGTTATCCTTTCCTTGACATGGAGAAGGGCATTATAAAGCCGGTGTTAACTGTTAATGTAAGTCAGTCCTTCTAAAGCCTTTATCCTCAACTGCTATTTAATTTGCTCATACTCCCTATCGTTTACTATTGTTTAGTTTGCTGTTTCTTCCAAAATGCATGTTCGTAAGAACTGTAAGTTCTAAGTTTTACTTGTAAAACCAAATTTCTTATTCATACCATGCACATTACTTAATACTCCCTATATGTATGCTTGGTTTTGTGGATCTATAATCCAGTGTGTGGTGAAGCAGCCCACGTTTGCACCTTGTCATCTCCTGTTTTATCTTACTGATGTGGCTGATGATATGAACAACATGCCATGCACATTATCCAAAATAGATACAATGATTTTCTTTGCCCTTCATCTATGCTTGTTATGCTGTCATGGTAATCCAGAAGTGTGGTGAAGCTCCCCGCATTATGAACAAGCCAAATTATGCTATTGATATTTTGAACTTACTCTTTATTTTCTAATTTGAAATTGGATAGAATTGACAGAACAGTTATCATCTTTGTTTATACACGTGCAAAACCTGTCATCTCTCTGCTTTGTTTCAGGGTGATATGCCTGATGGCATGCACAAGTCTGCTGAAGGCTGTGAGACAAACCCAACATATATTGCAGCAAAGAAGGCAAAACATCTTGAAGATAGCGAGACAACCCCAAAGTCTTGTCTTGATGCAATGTTCAAGTTGCTTGAGACTAACAGTCAGACAAGCTCACAGAATTTGTTGTCTGAATCAGTTCGACTTCTTCGGTCCCAAGTTCTAGCAGAAAGGCATTCTGCAACTCAACTTCGACTTGAATTCCTATCTCTAAGAAAGATTGCGGAGAACACCAATGAGAACCTCATCGCTAAACAGCTACACCTGGAAGCTATGACCGACATGCTAGGCCGGTCTCATAGCCTTGCTCAGCAGCTTGCACAGCAGTTCCCCCGCAAGGCTAACCTTTCTTGAACTGTCTTGGAAGTGGTCTCGGTTCAATATTATTTTGTTACGCTGCAATGGTGCCCAGTTTTTGTAATCTGCTTCTTCGTTGCGCTTTATGATCACTGGTGGCGAACTTTGATGCCCAGTGGATGTAATATACCTTAAATCCTTTATTGTATAGTGTAGGTTTATTCTTAGTTACTATGCCGTAATTTCTTTATTGTATAGAGTAGGTTTGTTCTTAATTCCTACTAGTTATTGCCATCATTCGCTATCTGAAAAAAAAAATCAGATGTAGTCGACCGGGCCAAAACATTCGACTCTAACGAGCCAGGTTTTTAGCGGGCCACAATTGGGCCAGCCTGCGTCTTTCTTGGGCCCGAATGATTGGGGCCTTCACACATTGCGCCAGGCCCAAACTTACACCGGCCTATATTTTAGTTGGGCCTTTTGCCGACCCAGCGCTTAGTTTGGCCCAGGTAGCGTTGGGCCATTAACAGGCTGAATATTGTACTGGCCTATTACGGCTGAGATGAAACCACGGGCCTTTAGCAGGCCAAACTACATGTTGGGCCTCAATTTTCACTAGTCGTCGATGGGCCTTCAGCAGGCCGAAATGTAGACTGGGCCGTTATGGGCCCAGTTAGCTCAGGGCCGTTACCAGGCCAAAACATATCTCGGGCCTTAGTTGGCCCACTGATATCATGGGCCTTTAAGAGGCCGAAAGCTTAGTACAGGCATCAACGGGCCGAATTATGCGACAGGCCTTTAACAGGCCCAAAGTCACGTTGGGTTTAACTGTTGCCACCTTTAGCACGAGCCGTTAGTGGGCTCTATGTCCCGACGGACCATATATGGCCCATGGGCTGCACGGGCCATTCCCAGGCCGAAAGTCACACAGGGCTAAAATGGGCCCATGTCTACATCAGGCCTCTAACAGGCCGAAAGTCACTGGGCTATAGTTGGGCCCGAATATTCAGCGAACAATTAACGGGCCAGATCTGGCTTCGGGGCGCAAATGGGCCCAAATATTGGGCGAACAATTAACGGGCCAGATCTGGCTTCGGGCTGTAAATGGGCCCAAATATTGGGCGAACAATTAACAGGCAAGATCTGGTTTCAGGCCGTAAACGGGCCTTTATTAAGCAGGTCGTTATTGGGCTGGCCCACTAGTACCTGATTAAGTTCTACGGGCCTTTGACTGGGCCGGCCTTTTTAACCTATATGGGCCTCTGTTGGGCCCAGCCACATGTCGACGTACCATAGGCATGTCTCCTCCAATGGACGGGCGACATCTGGCCCAGTCACGAGCTGACAGGTGTTCCCTTCGGCCAATCAGAATTTTACACGTGGAAATTTCCCATTGGTCAGGGCTGTTAAATGGTTATCGGATCCAAAATCCGACCCGATAGCTTAACGGCGTTCCGTTATGGTGGATGCCACGTGTCGGTCACCCTTGACGAAAGCACTTCTGTGACGCGTGATTTATCGTCATGGAAGTGGACACTTCCGTGATGATAATTCTGGTAATGTCATGGAACACTTCTATGACAGCACAGGTATGACTATCTTGATTCTGTCATAAATTTGTCATGGATGTACATGCATGACAAAAAACGCGACCTACTGTGACAAACACGTATCATCACGGAAGTGTATTTTTTTGTAGTGTACATATAAGCTTACGACAAAGAAAAATCAGTACCTAAACTATATCCTTCCGATTGGCCCTCTTAATCTTATTTGGAGAAGTTCTTCTGCTGTTAGTAGTGCTTTTGGATGCACAAGAAGCATCATCACTAGATGCATCTGTAGAAAGTTTAGACTAGATTTGTTTTGTTGATCCTGGCGATTTTCTAGGCTCCATATCTAAATCCATAGAAATTTATAAGATCAGGATTCAGAAAAATTTACATTTCAGTGAGAATGTCATTCCTTGCATTAAAAAATGTTGATAACAAAAATGTTGATAACAAAAATTACATTTCAGTGAGAAAATCATTCATTGATTTTCGAACTATATGCTTCACTTTTAATATTGAACGATACACAGAGCAGTTAAAATTTGCTTTTGCTGCTATATACCTCACTTTTCATCATGCTATAATTCACTTTTATCATTAAACTAAACTATATTAAAATTTTCACATTTGACATTTTGAATCACTAGAAAAGTGCGGCAAAAATATTCAGCTGGCTTCGTCTGTACAATTTTCACATTTCACATAATCTATCTAATTATTTTCACAATTCACAAAAACATATTAGGTTACAAATCAGCAATATAGCTACAAATCCATATTATAACCTAAATGAAGAAGGCTGTTAGAAGGTCGGAATCAAGATTCCTGCTTTGGGATTAGAAGGGGCAAGTTTTCCGTGTGAACAAATAGTAAAACAAGATGGAAGAAATAAAACAAACCTGGAGCTGGATTTGTCGGAAATCCACCCACTTCAGCGGATAGATTAAACACACCAACTCCGCCACGACGGAAGAACTTCGATTCAGCCTCAATCCATCTTCGCGAGCGACTTCAGCAAGAATCTAGACCGCAGCGACTCCAGCGAGAAGAAAGAGCGGCGCGGCGAAGCTCAAGGAAGAAGGCAGAGGGAAAGGTAAGGGGATTCACAGAGTGGGAGGAGGGGTGAAGGTTACCGCAGGGCAGTAAATGTAAACTGACATAAAGTGGGTGGTGTGGTCCAGCCTATTATCCTCACATACTGTAAATACATGAGGACTGCAAACAAATACAGAGCATATACGGGGCAGTGGTATTAGTACCATGTCATGCTATCCTATTTTCCCCAAAATCCTAAAAACCTCTCTGGCGACTAGGGCGGCGGGGAGTGGCGGTGCCCGCTGATCTGAATCGGCGGTGCGCAAGGACGAATGGCGGGGGATGGCGACATCCACCGGTCGAGAAGGGAAAGAAAGTGGCGGCGCTCTGTCCCCAGGCTCTGCTAGGGCGCAGATGGAGGAAGCGCTCGGGAGGCTTGAGATCTCGAAAGAGGAGGCAACTATTGGGGAACGTAGTAATTTCAAAAATTTCCTATGCACACGCAAGATCATGGTGATGCATAGCAATGAGAGGGGAGAGTGTGTCCACGTACCCTCGTAGACCGAAAGCGGAAGCGTTAGCATAACGCGGTTGATATAGTCGTACGTCTTCATGATCCGACCGATCCAAGTACCGAACGTACGGCACCTCCGAGTACAGCACACGTTCAACTCGATGATGTCCCACGAACTCCGATCTAGCAGAGCTTTGCGAGAGAGTTCCGTCAGCACGACAGCGTGATGATGGTGTTGGTGATGCTACCGACGCAGGGCTTCGCCTAAGCACCGCTATGATATTACCGACGTGGAATATGGTGGAGGGGGGCACCGCACACGGCTAAGAGATCAATGATCAATTGTTGTGTCTAGAGGTGTCCCCTTGCCTAGGAGGGTGCGCCAAGGGGGGAGTCCTACTCCCACCGGGAGTAGGACTCCACCTTTCCTTGTTGGAGTAGGAGAGGGGAAAGAAGGGAGAGAGGAGGAGAAGGAAAGAAGGGGGGCGCTGCCCCCCCCCTCCTAGTCCAATTCGGACTAGAGGGAGAGGGGGTGCGCGGCCTGCCCTGGCCGCCCCTCCTCTTCTCCCACCAAGGCCCATTAGGCCCAATATACTCCCCGCGGGATTCTGGTAACCCCCCGGTACTCCGGTAAATGTCTGAAACCTCCCGAAACACTTTTGATGTCCGAACATAATCATCCAATATATCGATCTTTACGTCTTGACCATTTCGAGACTCCTCGTCATGTCCGTGATCATATCCGGGACTCCGAACTACCTTCGGTACATCAAAACACAAAAACTCATAATACCGATCGTCACCAAACTTGAAGCGTGCGGACCCTACGGGTTCGAGAACTATGTAGACATGACCGAGACACGTCTCCGGTCAATAACCAATAGCGGAACCTAGATGCTCATATTGGTTCCCACATATTCTACGAAGATCTTTATTGGTCAAACCGCATAACAACATACGTTGTTCCCTTTGTCATCGGTATGTTACTTGCCCGAGATTCGATCGTCGGTATCTCAATACCTAGTTCAATCTCGTTACCGGCAAGTCTCTTTACTCGTTATGTAATGCATCATCCTGCAACTAACTTATTAGCTACGTTGCTTGCAAGGCTTATAGTGATGTGCATTACCGAGAGGGCCCAGAGATACCTGTTCGACAATCGGAGTGACAAATCCTAATCTCGAAATACGCCAACTCAACAAGTAGCTTCGGAGACACCTGTAGAGCACCTTTATAATCACCCAGTTATGTTGTGATGTTTGGTAGCACACAGAGTGTTCCTATGGTAAAGGGGAGTTGCATAATCTCATAGTCATAGGAACATGTATAAGTCATGAAGAAAGCGATAGAAACATACTAAATGATCAAGTGCTAAGCTAACGAAATGGGTCAAGTCAATCACATCATTCTCCTAATGATGTGATCCCGTTAATCAAATGACAACTCATGTCTATGGATAGGAAACTCAACCATCTTTGATCAACGAGCTAGTCAAGTAGAGGCATACCAGTGACACTATGTTTGTCTATGTATTCACACATGTATTATGTTTCCGGTTAATACAATTCTAGCATGAATAATAAAAATTTATCATGATATGAGGGAATAAATAATAACTTTATTATTGCCTCTAGGGCATATTTCCTTCAGTATCCCACTTGCACTAGAGTCAATAATGTAGATTACACAGTAATGATTCTAACACCCTTGGAGCCTTGGTGTTGATCATGTTTTGCTCGTGGAAGAGGCTTAGTCAATGGGTCTGCAACATTCAGATCCGTATGTATCTTGCAAATCTCTATGTCTCCCACCTGGACTTGATCCCGGATGGAATTGAAGCGTCTCTTGATGTGCTTGGTTCTCTTGTGAAATCTGGATTCCTTTGTCAAGGAAATTGCACCAGTATTGTCACAAAAGATTTTCATTGGACCCGATGCACTAGGTATGACACCTAGATCGGATATGAACTCCTTCATCCAGACTCCTTCATTTGCTGTTTCTGAAGCAGCTATGTACTCCGCTTCACATGTAGGTCCCACCACGACGCTTTGTTTAGAACTACACCAACTGACAGCTCCACCATTCAATATAAACACGTATCCGGTTTGTGATTTAGAATCGTCAGGATCAGTGTCAATGCTTGCATCGACGTAACCATTTACGACTAGCTCTTTGTCACCTCCATAAACGAGAAACATATCCTTAGTCATTTTTAGGTACTTCAGGATGTTCTTGAGCGCTGTCCAGTGATCCACTCTTGGATTACTTTGGTACCTCCCTGCTAAACTAATAGCAAGGCACACATCAGGTCTGGTACACAGCATTGCATACATGATAGAGCCTATGGCTGAAGCATAGGGAACATCTTTCTTTTTCTCTCTATCTTCTGCAGTGGTCGGACATTGAGTCTGACTCAACTTCACACCTTGTATTACAGGCAAGAACCCTTTCTTTGCTTGATCCATTTTGAACTTTTTCAAAACTTTATCAAGGTATGTACTCTGTGAAAGTCCAATTAAGCATCTTGATCTATCTCTATAGATCTTGATGCCCAATATATAAGCAGCTTCACCGAGGTCTTTCATTGAAAATCTTTTATTCAAGTATCCTTTTATGCCATCCAGAAATTCTATATCATTTCCAATCAACAATATGTCGTCCACATATAATATTAGAAATGCTACAGAGCTCCTACTCACTTTCTTGTAAATACAGGCTTCTCCAAAAGTCTGTATAAAACCATATGCTTTGATCACACCATCAAAACATTTATTCCAACTCCGAGAGGCTTGCACCAGTCCATAAATGAATCGCTGGAGCTTGCACACTTTGTTAGCACCTTTTGGATCGACAAAACCTTCTGGTTGCATCATATACAACTCTTCTTCTAGAAATCCATTCAGGAATGCAGTTTTGACATCCATTTGCCAAATTTCATAATCATAAAATGCGGCAATTGCTAACATGATTCGGACAGACTTAAGCATCGCTACGGGTGAGAAAGTCCCATCGTAGTCAAACCCTTGAACTTGTCGACAACCTTTCGCAACAAGTCGAGCTTTGTAGACAGTAACATTACCATCAGCGTCAGTCTTCTTCTTGAAAATCCATTTATTCTCGATGGCTTGCCGATCATCGGGCAAGTCAACCAAAGTCCACACTTTGTTCTCATACATGGATCCCATCTCAGATTTCATGGCCTCAAGCCATTTTGCGGAATCTGGACTCATCATCGCTTCCTCATAGTTCGTAGGTTCACCATGGTCAAGTAACATGACCTCCAAAATAGGATTATCGTACCACTCTGGTGCGGATCTTACTCTGCTTGACCTATGAGGTTCGGTAGTAACTTGATCCGAAGTTTCATGATCAATATCATTAGCTTCCTCACTAATTGGTGTAGGCGTCACAGGAACCGGTTTCTGTGATGAACCACTTTCCAATACGGGAGCAGGTACAGTTACCTCATCAAGTTCTACTTTCCTCCCACTCACTTCTTTCGAGAGAAACTCCTTCTCTAGAAAGGATCCAAATTTAGCAACAAATGTATTGCCTTCGGATCTATAATAGAAGGTGTACCCAATAGTCTCCTTTGGGTATCCTATGAAGACACATTTCTCCGATTTGTGTTCGAGCTTATTAGGTTGAAGTTTTTTCACATAAGCATCGCAGCCCCAAACTTTAAGAAATAACAACTTTGGTTTCTTGCCAAACCACAGTTCATAAGGCGTTGTCTTAACGGATTTTGATGGTGCCCTATTTAACGTGAATGCAGCCGTCTCTAAAGCATAACCCCAAAACGATAGCGGTAAATCAGTAAGCGACATCATAGATCGCACCATATCTAGTAAAGTACGATTACGACGTTCGGACACACCATTACGTTGTGGTGTTCCAGGTGGCGTGAGTTGTGAAACTATTCCGCATTGTTTCAAATATAGACCAAACTCGTAACTCAAATATTCTCCTCCACGATCAGATCGTAGAAACTTTATTTTCTTGTTATGATGATTTTCCACTTCACTCTGAAATTCTTTGAACTTCTCAAATGTTTGAGACTTATGTTCCGTTAAGTAGATATACCCATATTTGCTCAAATCATCAGTGAAGGTGAGAAAATAACGATACCCGCCACGAGCCTCAATGTTCATTGGACCACATACATCAGTATGTATAATTTCCAATAAATCTGTTGCTCGCTCCACAGTTCCAGAGAACGGCGTTTTAGTCATCTTGCCCATGAGGCATGGTTCGCAAGTACCAAGTGATTCATAATCAAGTGATTCCAAAAGTCCATCAGTATGGAGTTTCTTCATGCGTTTTACACCAATATGACCCAAACGGCAGTGCCACAAATAAGTTGCACTATTATTATCAACTCTACATCTTTTGGCTTCAACATTATGAATATGTGTATCACTACTATCGAGATTCAACAAAAATAGACCAGTCTTCAAGGGTGCATGACCATAAAAGATATTACTCATATAAATAGAACAACCATTATTCTCTGATTTAAATGAATAACCGTCTCGCATCAAACAAGATCCAGATATAATGTGCATGCTTAACACTGGCACCAAATAACAATTATGCAGGTCTAAAACTAATCCCAAAGGTAGATGTAGAGGTAGATTGCCGACCGCGATCACATCGACTTTGGAACCATTTCCCACGCGCATCATCACCTCGTCCTTAGCCAATCTTCGCTTAATCCGTAGTCCCTGTTTCGAGTTGCAAATATTAGCAATAGAACCAGTATCAAATACCCAGGTGCTACTGCGAGCATTAGTAAGGCACACATCAAATAACATGTATATCACATATACCTTTGTTCACCTTGCCATCCTTCTTATCCGCCAAATACTTGGGGCAGTTCCGCTTCCAGTGACCAGTCCCTTTGCAGTAGAAACACTCAGTCTCAGGCTTAGGTCCAGACTTAGGTTTCTTCTCCTGAGCAACAACTTGCTTGTTGTTCTTCTTGAAGTTCCCCTTCTTCTTCCCTTTACCCTTTTTCTTGAAACTGGTGGTCTTGTTGACCATCAACACTTGATGCTCCTTCTTGATTTCTACCTCCGCATCTTTTAGCATTGCAAAGAGCTCGGGAATAGTCTTGTTCATCCCTTGCATATTATAGTTCATCACGAAGCTCTTGTAGCTTGGTGGCAGTGATTGAAGAATTTTGTCGATGACACTATCATCAGGAAGATTAACTCCCAGTTGAATCAAGTGATTATTATACCCAGACATTTTGAGTATATGTTCATTGACAGAACTATTCTCCTCCATCTTGCAGCTATAGAACTTATTGGGGACTTCATATCTCTCAATCCGGACATTTGCTTGAAATATTAACTTCAACTCCTGGAACATCTCGTATTCTCCATGACGTTCAAAACATCGTTGAAGTCCCGGTTCTAAGTCGTAAAGCATGGCACACTGAACTATCGAGTAGTCATCAGCTTTGCTCTGCCAGCCGTTCTTAACGTCGTCGGTTGCATCTACAGCAGGCGTGGCACCCAGTGGTGCTTCCAGGATGTAATTCTTCTATGCAGCAATGAGGATAATCCTCAAGTTACGGACCCAGTCTGTGTAATTGCTACCATCATCTTTCAACTTAGCTTTCCCAAGGAACGCATTAAAATTCAACGGAACAACAGCACAGGCCATCTATCTACAATATCATAGACAAGCAAAAATACTATCAGGTACTAAGTTCATGATAAATTAAAGTTCAATTAAGCATATTACTTAAGAACTCCCACTTAGATAGACATCCCTATAATCATCTAAGTGGTCACGTGATCCAAATCAACTAAACCATCTCCGATCATCACGTGAGATGGAGTAGTTTTCAATGGTGAACATCACTATGTTGATCATATCTACTATATGATTCACGCTCGACCTTTCGGTCTCAGTGTTCCGAAGCCATATCTGCATATGCTAGGCTCGTCAAGTTTAACCTGAGTATTATGCGTGTGTAAAATTGTCTTACACCCGTTTTATTTGAATGTAGAGCTTATCACACCCGATCATCACGTGGTGTCTCAGCACGAAGAACTTTCGCAACGGTGCATACTCAGGGAGAACACTTGTACCTTGAAATTTAGTGAGAGATCATCTTATAATGCTACCGTCAATCAAGCAAAATAAGATGCATAAAGGATAAATCACATGCAATCAATATAAGTGATATGATATGGCCATCATCATCTTGTGCTTGTGATCTCCATCTTTGAAGCACCGTCATTATCACCATCTTCACCGGCGCGACACCTTGATCTCCATCGTAGCATCATTGTCGTCTCGCTAACTATTGCTTCTACGACTATCGCTGCCACTTAGTGATAAAGTAAAGCAATTACAGGGCGATTGCATTGCATACAATAAAGCAACAACCATATGGCTCCTGCCAGTTACCGATAACTCTGTTACAAAACATGACATCTCATACAATAAAATTTAGCATCATGTCTTGACCATATCACATCACAACATGCCCTGCAAAAACAATTTAGACGTCCTCTACTTTGTTGTTGCAAGTTTTACGTGGCTGCTACGGGCTGAGCAAGAACCGTTCTTACCTACCCATCAAAACCACAATGTATTTCGTCAAGTTAGTGTTGTTTTAACCTTCTCAAGGACCGAGCGTAGCCACACTCGGTTCAACTAAAGTTGGAGAAACTGACACCCGCCAGACACCTATGTGCAAAGCACGTCGGTAGAACTAGTCTCGCGTAAGCGTACGCGTAATGTCGGTCCGGGCCGCTTCATCCAACAATACCGCCGAACCAAAGTATGACATGCTGGTAAGCAGTATGACTTGTATCGCCCACAACTCACTTGTGTTCTACTCATGCATAAAATATCTACGCATAAACCTGGCTCGGATGCCACTATTGAGGAACGTAGTAATTTCAAAAATTTCCTACGCACACGCAAGATCATGGTGATGCATAGAAACAAGAGGGGAGAATGTGTCCACGTACCCTCGTAGACCGAAAGTGGAAGCATTAGCACAACATGGTTGATGTAGTCGTACGTCTTCACGATCCGACCGATCCAAGTACCGAACGTATGGCACCTCCGAGTTCAGCACACGTTCAGCTCGATGACGTCCCACGAACTCCGATCCAGCAGAGCTTTGCAGGAGTGTTCTATCAGCACGACGGCGTCATGACGATGTTGACGATGCTACCAACACAGGGCTTTGCCTAAGCACCGCTACGATATTACCGAGGTGGAATATGGTGGAGGGGGCACCGCACACGGCTAAGAGATCAATGATCGATTGTTGTGTCTAGAGGTGCCCCCTTGCCCCCGTATATAAAGGAGCAAGGGGGAAGGCGGCCAGCCTAGGAGGAGGGCGCGCCAAGGGGGAAGTCCTACTCCCACCGGGAGTAGGACTCCACCTTTCCTTGTTGGAGTAGGAGAAGGGAAGGAAGGGAGAGAGGAGGAGAAGGAAAGAAGGGAGGCGCCCCCCTCCTAGTCCAATTCAGACTAGAGGGGGAGGGGATGCGCGGCCTGCTCTGGCCGCCCCTCCTCTTCTCCCACCAAGGCCCATTAGGCCCAGTATACTCCCCGGGGGGTTCCGGTAACCCCCCGGTACTCTGGTAAAAGTCCGAAACCTCCCGAAACACTTCCGGTGTCCGAACATAGTAATCCAATATATCGATCTTTACGTCTCGACCATTTCGAGACTCCTCGTCATGCCCGTGATCATATCCAGGACTCCGAACTACCTTCGGTACATCAAAACACAAAAACTGATAATATCGATCGTCACCAAACTTTAAGCGTGCGGACCCTACGGGTTCGAGAACTATGTAGACATGACCGAGACACGTCTCCGGTCAATAACCAATAGCAGAACCTGGATGCTCATATTGGTTCCCACATATTCTACGAAGATCTTTATCGGTCAAACCGCATAACAACATACGTTGTTCCCTTTGTCATCAGTATGTTACTTGCCCGAGATTTGATCGTCGGTATCTGAATACCTAGTTCAATCTCGTTACCGGCAAGTCTCTTTACTCGTTACGTAATGCATCATCCCGCAACTAACTCGTTAGCTACATTGCTTGCAAGGCTTATAGTGATGTGCATTACCGAGAGGTCCCAGAGATACCTCTCCGACAATCGGAGTGACAAATCCTAATATCGAAATACGCCAACTCAACAAGTACCTTCGGAGACACGTGTAGAGCACCTTTATAATCACCCAGTTACGTTGTGACGTTTGGTAGCACACAAAGTGTTCCTCTGGTAAACGGGAGTTGCATAATCTCATAGTCATAGGAACATGTATAAGTCATGAAGAAAGCAATAGCAACATACTAAACAATCAAGTGCTAAGCTAACGAAATGGTTCAAGTCAATCACATCATTCTCCTAATGATGTGATCCCGTTAATCAAATGACAACTCATGTCTATGGCTAGGAAACTCAACTATCTTTTATCAACGAGCTAGTAAAGTAGAGGCATACTAGTGACACTATGTTTGTCTATGTATTCACACATGTATTATGTTTCCGGTTAATACAATTCTAGCATAAATAATAAACATTTATCATGATATGAGGAAATAAATAATAACTTTATTATTGCCTCTAGGGCATATTTCCTTCAGCATCCCCGTTGGTAATCAATGATATGGAAGAAGAAGGGGCTCTGAGGTGGCTGCTGGCAGGCAAAGTTCTGCATCGCACACTGCTCCATATTCAGACAATCTCCAATGCCCTACGTCCGGCCTGGGGAAATCCTAGGGGACTGGATGTTCGGCCACTGGGAGAAAATATGTTTGTTGTTGAGTTCAAAACCAAGCGTGATCACGATCCTGTTTGGGAGGGCTCGCCATGGCACATCAGCAAGAACGCTGTGATCTTGGAGGAATTTGAGTCGCACATGCAGCCATCTGAGCTTAAGTTTGACAAGCTGCAGATTTGGGCTAGGGTAGTCAACCTACCCTACAATCCGCGGAACGATAAGTGGGGGCTTGCTATTGCGCAATAGATTGACAAAGAGGCTACTGTGATTTAGATTGATCCGGTGGGAGGATTTTTGAGAGCCCGCGTTACAATAGATGTTACAAAACCTTGCTGCCGATGGGTGTTGATTGATTCGGCAAAATGGAAAAAACAGGATTGGTACAATATAGAGTATGAACAAGTGCCCCACTTCTGTTTTTGGTGTGGCCGATTGGGACATGCCGACCCATTCTGTCCCACGTCGGGGAAGAGAGATGAGAACGGTGATCTACCATTCAAATCCAGTCTTAGGGCGTCGGAAGATCAAAAGAGAGCTAGTTCGGCTGACAGCTCGACGAAAGACAAGCAGGATCCTACAAATAGCACTAAGGAATCGTGTGCTTCAAGTGTACAGAAGAACGAGGGATCGGAGGCAACCTCTCCTCTGAAGAAAACCACGCGATATAAATGGAAGGGTGGCCCCCAACAGAACCAAGTGTACCACAAAGTGACACCACTGCTCCTCTTGCCATTACGATGGGAGAGGGTGACCTGAGCAACATGGAATTCCAAAATTCAGAGGACTCTAGCAAAGTTAACAGTGTTGAGGAGGAGGGTTGTCAGCGTGAACCCAAGAAGAAGAGACCAACACCGCCTCCTTCAGAAACTTCGGCAGCGGCTGCTAGTCAGCGCTACCCGACCCAATGAATGTGTTGAGCTGGAACTGCCGAGGGCTTGGGAATCCTTGGTCATTTCGAGAGCTTCGCAAAGTTGTGAAGCAGGAAGGCCTCGATTTGCTTTTTGTCATGGAGACCAAGATAAAAGGCAAAAAAGTGGAAGCTTTAAAGTTTT
Source organism: Triticum dicoccoides (assembly GCF_002162155.2). Taxonomy (NCBI): domain Eukaryota; kingdom Viridiplantae; phylum Streptophyta; class Magnoliopsida; order Poales; family Poaceae; genus Triticum; species Triticum dicoccoides. The sequence continues at coordinate 403,650,616 of NC_041387.1, forward strand.
TTTAGGTTTTTCAAATTGTTTTGACATCGATAGTGATGGCCTTAGTGGAGGAATAAGACTTTTTTGGTCCAAGGATGTTGATGTTGCTTTGCAAAATTATAGCATCTCGCATATTGATGTAACAGTCAACAAAGATAATAAAAAGTGGATATTTACTGGTTTGTATGGAGAGCCACGAGTGGAAAACAGGCACCACACTTGGCGTTTCATGAGGACCTTGTTTGCTCTTGAGCATGATGCCTGGATGATTATGGGCGATTTTAATGAGATACTTCACGCCGATGAGCAATTTGGGGCCAATGCTAGACCGGAACATCAGATGAGACCATTTCGGGAAGCATTGGAAGACTGCTCACTCCAAGATCTGGGGTGGAGAGGCATCCCTTTCACGTGGGACAATAGACAAGATGGTGCAGCAAATATCAAAGCTAGGCTTGATAGAGCCTTGGCAAACCATCAGTTTTTGCAGTTGTTCAAATTTGTGACGGTAAAACATATCAGTAGTGCTGAGTCTAATCACTGTTATGTATTGGCCCAACTGAAGACTTCGGTGTCTACCTACTGGTCTTGGGCGGCGAGGTTGTTCCGTTATGAAAATGTCTGGCAATCCCATGCATGGTATGATGAGGTTGTTCGAAATTTGTGGCCTTCGGGATCTGGCCAGCGAGGCTTACAAGGCATCATTGATGTGCTTGGTGAAGTTCAGCAGCGGCTGGAGCATGGGGACAAAAAGAATTTGGTGACTTATCAAAGAAGGTCCGTAAGCTGCAGCAACGCTTAGATCGATTGCGTGCTCTATCCATCGGTCGCGGGCCGACGGATGAGGAGAAGGCATGTGCGTCGCAACTTCGGGAGGCGCTGCAACAAGAGGAAGTATGGCTGAAACAGCGGTCGAGAGTGCTTTGGTTGCGTGAGGGTGATCGAAACACTGGTTATTTTCAAGCTCAGTGCGCTCAACGCAAAAGAACAAACAAGATTATCTCCCTAGAAAAAGCAAATGGGCAGATTTGTGTTGAGCCATCTGAGATTAAGGAAGAGATCAGCAACTTTTATGGGACTCTGTACACGTCACAAGGGTACAGGCCTATGAACGAGCTGCTAAATTGTGTTACTCCCCAAGTCACCGAGTTAATGAATGAAAATCTGGAAAAAGATTATGTGGCTGAAGAGGTGAAACGAGCACTGTTTGATATGGCTCTGTCGAAGGCTCCGGGTGTTGACGGTTTTACCGCTGGGTTTTACCAACGACACTGGGACATTCTTGGATCATATGTGACTCACGCAGTGCTAGAATTCTTGAATGGGGGAGAGTTACCGTTGGGTCTGAATGACACTGCGATCACTTTAATACCCAAGGTACGGAACCCGCAGAAAATTTCTCAATATAGACCGATTGCTCTATGTCCAGTCTTGTATAAAATTGCGGTAAAAGATATTGCAAACAGGGTACGAGTTATCCTTGATGAAATCATAGGAGAGGAACAAAGTGCATTTGTGCCAGGCTGTTTAATTACGAACAATGTGCTTGCGGCCTATCAGAGTGTTCATGCTATCAGGCGGCGCGAAAAAGGTAAAAACTGCAGTTGTGCAGTTAAGTTGGATATGCTCAAAGCATATGATAGAGTTGAATGGCATTATTTGGAGGCCATTTTATACAAGTTGGGGTTCAATGATCGTTTCACAAGACTTGTTATGAAGTGTGTGACCTCAGTAAGATTTACTATTAAGGTGAATGGTGATATGTTGCCCTATTTCAATCCGTCTAAAGGACTCCGGCAAGGTGATCCCATGTCACCATATCTATTCCTGTTGTGTGCTCAATGCTTGACGTCTTTATTGAACAACTATCGGGGAGCTCACATTGATAGAGGCATAAGGGTGAGTATCCATGCTCCCTGGGTCAATCATTTGCTCTTTGCTGATGACTGCTTGATTTTCCTTAATGCAAATGCCCATAGTGCAGAAAGATTGAATGAGATTCTCCGGATTTACTCGGACTGTTCTGGTCAAGTGGTGAACTGAGAGAAGAGTTCCATTTTTTTCAGTGGAAACACGTCGCAACCACTTCGTACGTCCTTGAAGAATACACTTGGCATTGTTGTTGAGGCGTTCTCGGAACGCTACCTTGGGCTACCGACGGCGGTTGGCAGAATAACTAGTGGCACTTTTGACCATATTGGTGAGCGAAGCAGAAGCAAGATGGGTGGATGGTCAGAATGAAACCTTGCGTGTGCAGCAAGGGAAGTGTTGTTAAAGTCAAATATTCGGGCCATTCCAACCTTCAGTATGAGCTGCTTCCTATTGACAAAAAAGGTATGCAAGGGTTTAACATCGAGCATGGCCAAATACTGGTGGGGGAGCTCTATAGACAAGCGCTCTTTGCACCGGCTGTCCTGGGAGAGGCTTACCATACCAAAAATTAAGGGGGGATGGGCTTTAGGGACTTCCAGTGCTTCAACTTGGCGGTGCTGGGGAAGCACGGCTGGCGCCTACTGACACATCCTAGCTCCTTAAGTGCCCGAGTTTTGAAAGGAAAATATTTCCCACAAACTGATTTTCTTCATGCAACGGTTCCCGCTCGTTCCTCAGCAACTTGGCGGGCTATAGTGGCGGGCAAGAAAGCTCTACAGGAGGGTTTGATCCATCGAGTTGGCGATGGCTCATCTATATCAACCTGGACAGACCCATGGATCCCAGGCACTAGTTCCATGAAGCCAATGGGGCGCATTGGCTCAGCTCCAATTGACAAGGTATTTGATCTTATTGATAATTACACTGGCAATTGGAATGTGGAACTGGTTCGTCAAAATTTTCTACAGTCGGATGCGGAGGCTATTCTCAATATTCCTCTAAACCCTGCTGGTGGAGATGATATCTTAGCATGGTCATTGGAAAAGTCTGGTAGCTATACAGTGAAATTTGCGTATCGATCTCTTGTAACTCGCAACGAGCATGGCTCTCTAGAGGAAGGGATGACTACGGAATCTTCATCAGCAAATAAACACTCATGGTCTGCACTTTGGAAACTCCATGTGATACCAAAGGTATGAATATTCTGGTGGAGAGTACTTCGGGGTATCTTACCAGATTCAGTTACTCTTAAGTACAAGCACATCAAACCCATTGGCCGGTGTGACATCTGTCGTGCAGTGGATGAAGATTTGATGCACGCCTTGGTAAATTGCACTCACGCAAAGAGCTTTTGGATTGCGGCAAAGGATCGTTCTGATCTTCGGCTGCCAAGACTATGCCCAGACACATGGGCGAGGGACATCTTGCTTGATATTGTGTTTTCAGATGATGACAGATGCAAGATCATTACTATCATGCACTCAATTTGGTCCTCGCGAAACAAATGGACACATGACGAGGAGGAGTATAACCCCGTGCAAGCGATCAAATGGGTGCATGAGACCCTATCTCTGCCGGAACTACCATTGAAAGGAAAGAAGCTCTCGATGGGCCAATGCTGGAGGCCACCTGAACCTGGCTGGGTTACTATTAATACTGATGGTGCAATAGCCATGGATGAGCTGAAGGGTGGGGCGGGCGGGGTGGCTCGGTCCCATTTAGCTTTTCTGGGAGCATGGAGCGAACCCCTCGACGGGGTTTCAGATCCTTTCATTGCTGAACTGCTAGCTTTCAGAGAAAGTGTGATATTTGCCCAGCTTCGGGGGTATTCACATGTTACCATTGAGGTAGACTGCAGTGAGCTTGTCAACCTCTGGAACTTGCGCAGCAACTCAAAATCAATTGCAGCGCCTATTTTGAGGGAAGTGGAGGAGTTAGTGTCTAGTTTTGTATCCTTTTCGGTTACTCATGTTAGGAGGAATCTGAATGCAAAGTTAGCTTGCACGTTAGATGGGACTGATAGTTGGCTGGATAAGACTCCAGATTTCCTAGTTGACTGCCTTCGTGCAGATTGTAACTGAAGTAATAAACTCCCTGTTTCGATGCAAAAAGAAAATATACGGGACAGTGGGCCAGCATAAACACGAATCGCGACGCAAAACATCCGGTGTAGGATCTACCGGTAGGATACGGAACCGCTCAATATGACTTTCCCGGGCAAACAGCCTGTCGTCGGCCCGTGGTCCGAAGCACGGACGGAGAAACGGCAGAGCCACAAAGAGCAATGCTACACAGACGACATCTTGGCAGCCGATTCATGCACGACACATGTTAGCAGCCGTCCATCACTTTGGCTCCATGGGTTAGTGCCATCGATCACAACTTCGTGCAGGCATCGTCCGCCAAGGTGTCGTGTGCATAGTGATTTCGAGCCACAAAACCAGGATGGCCATCTCCCCTCTGAACACCACGACGGGTCTAGCAGTGGCCGGACACGTTCGTCCCGTTCCGTCGGGTCTCACTCGGGAGACAGTGCATGCAGGTCGCCAATGTCAGATCATCCATCCTCCGCGCCCGTCGCGCGCACTGTACGTGGAACGGTACTAATGGCTCGTTCGTTGCGCGGTCGGTGTCCGCGACTGTAGGGGCTGTACGACCGGTAATATATAGACCGGTCCGTCCCGAGTTCCATACATGTGGCGCGCTCGTAAGCTTCGAAGATTGCCACTAAACTAAAATTGATAATTGAACGTCCTGTCTGAATCAGACTTCCAGTCAGATTCCTAAGACTTTTGCTGCTTGGCAAGCAGAGATCAGTCTGTCACTGTTGCCGGTGGGCGGTGGCCTGGTGCACTGGTATAATTACACGCGGTTCATTGCCGATCCATCAACTATGGCCCCTTTGTTTCAAAAAAAGCTTCAACTATGGCCCTACTCAACAGACTATATTCACCAGCGTATGTCGATCCGTTTACGTCGCTAAATTAGCATTGCTGGATGCCACCTTTTCTCCTCCGTGGCGTCCATTCATCCATGTGTGTCAGCTCCCCTCCGCCTGTGCAATTATTTTGCGATCGATCGATCTAGCAACTTGGGTGGTTGGGTTCGACTCAAAGTTTCGAAAGAAATTTTTGAATCTCGCATTCACCACCCTCCTCTGGTCGATATACTCATGGTCCTAAGAGAGAGAGAGAGTTGGGACCAACGTAGCATCAGCTGCGTGCTGCGTGCTGCGTGGCTACGAGCCGAGCTTGTCAGGTGCGGGGACGTGATGATGCGTTCGCATGTGCTACCTGCGCCTCTGATTAATCCACGGCCACCTTTTATTACTGTACCTTTGAACTTGCACTACACCCACGGTTATACCGTGAAGGATGGATGACGTGTGTCTTGAGAAGAGAATGTATCAGAGGAATTATTAGGGGGCCGTCGGCTGGTGGACGAGTTGGATTGCTCACCGGCCGCGACTATGTGCCACATATCGTGGGATTTGTCCGTTGGCGCGTTGATCATATCACCCAAGGAGGAGGAGCTCATCACCAAGCCGCTCAGTGCACTGGCGGCGTACGTTTCGGCTTTAGTTTGGTGTGTGTTGGTGCCATGCCATGTGGGTGCATTGTATGAGTTGTATCATGACAAAGCCTAACTATTTGTTAGAATGCTACGTGCTACCCTGCTGCATGAGAATGTGCCTGATGTCTAGCATAGCATAGAGACGTAGTACATAATGTGGGCTAGTTTCTCTTCACTCGGTCAATGGCCCGTAGAGAATATTCTAGTGTCATGACAGCTATCTAGTGTCAATTGCGGAAGCAATTGTACTCCCATTCCCATAGAAAAGCTGAATCGTAATACATACATATATATAATACTAGGTCAGTAGCTAAGGCATTCCTAACCTATAGTTTCCTAGGACTAATCATGAAAAGCCTTTTTCCAAAGGACCATCGTACGCCCAAAATAGTGGCACTATCAGTATAATATAATTAAGAGATTCTATATGCACTCCTGTAAGGCCGTAATCATGCATCGGCTGTTAAGATCCCGATCGGCGCCAAGGATGTATAGCTAGGCTAGCTCGCACGTACGTACCGGAATGCACGCCGGGGGAGGCAGGATAGAAATGGTGTGCCCGCATGTCAGTGACCAGCCGAGGCGGTGGGCGAGGTGTCCCGTACGCTGTCCTTTGTCAGCACGCGCGTTCTCTTGTGGATCTGGAAACGCCCCCAATGATGCGGCGGCCGCGGGAAGGAAGAGGTCGACGGACTCGGCCATCTGCCCGACACGGCACGTGCCCCCCTCCTCCCATGTGCGCCCATCCGTCGATCCATCTACATTTATTTATGGCCCTACCGGCCAGTACGCCGTGCCTAACACCACCCAGGTCCGATTTTTTGTTAAAAAAGACCGTTCGCTCAACGGAATTGGCAAAAAAGATCACCTTCGGATAAAATTAACAGAAGAGACCACCCCAACCGTGGCGTCAGGCGCGCGAGACAACACGTGGCACCTGCCGCCACGCCGCCAGGCGGCAGCACCTGCCGTCACCTGCCGCCACATGCCCAGGCGGCAGCGAGCGCATAACAGCCAGCCACTGCCCAAGACGGAACGGGGCGATTGCATGTGGCCCTGCCGCCTAGCGGCGTGGCGGCAGTACTGTTTTGCATGCACTGTGTTTGCATGCTACTACATTTCATTTAGTTTCTGTTCTGTTTCATCTGCATTTCGTTTCATCTGCGTTTTGTTTCGTCTGACGAATAATACCACAGATTCGTATACCTATGATGTTGATTCCTGTGTTTTGTTTCGTCTGCGTTTCGTTTCGACTGACGAATAATGCCACAAATTCGTATACCTATGATGTTGATTTCTGTGTTTTATTTCGTCTGCATTTTGTTTCGTTTGTCTTGTTTCGTCTAACGAGATGTCGATTCCTACGCATGCAGTACAATGTTTTTGAAAATAACAATCGTTTATTTACAAATAATAATATGAGCCTCTGTCACGGGCCTCATGGTCAGCCTCCTCGCGCCGGGCGATTCAGCCGGCGGACCTTCACCGCCGGAGGCCTCATCGTCGGCCTCCTCGCGCCGGGCGAGTCACCCAGCGGACCTTCACCGCCGCGGGTCTCATCGTCGGGATCATCGCCTGGCGTACCTTCGCCCCCCAGGCCTCATCTCGGCCTCTTCGTGTCGGCCTCATCGCCTGGCGGACCTTCCCCGCCGCAGGCCTCATCGTTGGCCTCCTCGCGTCGACGTCGACATCGACGATGAGGCATGCGGCGGCAAAGATACGCGAGGAGGCAGACGAACGTTGAGGCCGACGGTGAGGCCCGCGATGGAGCAGGTCCGTCGGGCGATGATGTCGGCGCGAGGAGGCCGACGATGAGGTCTGCGGTGGCGAAGGTCCGCCGGGCGATGAGGCCGACACGAAGAGGCCGACGATGAGGCTTGCGTCGGCGATGGTCCGCCAGGCGATGAGGCCGACGCGAAGAGGTCGGCGATGAGACCCACGGCGGTGAAGGTCCGCTGGGTGACTCGCCCGGCGCGAGGAGGCCGACGATGAGGCCTGCGGCGGTGTAGGTCCGTCGGGTGAATCGCCCGGCGCGAGAAGGCCGACCATGAGGCCCGTGACGGAGGCTCATATTATTATTTGTAAATAAACAATTATTGTTTGCAAAAACAGTGTACTGCATGCGTAGGAATCAACATCATAGTATACGAATCTGTGGCATTATTCGTCAGACGAAACAAAATGCAGACGAAACAAAATGCAGATGAAACAAAATACAGACGAAATGAAACGTAGTAGCATGCAAACACAATGCATGCAAAATAGTACTGCCGCCACGCAGCTAGGCGGCAGGGGCAACATGCAATGCCCGTTCCGTCTTGGGCAGTAGCTAACTGTTATGCGCTTGCTGCCGCCTGGGCAAGTGGCGGCAGGTGCTGTCGCCTGCCGGCGTGGCGGCAGGTGCCACGCGTCGGTTGGCGCGCCTGCCGCTAGCTAGGGTGGTCTCTTCTGTCAATTTCATTCGGAGGTGGTCTTTTTTGCAATTTCGTTGAGCAGATGGTCTTTTTGACAAAAAAATCCCCAGGTCCCAGGGGTACATGCCTCCTGCTCCTGATCCACTCCGTTCCAACCACAACCAGCCATGGGCTTGTCGACCACAGCAACGCCACCTCATCCCATCCCATGGGGCTTACCACGAGTCCCAAGGCGGGAGATCGTGCGCTCGTGGCTAGCTGTGGATCTTGAGATTTTATTTTTATAACAATCGGTGTACGTGTGCGATCTTTTTGTTTCGTACTGATTCGGAAAAGAGGGCGAGCGGCGTAAAGGAGGTGCAACCAAAGACGGGGCTGCCGCTTTGCAGAAACCACACGGCTCTCCCAAAGCCAACCTGGCGCCTCGCGCCATTTCCAAGAATTAAAGTCATAAGCTGGGTCAGAGGACCTCTGATTACCCATATGTAGATTATGCTCGTCACGGTTTCGGTCTACTTTAGATGTAAAGTCTGTTCGGTGCGTTGCTAATGTCCAGAAGTGCAAACATAGCCAGGGGAGTAACAACTCGTGTGGAAATTCGTTATTCGCGGGAACATGCGTGTACAATTGTATACTTGAACGAAAGACATGGGCACACAAAAATAGCATAATGTAGTGGTATTTTTTTTGCTTTCGCGCCAAATTTATCCAACTGCGCCCTGCTGATGGACGAGTTGATGTGACTTCTCACAACTACCAACACCTCCAAACGAACTTGGGGGATTTTTCACGCTCACTGCCCCGCCTCTATACACAACACGCAACAACTTACAAAAGACAATACTCGCATATTACGGAAAAGAACGAATATTACTAGTACTAATTTTGTTAAATAACCGGCAACAGTAGCAATGGCCATTATTAAGCTCTTCCTTTGCTCTCTGCTTTTCCATATTTTGGGGGATTTCTGGAATTCTTTTTTACTTTTACCGGGAGAAGACGGGGCTGAGGGTTTTGGAGAACCCGCGGAGCGCGCCGTATCCGCGGGAGGTGAAGCCGAGGCAGCCGAGCACGCCCTGCCGGTACGGCAGGAACGTCCGCCGTCGCATCTCCTCCGCTTGCGCCCTGTTCGGCGCCGCGTAAAGCCTCTCGTGCGCGGCCGCTACCGTCGTTGAGCGCCGCCGGCCCTTGGACCTGCCCTGACCCCGCGTCGTCCGGGATTCGTCGCCCTCACCGACGCCACCGCTGGCCGCCGCTCCCGTCTCCGATTGCGGTGATGGCCTCGCCCCGCGCAGCTTCGCGATGACCTTGTCCCTCGACGCCCACGAAGGCGAGAACTGCCATGCCTTCTCCGGCTTGGCGGCGGCCGCAGGGGCTTCGTGCGCATTGGCGCTGCCGGGCTCGCTTTTGCTGCGGTGGAGGAGCATGTCCTTGAGGATCACCCACCGCCGGGACCCACGGGCGGACGATGAGGACGACGAGGAGGAGGCCGACGAGGACGAGGAGGAGCGCGACGAGGCGGTGACCGGCGGCGGGGCCTCCTGCGGCCCAGTCGAGAGGGACACGGAGCCAAGATCCGGCGCGGGGACGAGCGCACCGAGCAGTTTGAACCGCGGGGACGGGCTGCGCATCGGGGACATCGACCGGGCGCGGCGGTGCACGGAGCCGCTCCGGAACGTGGGCTCGCGGCCGCGCGCGGGACCGTGCCGCCGTTCGCTGTCATCTTCGTCGCTGTCGGGGTCGAGATCCGGGAGCGGGGACAGGGTGAGCGGCCGGATCTGGCCGTTCTGGAAGAGCTCGTCAGCAGAGATCATGTGCTCGCCAGGGCCGCCGAACTCGAACTCCGCGTCACCTAGTCCACCGTACCCGCCGCCATTAGGGGCACCAGCGGCAGCGGAGGAGGACGAGAACAGCAGGTGGTGGATGGGGCTGGCCGGTGCACTGAAAAAATAGCCGCCGCCGCCGCCGCCGCCGCCGAAGATGGCAGGGGAACGGCCGGGGCTGGACGGCGCGCTGGCGAAAGGGGTGGAGCAGGAGCTGTCGATGTCCTCGTCCATGGCTCGTCCTAGTAGTTCGCTTTGAGTTGCGGATAGTGGGTATCTGGGAATATGGAGGGAGATGGGATGAGAGGTTATAAATGGAGGGACTGCCGCGCTGTTAACTGTCCGGTAGCCCGATAGCTGGAGACGGCGATGGATGGGGTCAGCAGATTGATCTGCTTGGATCGGGTTTACTCCCGTTCGTGACACAAATGATTTCGAGTAAATTTGTGTTAATAAAATTTGTATGATTTCTTGCTGTGGGTCTAGTTTGATTTGTACGATTGGTAATTTTAGAGTTTTTCCTTTGTATGTTTTTTGTAAAAAATATATGAAAACATTAAAAATTTGACGTCAAATTCTTAGGAATGCAATCTGACATTTTTCATGGCAATTTGTATTGACCCGATGGTGGTAAATTTAGTTTGCAAGTATGGTAACTTTCTGACAGAAAAATGAACTAAGTCGGATTTTTCATGCTCGCCAACTAAACTTGGCATCCACAAAACGATCAAAATGATTTTTGGTCGACTGCTAATGTTTCTCGGATTTTTTGCGTCAGATTTTTTGACGTCATTTTTTTACACAATTTAAACGATTGTTTTGATGGAGAAAAAATAAAACTACTCCACTATGTATAAGCAGGAGCCTCCACGCTTGCTTGCTAGGGTTGCTCTGTTTGCAAGATCAGCATGTGCAGCAAGTTCACGGGGCTTGAAGTATCACCCATGGCAGCATTCACATGGCAGTCTCGTGCACCCCTTCAGTGTCCCTTCTTTGCTTGGCTTGCACCGAAGGACCGGTGCTGGACATCACATAGATTGGCTAGATAGGGACTACTGCGCCAGGATGCGTGCCCACTGTGCGAGCAGCATGAGAAGACCATGGACTATCTCATGGTCACTTGCGTCTTTGCGAGGGAAGTATGTCACTGGATCAATGTGCATACAGGGAGACCGGACTTTGAACCCCGGGACGACGAGACTTTGGCCGAGTGGTGCATCAGGCGGGATCTTAGGATCGAGCGCCGGAAATCTACACGGGCGAAATGCCTTCTCGGCATGTGGATCTTGTGGAAGCATCGAAACGACATCGCGTTCAATGGGGCGTCTCCGTCCATCGCTCAAATCACGCAGCGAATAGCGCGAGGATGGTAGGATATGCAGGAACGCGGGCTTAATCAAGGGGAACGACAAGGGTTTTCCGTAGAGGTCGCAGTGCGGGTAGATAGTGAGTAGTTAGCTAGGGTATCTATGGTGGCGGGCGGCGAAACTCCCCCGATGTAAATACTCTTGTGCGCTATGGACTTTGGGAGTCTTTCCCACCCTTCTACAATGAATGATAGGCACACTCGTGTGTATTCGAGAAAAAAGGGTTGCTTTGCTCACACTCTCTCATTCTCTCCAGATCTAAACAAGACATATGGTCTCTCTCTCCCTCTCTCTCCTAGGACCATGAGTATATCAACCAGAGGAGGGTGGTGAATGCGAGATTCAAAATTTCTTCCGAAACTTTGACTCGAACCCAAACACTGCAGCGGAATAAACTGAGTAGATCAAGCACTGAAGAAAAATAGATTTTTTTGAGGCAATGAAGAAAAATAGATAGAATTGGACCGAAAGATAAGGTAGAATTTCATGAGCCAATAGTGGGTCGAAATATACCTCGGCCCATGATTGGCCCATTTACATGACGGGCGATTAACAGGCCAAAATATATCTTGGTCCTTGATTGTCCCAATTACATAATGGGCTGTCAGAAGGCCGATAGCAAAGTCGGGCCATAAATGGGCCCAATTGTACTGCGGCCTTTCACAGGCTGACATTTAGGTTAGGCTGAATTTATCCATGAAGGCCACGACCTGTTAATGGGCGGAAAGTCACTTCGGTCTAGAATGGGCCCAAATGTAGCATGGACCATTAATAGGCTGAAAGTCACTTCGAACCATAATGTGCCCAAATGTAGCATCGGCCGTTAAATTGCCGAAAGTGTGATACGTCTCCAACATATCTATAATTTTTGATTATTCCATGCTATTATATTACCCGTTTTGGATGTTTACGGCTTTACTTTACACTTTTATATCATTTTTGGTACTAACCTACTAACAAGAGGCCCAGCCCGAATTGCTGTTTTTTTGTTTCAGTGTTTCGAAGAAAAGGAATATCAAACGGAGTCCAAACGGGATGAAACCTTCGGGAGCGATCTTTTTGGAACAAATGCAAACCTGGAAACTTGGAGTGAACGTCAAGCAACAAACGAGGCGGCAACGAGGGTGCCCGGCGCGCACTGGGCCTCCCCCACCCTCGTGGGCCCCTCGAGCGTCAACCGACCTACTTCTTTCTCCTATATATACTCCCGTACCCTGAAACCATCGAAGAGCACCACCAAAACCTAATTCCACCGTCGCAACCTTCTGTATCCGCGAGATCCCATCTTGGAGCCTTCGCTGGCGCTCCGTCGGAGGGGGAATCGACCATGGAGGGCCTCTACATCATCTCCAAGGCCTCTCCTATGAGTTGTGAGTAGTTTACCACAGACCTTTGGGTCTATAGTTATTAGCTAGATGGCTTCTTCTCTCTCTTTGAATCTCAATACAAAATTCTCCTCGATCTTCTTGGAGATCTATTCGATGAATTGTGGGTTTATGATCAAGTTTATCTATGAGAAATATTTGAATCTCCTCTGAATTCTTTTATGTATGATTGGTTATCTTTGCAAGTCTCTTCGAATTATCAGTTTGGTTTGGCCTACTAGATTGATCTTTCTTGCAATGGGAGAAGTGCTTAGCTTTGGGTTCAATCTTGCGGTGTCCTTTCCCAGTGACAGCAGGGGTAGCAAGGCACGTATTGTATTGTTGCCATCGAGGATAAAAAGAGAGGGTTTATATCATATTGCATGAGTTTATCCCACTACATCATGTCATCTTTCTTAATGCGTTACTCTATTCTTATGAACTTAATACTCTAGATGCAGGCCGGAGTCGGTCGATGTGTGGAGTAATAGTAGTAGATGCAGAATCATTTCGATCTACTTGTCACGGACGTGATGCCTATATACATGATCATGCCTAGATAATCTCATGACTATGCGCTTTTCTATCAATTGCTTGACAGTAATTTGTTCACCCACCATAATACTTATGCTATCTTGAGAGAAGCCACTAATGAAACCTATGGCCCCCGGGTCTATCTTTTATCATATTTGTTTTCTATCTACTTTCCTTTGCATCTTTTACTTTCCAATCCATATCATAAAAATACCAAAAATATTTATCTTATCATATTATCTCTATCAGATCTCATTTTCACAAGTGGCCGTGAAGGGATTGACAACACCTTTATTTGCGTTGGTTGTGAGGTTCTTGTTTGTTTGTGTAGGTGCATGAGACTTTTGAGGAGCCTCCTACTGGATTGATACCTTGGTTGTCAAAAACTGAGGGAAATACTTACGCTACTTTGCTGCATCACCCTTTCCTCTTCAAGGAAAACCAACGCAGTGCTCAAGAGGTAGCAAGAAGGATTTCTGGCGCCGTTGTCGGGGAGGTCTTTGCTCAAGTCAAGACTTACCAAGTACCCATCACAAACTCATCTCCCTCGCATTACATTATTTGCCATTTGCCTCTCGTTTTCCTCTCCCCCCTTCACCCTTGCCATTTTATTCGCCCTCTCTTTTCCGTTCTCCTCTCTCTTTTGCTTGTCCTTTTGTGTGCTCGTGTGTTAGATCGTTTATTTTGTCGTTATGGCTGGTCCTCCTATCATCTTTAACACTCCCGATCATGAAGTTCTCAATTTTAAACAAAGGGAGGGAGAAAATTTAAACGATGCTTGGCATAGAATTTGCAATGCTCAAAATAGATCTACTAGGAAGCAATCAACTTCTGTCCTTCTTCGTAATTTTTATGTAGGCATTACTCCTTGGAATAGATGTATTCTTGATGCCATTACCGGAGGGAATTTCTTAGGTAGCCACACTTTTGATGCTTATAACTCTATGTTAGATTTTTTTGGCTTGAAATTATTAAAAATAAAGTTGCCTCTGTTGAGTTAATTGAAAATTTGGATAAAAAGATCCACAATCAAATCACCCAATTTGGATCTAAGGGTGGAGCTACTCTAAAAGGTTTTAAGGATAAAGGACCTATAGTTAACGAAAGAATAGATCAAAACTCTTCAAAAATTGGTAAACTTGAGGATATCATTACCAACTTAGGGGCTTCCTTTTCATCCGTAAAAGATACTCCCACTCCGCCTACTAAAATTGCCAAATTAATGTATGTTCCTAAAAATAAGGGTGAATCTTCTAGTAAGGAAAATGCGGACCTCAAATTAATAAGTGTTCACCCTAATTGTCTCTCTATCATAAAGGAACCTTTTGCTTCAAACAAATTTCTTGATTTCTTGCCTAGGAGTTTAATCATTGCTAAAAAGAAAGAAACTCCTAAAAGTTATAAGTGCTCTATTGAAGAATTGAATGCCAAAGATGGCAATACATAGATCTATTCTCGCTTTTATGCCTAGCTAGGGGCGTTAGACGATAGCGCTTGTTGGGAGGCAACCCAATTTTATTTTCTTACTTTCTACTTCTGTTTTTTAGTAATAAATATTTCATATAGGTTCTGTTTAGATGTGTTTTCATGTTTTAATTAGTGTTTATGCCAAGTAGAACCTATAGGATAACCTACGGTGATAGTTAATTTGATTCTGCTGAAAAACAGAAACTTTTGCGCGCACGAAAATAATTTTAGTAAATCACAGAAACGTGGTTTTGCGTTGATTCTTTTTTCTGTAGATCAATAGATAAATTGCCCAGGACTTCCTATTTTAGTAGGATGTTTAGAGTTCCAGAAGTATTCGAAAGTTACAGATTGCTACAAATTGTTCTGTTTTTGACAGATTCTGTTTTTCGTGTGTTGTTTGCTTATTTTGATGCATCTAT
>NC_041387.1:403665847-403707088 GCF_002162155.2 Triticum dicoccoides
AGTAGGTTTAAGACCAATATATATAAATAATGAGTTCATTACAGTACCTTATGTGGTGGTTTTTCTTTCTTGCACTAACGGAGCTTATGAGATTTCCTGTTGAGTTTTGTGTTGTGAAGTTTTCAAGTTTTGGGTAAAGATTTGATGGACTATGGAATAAGGAGTGGCAAGAGCCTAAGCTTGGGGATGCCCATGGCACCCCAAGATTCAAGGATAACCAAAAGCCTAAGCTTGGGGATGCCCCGGAAGGCATCCCCTCTTTCGTCTTCGTGTATCGGTAACTTTACTTGGAGCTATATTTTTATTCGCCACATGATACATGTTTTGCTTGGAGCGTCTTGTATAATATTAGTCTTTGCTTTTCAGTTTACCACAATCATCCTTGTGTACACACCTTTTGGGAGAAACCCACTTGATTTGGAATTTATTAGAATACTCTATGTGCTTCATTTATATCTTTTGAGCGAGATAGTCTTGCTCTATGTGCTTCACTTATATCTTTTAGAGCACGGCGGTGGCTTAATTTTGTAGAAATTGTTAATCTCTCATGCTTCACTTATATTATTTTGAGAGTCTTTTAGAACGGCATGGTATTTGCTATGGTTATAAAATTGGTCCTAGAATGATGGGCATCCAAGTTGGGTATAATAAAAACTATCATAGAAAGTGAATTGGATGCTATGATCAATTTGATACTTGATAATTGTTTTGAGATATGAGGATGGTGATACTAGAGTCATGCTAGTGGGTAATTATGAATTTAAAGATTACTTGTGTTGAAGTTTGTGATTCCCGTAGCATGCACGTATGGTGAACCGCTTTATGATGAAGTTGGAGCATAATTTGTTTATTGATTGTCTTCCTTATGAGTGGCGGTCGGGGATGAGCGATGGTATTTTCCTTCCATTCTACCCCCCTAGGAGCACGCGCGTAGTACTTTGTTTTCAATGGCTTGTAGATTTTTGCAATAAGTTCATGAGTTCTTTATGACTAATGTTGAGTCCATGAATTATATGCACTCTCACCCTTCCACCATTGCTAGCCTCTCTTGTGGCGCACAACTTTCGCCGGTACCATACACCCACCATATACCTTCCTCAAAACAGCCACCATACCTACCTATTATGGCATTTCCGTAGCCATTCCTAGATATATTGCCATGCAACTTTGCACCGTTCTGTTTATCATGACACGCATCATTCATTGTCATATTGCTCTTTGCATGATCATGTAGTTGACATCGTATTTGTGGCAAAGCCACCTTCATAATTTACATACATGTCACTCTTGATTCATTACATATCCCGGTACACTGCCAGACGCATTCATATAGAGTCATATTTTGTTCTAAGTATCGAATTGTAATCTTGAGTTGTAAGTAAATAAAAGTGTGATGATCTTCATTATTAGAGCATTGTCCCAAGTGAGGAAAGGATGATGGAGACTATGATTCCCCCACAAGTCGAGATGAGACTTCGGACTTTACAAAAAAAAAGAGAAAGGCCAAATAAAAAAAGGAGAAAGGCCAAATAAAAAAATAAGAGAAAAAGAGAGAAGGGACAATGCTACTATCCTTTTACCACACTTGTGCTTCAAAGTAG
Organism: Triticum dicoccoides; assembly: GCF_002162155.2. NCBI lineage: Eukaryota > Viridiplantae > Streptophyta > Magnoliopsida > Poales > Poaceae > Triticum > Triticum dicoccoides. The sequence goes on from NC_041387.1 coordinate 403,667,449, forward strand.
CACCATGATCTTCATGATAGAGAGTCTCCTATGTTGTCACTTTCATATACTAGTGGGAATTTTTCATTATAGAACTTGGCTTGTATATTCCAATGATGGGCTTCCTCAAAGTGCCCTAGGTCTTCGTGAGCAAGCAAGTTGGATGCACACCCACTTAGTTTCTTTTGTTGAGATTTCATACATTTATAGCTCTAGTGCATCCGTTGCATGGCAATCCCTACTCACTCACATTGATATCCATTAATGGGCATCCCCATAGCCCGTTGATACGCCTAGTTGATGTGAGACTATCTTCTCCTTTTTTGTCATCTCCACAACCACCATTCTATTCCACATATAGTGCTATGTCCATAGCTCACGCTCATGTATTGCGTGAAAGTTGAAAAAGTTTGAGATTACTAAAGTATGAAACAATTTCTTGGCTTGTCATCGGGGTTGTGCATGATTAAATACTTTGTGTGATGAAGATAGAGCATAGCCAGACTATATGATTTTGTAGGGATAGTTTTCTTTAGCCATGCTAATTTGAGAAGACATGATTGCTTTGTTAGTATGCTTAAAGTATTACTATTTCTTATGTCAATATAAACTTCTATTTTGAATCATTTGGATCTGAACATTCATTCCACAATAAATAAAATTGCATTGAGAATTATGCAAGGTAGCATTACACATCAAAAATTCTATTTTTATCATTTACCTACTCGAGGACGAGCAGGAATTAAGCTTGGGGATGCTTGATACGTCTCCAACGTATCTATAATTTTTTATTGTTCCATGCTATTATATTACCCGTTTTGGATGTTTATGGGCTTTACTCTACACTTCTATATCATTTTTGGGACTAACCTACTAACCGGAGGCCCAGCCCGAATTGCTGTTTTTTTGCCTATTTTAGTGTTTCGAAGAAAAGGAATATCAAACGGAGTCCAAACGGGATGAAACCTTCGGGAGCGATCTTTTTGGAACAAATGCAAACCTGGAAACTTGGAGTGGACATCAAGCAACAAACGAGGCGACCAAGAGGGTGCCTGGCATGCACCCACCATCGTGGGGCCCTCGAGCGTCAACCGACCTACTTCTTTCTCCTATATATACTCCCGTACCCTGAAACCATCGAAGAGCACCACGAAAACCTAATTCCACCGCGGCAACCTTCTGTATCCGCGAGATCCCATCTTGGAGCCTTCGCCGGCGCTCCGCTGGAGGGGGAATCGACCATGGAGGGCCTCTACATCATCTCCAAGGCCTCTCTTATGAGTTGTGAGTAGTTTACCACAGACCTTCGGGTCCATAGTTATTAGCTAGATGGCTTCTTCTCTCTCTTTGGATCTCAATACAAAGTTCTCCTCGATCTTCTTGGAGATCTATTTGATGTAACTCTTTTTGCGGTGTGTTTGTCGAGATCCGATGAATTGTGGGTTTATGATCAGGTTTCTCTATGATAAATATTTGAATCTCCTATGAATTCTTTTATGTATGATTGGTTACCTTTGCAAGTCTCTTCGAATTATTAGTTTGGTTTGGCCTACTAGATTGATCTTTCTTGCAATGGGAGAAGTGCTTAGCTTTGGGTTCAATCTTGCGGTGTCCTTTCCCAGTGACAGCAGCGGCAGCAAGGCACGTATTGTATTGTTGCCATCGAGGATAAAAAGATAGGGTTTATATCATATTGCATGAGTTTATCCCTGTACATCATGTCATCTTTCTTAATGCGTTACTCTGTTCTTATGAACTTAATACTCTAGATGCAGGCAGGAGTCGGTCGATGTGTGGAGTAATAGTAGTAGATGCAGAATCGTTTCGATCTACTTGTCACGGACGTGATGCCTATATACATGATCATGCCTAGATAATCTCATAACTATGCACTTTTCTATCAATTGCTCGACAGTAATGTGTTCACTCACTGTAAAACTTATGCTATTTTGTGAGAAGCCACTAGTGAAACCTATGGCCCCTGGGTCTATCTTTTATCATATTAGTTTTCTATCTACTTTTCTTTGCATCTTTTACTTTCCAATCTATATCATAAAAATACCAAAAATATTTATCTTATCATATTATCTCTATCATCTCACTTTCGCAAGTGGCCGTGAAGGGATTGACAACCCCTTTATTGTGTTGGTTGCGAGGTTCTTGTTTGTTTGTGTAGGTGCGTGGGACTTTTGAGGAGCCTCCTACTGGATTGATACCTTAGTTCTCAAAAACTGAGGGAAATACTTACGCTACTTTGCTGCATCACCCTTTCCTCTTCAAGGAAAACCAACGCAGTGCTCAAGAGGTAGCAAAGTGACACCAGCTAATAGGCTGAAATGAACATTGGGCCGAAATGGGTCAAATCGTATGCTGGGTCGTTAACAGTTCAAAAGGCACACCGGGGCTTAATTGGGCCCAAACGTACTGGACTTTGAATGGGCCGAATCTTCACATGGGCCGTAATTTGGCCCAAAGACATGCTGGACCGATAACGGGCCGGGCCACTAGTTTATGACCAAATCTTGTGGGCCTTTAAATGGGTCGGCCTTTTTAATTAAATGAGCCATTATTGAGTTGTGCCACATGTCACCTTTTCATTGGCAGGTATCGTTCATTGGATGCGCGACACCTGTTGCAACATTGAGCTGATGCGTGGTTCTGTTGGCGAATGAGAAATCTACACATGGAAAATTGCCATTGGTCGGGGCTGTTCATGGGTATCAAATCCAAAAACGGCACCCGATAGCTCAAGGATGACCTGCTATGGTGGCTGCCACATGTCGGTTACCCTTGACGAAATTACTTCCATGACGCGCCATTTATCATCGCGGAAGTGAACATAAAAAATTGACTATTGTAATGGAAAACTTCTACGATAGCACAGGTATGACCATCTTGATTCCGTCATAAAGTCGTCATGGATGTACATGCATGACAGAAAACGTGACCTACTGTGACAAACACATATTATGACGAAAGTGTTTTTTGTAGTGGTGTTCTTAATGGTGGTGGTGGTTGGACGTGGAGATGAATGATGAATGAGGCTTAATGACGACGACTAGGGTTGAAAGTGTATATAAGAGCTGCCTTGTAGCCTCCTCCATTGATGTAGCATCTCTCCTTTGATCCAAGGGCTCTAGGTGAGCCTTGTCCTTTCACAAAACATCCCTTGAAGACCAAGGAAGTCATAAAAACAAACGGGGACAAAATCCATGAAGTATCCCATCATGAGAGGTGGTTTTGGGTGATGTCTCAGGCTCATATGAGCGTCCGTATGACCATCCATGGTCGTATGGAAAGTCATCTTTCGTACTGACCTCCTTTGGCAAAACGACCGCCTTCATACGAACTCGGAATTTGACGTTCTTGGGCTCGTTGGATTTGTATGAACGACGCCGGTCCATTTACGATTTTAGATCTTAATTTTAAGCACTTCGACAAAAATGACATTTCCCCTCTTTAAAATGGCCAAGTCTAGTGTCCGCGATGTCCATCGTTTGAACTCCTTTCATTGTGCTAAATGCATGCGAAGTCCACAACATCTACAAGACACACAAGGAGAAGGAAAACTAATAAAAACCAACTTAGAAGAAAGTTTGTGCAATGCTCAAGGTGAAAAGGATAGAAAATGCAAATCATGCATATGGACATATAATTGGCTCAATGGGACATGATATAACTTAATATACGAAGATAATGTGCAACAAATGAGCTCTAAAGACACGTAAAATATGTAGACATCAACCTCGCCAAGCTTAAACCTTCCTCGTCCTCGAGTAAGAAGTTTGACTATCTAAGCTCATTGTTGCTAATCTAAGGACACTTTAAAAACCAAAGTCCAAAAGTGATATCCATGTTCATTTGGAAAGTTTGCAAAGTTAGCTAGCATGGGAGTAATATCTGCAATCCTCTTAGTTCCATTTCCATGGAGGTCAAGAAACATGATATATTTTTGGGGAGTCTATTTTTTCATTGCCAAAGGTTTAGAGAGAAGGTCAATATTATGTTAGGAATACAAAAATGACCGTCATAGACAAAAAAAATCATGCACTAGCGGTTGCTTGAAAGACGCCAACCCGAGGCATACCAAGTACAATAGCAATATTGTCTGTCTGTGTTAATTAACCACTCAACTACATATCTGAGCCTAGCCCACTAGTGCAGGAAAGCCTAGTGACGGCGTGCCAAAAACAGCCTTACTGGCATGGAAGCTCGACGCCACCAATATGGCGCCATTGTTAAAAAAATAGTGGTGGCGTTGGAGGCTATGTCAGAACTCAAAAGTATTATACGTGTTGTAACGTTTGCAACTCCGCCACTATATTCACTCACCTAGCGGCGCGCAATGTAATTTGCACACCATGAATGTTTCGTGCAGCCAAAAATTATATTTTTTCGACACCATGTAACACTTAGCATTTAGCATTAAAACTGAAAGTGCAGGTTATCTCCCAGAGGGGGGGGGGTGAATGGGAGATTTTTAGAAATTTTTCAAACACTGAAGAATTTGACGAAGATCAAAGTGAAGAAATAGAAATACAGAGGAAACTAAGTCATCACAGAATCAGAGTGCATGCAATCAGGGTACGTATGAAGGAAATATGCCCTAGAAGCAATAATAAAGTTTTTATTTTATATTTCCCTATTCATGACAAAGGTTTATTATTCATGCTAGAATTGTATTGATCGGAAACTTAAATACATGTGTGAATACATAAACAAATACTGTGTCCCCAGTAAGCCTCTACTAGACTAGCTCGTTAATCGAAGATGGTTAAGGTTTCCTAACCATGGACATGTATTGCCCTTGGATAACAGGATCACATCATTAGGAGAATGATGTGATGGACAAAACCCATCCGTTAGCTTAGCATATTGATCATTCAGTTTATTGCTATTGCTTTCTTAATGTCAAATACATATTCCTTTGACTATTAGATTATGCAACTCCCGGATACCGGAGGAATACCTTGTGTGCTCTCAAACGTCATGACGTAACTGGGTGATCATAAAGATGCTCTACATGTATCTCCGAAGGTGTTTGTTGAGTTGGCATAGATCGAGATTAGGATTTGTTGCTCTGAGTATCGGAGAGGTATCTCTGGGCCTTCTCGGTAATACACATCATAAGAAGCCTTGCAAGCAAAGTGACTAAGGAGTTAGTTGCAAGATGATGTATTACGGAACAAGTAAATAGACTTGCCGGTAACGAGATTGAACTAGGAATGGAGATAACGACGATCGAATCTCGGGCAAGTAACATACAGATGGACAAAGGGAATTACGTATGTTGTCATAACGGTTCGACCGGTAAAGATCTTCGTAGAATATTTAGGAGCCAATATGGGCATCCAGGTTCCACTATTGTTTATTGACTGGAGAGGTGTCTCGGTCATGTCTACATAGTTCTCGAACCCATAGGGTCCGCACGCTTAATGTTCGTTGACAATATAGTGTTATATGAGTTATATGGTTTGGTGACCGAATGAGATCACGGACGTGACAAGGAGTCTCGAAATGGTCGAGAGGTAAAGATTGATATATAGGACAATGATATTTGGACACTGGAAGTGTTTCGGGACGTACCGGGAAGGAATCGGGTCACCAGAAGGGGTTCTGGGCACCCCCCGGCAAGATATGGGCCTTATGGGCCAAAGGAGGGGACAAACCATCGCACAAGGGGGCTGGCGCTCCCCTCCCATGTCTGGCCGGCCCTAAGGCGAAGGAAAGGGGAGGGGTGGTCCCTCCTGCCTTTCCCTCCTTAGGAGAGAAAGGAAGGGGGGGGGGCACCTCCTCCTTCCTTCCACCTGATACGTCCATTTTGCATCATGTTTTGCTATTCTTATATATAATTTTTTATGCGTAATAATGCTTTTGGGAGTAATTCTAATGCCTTTTCTCTCATAATATGCAAGGTTTACACAAAGAGGGAGAATACAGGCAGCTGGAATTCTGGACCTGAAAAAGCACGTCAGAGCTACGTATTCTGCACAACTCCAAATAAGTTGAAACTTCATGGAGATTTTTTATGGAATATTTAAGAATCATTGGAGCAAATAACTACCAGAGGGGTCCCACCAGGTGGGCGCAACCCACCAGGGCGCGCCAGGCGTGCCCTGGTGGATTTTGCCCTCCTCGACCCACCTCAGGTGCCCATCTTCTGATATATAAGTCATTTTGACCTAGAAAAAATAGTGGGGGGACTTTCGGGATGAAGCGCCGCCGTCTTGAGGCGGAACATGGGGAGGAGTACTTTTGCCCTCCGGTGAAGCGATTTCGTAGGGGGAACTTCCCTCCCGGAGAGGAAAATCATCATCATCGTCATAACCAGCAACTCTTGCATCTTGGGGAGGGCAATCTCTATCGACATCTTCAACAACACCGTCTCCTCTCAAACCCTAGTTCATCTCTTGTGTTCAATCTTTGTACTGAAACCTTAGATTGGTGCTTGTGGGTGACTAGTAGTGTTGATTACATCTCGTAGTTTATTACTATATGGTTTATTTGGTGAAAGATTATATGTTTAGATACATTATGCTATTTAATACCCATCTAATCTTGATCATGATTATCTTTTGTGAGTAGTTACTTTTGTTCTTGATGTCATGGGAGAAATCTTGTTGCAAGTAATCATGTGAACTTGATATCTGTTCGATATTTTGATGATATGTATGTTGTGATTCCCTTAGTGGTGTCATGTGAACGTCGACTACATGGCACTTCACCTTATTAGGGCCTAAGGGAATGCATTGTGGAGTAGTTATTAGATGATGGGTTGCGAGAGTGACAGAAGCTTAAACCCTAGTTTATGCGCTACTTCGTAAGCAGCTGATTTGGATCCAAAAGTTTAATGCTATGGTTAGATTTTATCTTAATACTTGTCCCGTAGTTGTGGCTGCTTGCGAGGGGGTTAATCATAAGTAGGAGGTTTGTTCAATTAATAACAACACCTAAGCACCGGTCGACCCACATATCAAATTATCAAAGTAGCGAACACAAATAAAATCAACATGATGAAAGTGACTAGATGAAATTCCCGTGTACCCTCGAGAACCTTTTGCTTACCATAAGAAACCGTTTTGTCTTGTCCTTTGCCTCAAAAGGATTGGGATACCTTGCTTCACTTTTGTTACTATTACCGTTACTTCCTCATTACAAATTATCTTGCTATCAAACTACTCCTTACTTATAATTCTAGTGCTTGCAGAGAATACCTTGCTAAAAACTACTTGTCATTTCCTTCTCTGCTCGTTGGGTTCGACACTCTTACTTATCGGAAGGACTATGATTGATCCCCTATACTTGTGGATCATCAAGGCTCTTTTCTCACGTTGTTGTCGGGGAGTGAAGCGCTCTTGGTCAGTGGAAATTGGTAAGGAAAAGTTATTACTATGTGCTGAAATTTATTGTCACTTGCTACTATGGAGAACAATCTTTTGAGGGGTTTGTTCGGGGTATCTTCACCTAGACCGGAACCACAATTAGTTACCCCTCAACCTATCGAACCTACTGAAAATATTGGTTATGAAATTCCTTTGGGTATGATAGAACAACTGCTAGCTAATCCTTATGCAGGATGGAACCAAACATCCTGATATGCACTTGATATATGTGGATGAAATTTGTGGATTATTTAAGCTTTCAGATTTACCCGGAGATGAAGCTAAGAAGAAGGTTTTCCCTTTATCTTTTAAGGGAAAGGCATTGGCATGGTATAGTCTATGCGATGATGTTGGATCTTGGAACTGGAACCTATTGAAATTGGAATTTCACCAAAAACTTTATCCTATGCATCTAGTTCATCGTGATTGGAATTATATATATAATTTTTGGCCTCGTGAAGGAGAAAGTATCGATCTAGCTTGGGGGAGGCTTAAGTCAATGTTATATTCATGCCCCAAACATGAGTTCTCAAGAGAAATTATCATTCAAAATTTTTATGCTCGGCTTTCTCATAATGATCAATCCATGCTCGATACTTCTTGTACTCGTTCTTTTATGAAGATGACTATTGAATTCAGGTAGAATCTTTTAGAAAGGATTAAATGCAACTCTGAAGATTGGGAACTCGACGAAGGTAGGAGTTAGGTATTAAGCTCGAGTTTGATTGTGTTAAATCTTTTATGAATACCAATGCTTTTCAAAAGTCTAGCACTAAATATGGACTTGATTCTGAGATAGTAGCCTCTTTCTGTGAATCATTTGCTACTCATGTTGATCTCCCTAAAGAGAAGTGGTTTAAATACCATCCACCTATTAAGGAAGAAATTAAAGAACCGGTTGCGGTTAAAGATGAAACTATTATTTACAATGTTGACCCAGTTGTTCCTATTGCTTACATTGAAAAACCACCTTTCCCTGTTAGGATAAAGGAACATGCTAAGGTCTCAACCGTGGTCAATAAAAGCTATATTAGAGCACCTAAACCTGTTGAACAAATCAAGGTAGAACCTAGTGTTGCTATGGTTAAAGATCTCTTGGTAGAAAATATAGATGGGCATGTTATTTACTTCTGTGATGAAGCTGCTAGAAATGCCAAACCAGATGAAAAAGATAAACATAGACCTATTGTGGGCATGTCTGTTGTCTTGGTTAAAATAGGAGATCATTGTTATCATGGCTTATGTGACTTAGTTGCTGGCGTGAGTGCTATTCCCTTTACCTTATATCAAGAAATTATGAATGACATAGCACCAACCGAAATAGAAGACATAGATGTCACTATTAAACTTGCTAATAGAGACACCATCACACCACTTGGGATTGTTAGAGATGTTGAAGTCTTGTGTGGGAAAATAAAATATCCTACTGATTTTCTAGTTCTTGGTTCCCCACAAGATGACTTTTGTCCCACTATCTTTGGTAGACTTTTCTTGAACACCGTTAATGCTAAAATAGATTGTGAGAAACAAATTGTCTATGTTAGTTTTGGTGGTGATTCTCATGAGTTTAATTTTTCCAAGTTCATTAGAAAACATCATAAGAAATAATTGCCTAGTAAGGATGAAATAATTGGTCTTGCTTCTATTGTCGTGCCTCCTACTGATCCACTAGAACAATATTTGCTAGACCATGAAAATGATATGCATATGCATGAAATAAATGAATTAGATAAAAATTTCTTTGAACAATGACCTCTCCTTAAACACAACCTATTGAAACTCTAGGAGGTCCTCCTCCACCTAAAGGTGATCCTGTGTTTGAATCGAAACAATTGCTAGATACTTTGAAATATGCTTATCTTGATGAGAAAAAGATATATCCTGTTATTATTAGTGCTAACCTTTCAGAACATGAAGAAGAAAGATTATTGAAGGTTCAGAGGAAGCACTGAGCTACTATTGGATATACTCTTGATGATCTGAAGGGCATTAGTCCCACTCTCTGTTAGCATAAAATTAATATGGAACCTGATGCTAAACCCGTTGTTGATCACCAACGACAGTTGAATCCCAAAATGAAAGAAGTGGTAAGAACTGAAATATTAAAGCTTCAAAGCGGGTATAATCTATCATATAGCTGATAGTAGATGGGTAAGTCCAGTTCATTGTGTCCCTAAGAAAGGAGGTATTACTGTTGTTCCTAATGATAAAAATGAACTTATTGCACAAAGAATTGTTACTGGCTATAGGATCGTAATTGATTTTAGAAAATTATAAAAGCAACTAGGAAAGATCATTACCCCTTGCCTTTTATTGATCAAATGCTAGAAAGACTATCAAAGAACACTCACTTTGTTTCCTTGATGGATATTCTGGTCTTTCTCAAATACCTATTTCACAACCTGATCAAGAGAAAACCACCTTTACTTGTCCCTTTGGAACATATGCTTATAGACGTATGTAATTTGGTTTATGTAATGCACCTGCTACTTTTCAAAGATGTATGACTGTGATATTATCTAACTTTTTTGAAAAGATTGTTGAGGTTTTCATGGATGATTTTTCCGTTTACGAAACTTCTTTTGATGATTGCATGAGCAACCTTGATTGAGTTTCCCAGAGATGTGAGCAAACTAATCTTGTCTTGAACTGGGAGAAGTGCCACTTTATGGTTAATGAAGGTATTGTCTTGGTGCATAAAATTTCTGAACGAGGTACTGAGGTAGATAAAGCTAAAGTTGATGCAATTGAGAAGATGCCATGTACCAGAGATGTTAAAGGTATTCGTAGTTTCCTCGGTCATGCTGGTTCTATAGGAGATTTATTAAATACTTCTCTAAAATTTCTAGGCCTCTTACAAATCTTTTACAAAAGGATGTTCCATTTGTTTCTGATGATGATTGTGTAGAAGCCTTTGAAACACTTAAGAAAGCCTTAATTTTGGCACCTATTATTCAACCACCTGATTGGAACTTGCCTTTTGAAATTATGTGTGATGCTAGTGATTATGCTGTTGGTGCTGTTCTAGGACAAAGAGTTGATAAGAAGCTAAATGTTATCCATTATGCTAGTAAAACTCTAGACAGTGCCCAAAGAAATTATGCTACTACTGAAAAAGAATTCTTAGCAGTTGTGTTTGCTTGTGATAAATTCAGATCTTACATTGTTGATTCTAAAGTGATTGTTCACACTGATCATGCTGCTATTAAATATATTATGGAAAAGGAGATGCTAAACCTAGACTCATAAGATGGGTTCTCTTGCTACAAGAATTTGATTTACATTTCACTGATAGAAAAGGAGCTGAGAAACCCGTAGCTGACACCTTTTCTAGGTTGCAAAATATTCTTGATGACCCACAACCTATTAATGATAGCTTTCCTGATGAACAACTAGCTGCAATAAATGTTTCTCGTAACACTCCTTGGTATGCTGATTGTGCTAATTACATTGTTGCTAAATATATACCACCTAGTTTCACATACCAACAAAAGAAAAAATTCTTCTATGACTTAAGGCATTACTTTTGGGATGATCCTTATCTTTACAAATAAGCAGTAGATGGTATTATTATACGTTGTGTACTTGGGCATGAACAGGGACAAATCTTACGGAAATGTCACTCCGAAGCTTATGGAGGGCATCATGCGGGAGATAGAACTGCTCATAAGGTACCGCAATCTGGTTTTTATTGGCCTACTCTTCAAGGATGCCTGTAAGTTCGATTTATCTTGTGATGAATGTTAACGAATTGGTAACATTGGTAAGCGTCAGGAAATGCCTATGAATTATTCTCTTGCTATTGAACCATTTGATGCTTGGGATTTTGATTATATGGGACCTTTTACTTCCTCTAATGGGTATACACATATTTTTGTTGCCGTTGATTATGTCACTAAGTGGGTAGAAGCTATTCCAACTAGTAGTGTTGATCACAACACGTCCATTAAAATGCTTAAAGAAGTTATCTTCCCGAGGTTTGGAGTCCCTAGATATTTAATGACTAATGGTGGTTCACACTTTATTCATGGTGCTTTTCATAAGATGCTTGCTAAGTATGGTGTTAACCATATAATTGCATCACCCTACACTACAAAAAAATACACATCCGTGACATTTTGGGACAAACAAATTTTTTCCCTCTCATGCTTATGACACTCCTTTGACGATAATTGTGACAAAACCCGGTATCATCATAGATGTGGTGGGCTCCTACTTCTATGACAAAAAATCATGACAGAAAATGGGCTTTTCGTCCTGGGTGGGCCGGAGACGCGCTTGCATGACATTCTTTGGGCCGTCCATGACGGAAACAATCGTGGTAGAAGCGAGGGCGAGGAAAATTTGGGGGTGTTTGAAGGAAATATGCCCTAGAGGCAATAATAAAATTGTTATTTTATATTTCCTTATATCATGATAAATGTTTATTATTCATGCTAGAATCGTATTAACCAGAAACTTGATACATGTGTGAATACATAGACAAAACACTGTGTCCATAGTATGCCTCTACTTGACTAGCTCGCTGATCAAAGATGGTTAAGTTTCCTAGCCATGTACATGTGTTGTCATTTGATGAACGGGATCACATCATTAGGAAAATGATGTGATGGACACGACCCATCCGTTAGCTTAGCATAATGATTGTTCAGTTTTATTGTTACTGCTTTCTTCATGTCAAGTACATATTCCTTCGACTATGAGATTATGCAACTCCCGGACACCGGAGGAATGCCTTATGTGCTATCAAACATCACAACATAACTGGGTGATTATAAAGATGCTCTACAGGTATCTACGAAAGTGTTTGTTGGGTTGGCATAGATCGAAATTAGGATTTGTCACTCCGAGTATCGGAGAGGTATCTCTGGGCCCTCTCGGTAATGCACATCATATGAAGCCTTGCAAGCAATGTGACTAATGAGTTAGTTGCGGGATGATGCATTACGGAACGAGTAAATAGACTTGCTAGTAACAAGAGTGAACTAGGTATGAAGATACCGACGATTGAATCTCGGGCAACTAATATACCAATGACAAAGGGAATAACGTATGTTGACATTGCGGTTGGACCAATAAAGATCTTCGTAGAATATGTGGGAACCAATATGAGCATCCAGGTTCCGCTATTAGTTATTGACCGGAGAGATGTCTCGGTCATGTCTACATAGTTCTCGAACCCGTAGGGTCCGCACGCTTAATGTTCGATGACGATATGTATTATATGAGTTATGTGTTTTGGTGACTAGAGGTTGTTTGCAGTCTCAGATGAGATCATGGGCATGACGAGGAGTCTCGAAATGGTCGAGAGGTAAAGATTGATACATTGGAAGGTAGTATTCGCACACCGGAAGGGTTCCAAAGTGTATCGGGTACATACCGGAGTACCGGAACCCCCCGGGGAAAGATATGGGCCACATGCGCCATAGGAGGGAGGCTAACCAGCCCACAAGGGGCTGGTGCGCCCCTGCTATGTCTTGAGCTTGCGTTGGTTTTCCTTGAAGAGGAAAGGGTGATGCAGCAATAGTAGCGTAAGTATTTCCCTCAGTTTTTGAGAACCAAGGTATCGATCCAGTAGGAGGCTCCTCAAAAGTCCCACGCACCTACACAAACAAACAAAGAACTCGCAACCAACGCAATAAAGGGGTTGTCAATCCCTTCACGGCCACTTGTGAAAGTGAGATCTAATAGAGATAGTATGATAAGATAAATATATTTTTGGTATTTTATAAGATAGATGCAAAAAAGTAAAGATGCAAATAAAATTAGATTGGAAGCAAATATGATAAAAGATAGACCCGGGGGCCATAGGTCTCACTAGAGGCTTCTCTCAAGATAGCATAAGTATTACGGTGGGTGAACAAATTACTATCGAGCAATTGATAGAAAAGCGAATAATTATGAGATTATCTAGGCATGATCATGTATATAGGCATCACGTCCGCAACAAGTAGACCGACTCCTACCTGCATCTACTACTATTACTCCACACATCGACCGATTCCTGCTGCATCTAGAGTATTAAGTTCATAAGAACAGAGTAATGCCTTAAGCAAGATGACATGATGTACAGGGATAAACTCATGCAATATGATATAAACCCCATCTTTTTATCCTTGATGGCAACAATACAATACGTGCCTAGCAACCCTTTCTATCACTGGGTAAGGACGCCACAAGATTGAACCCAAAGCTAAGCACTTCTCCCATGGCACGAAAGATCAATCTAGTAGGCCAAACCAAACTGATAATTCGAAGAGACTTGCAAAGATAACTCAATCATACATAAAAGAATTCAGAGGAGATTCAAATATTTCTCATAGATAAACTTGATCATAAACCCACAATTCACCGGATCTCGACAAACACACCGCAAAAAGAGTTTACATCGAAAAGATCTCCACAAGAGAGGGGGATACCATTGTATTGAGATCCAAAAAGAGAGAAGAAGCCACCTAGCTAATAACTATGGACCCGAAGGTCTGTGGTAAACTACTCACAACTCATCGGAGGGGCTATGGTGTTGATGTAGAAGCCCTCTGTGGTCGATTCCCCCTCCGGCGGAGCGCCGACGAAGGCTCCAAGATGGGATCTCGCGGATGCAGAAGGTTACGGCGGTGGAAATTGTGTTACGTTGGCTCCCTGGATGTTTTTGGGGTACGTAGGCTTATATAGGAGGAAGAAGTACGTCGGTGGCCGTCCGAGGGCCCACGAGACAGGCGGTGTGCCCTATAGGGGGGGCGCGCCCTACCCTCTCGTGGCCGCCTCAGCTGCTTCTTGACTTGCACTCCAAGTCCTCTGGATCACGTTTGTTCCAAAAATCACGCTCCCGAAGGTTTCATTCCTTTTCCTTTTGGACTCCATTTGATATTCCTTTTCTTCGAAATACTGAAATAGGCAAAAAAAACAGCAATACGGGCTGGGCCTCCGGTTAGTAGGTTAGTCCCAAAAATGATATAAATGTGTAAAATAAAGCCCATAAACATCCAAAAGGGGTAATATAATAGCATGAAACAATAAAAGATTATAGATACATTGGAGACGTATCAAGCATCCCCAAGCTTAATTCCTGCTCGTCCTCGAGTAGGTAAATGATAAAAACGGAATTTTTGATGTGGAATGCTACTAGCATAATTCTCAATGTAATTTTCTTTATTGGGGCATGAATGTTCAGATCCAAATGATTCAAAATAAAAGTTCATATTGACATAAGAAATGGTGATACTTCAAGCATACTAATCAAAGTAATAATGTCTTCTCAAAATAACATGGCCAAAGAAAGTTATCCCTACAAAATCATATAGTCTGGCTGTTGCTCTATCTTCATCACACAAAGTATTTAATCATGCACAACCCCGATGACAAGCCAAGCAGTTGTTTCATACTTTAATAATCTCAAACTTTTTCAACTTTCACGCAATACATGAGCGTGAGCCATGGACATAGCACACTATATGTGGAGTAGAATGGTGGTTGTGGAGAAGACAAAAAGGAGAAGATAGTCTCACATCAACTAGGCGTATCAACGGGCTATGGAGATGCCAATTAATAGATATCAATGTGAGTGAGTAGGGGTTGCCATGCAACGGATGCACTAGAGCTATAAATATATGAAAGCTCAACAAAAGAAACTAAGTGGATGTGCATCCAACTTGCTTGCTCACGAAGACCTAGGGCATTTTGAGGAAGCCCATCATTGGAATATACAAGCCAAGTTCTATAATGAAAAATTCCCATGAGTATATGAAAGTGACAACATATGAGACTCTCTATCATGAAGATCAGGGTGCTACTTTGAAGCACAATTGTGGAAAAAGAGATAGTAGCATTGTCCCTTCTCTCTTTTTCTCTCATTTTATTTTCTTTTTCTTTTTCTCTTTTTTTTCTTTCCTTCTTCTTTTTGTAAAGTCCGAAGTCTCATCCCGACTTATGGGGGAATCATAGTCTCCATCATCCTTTCCTCACTGAGACAATGCTCTAATAAT
This sequence comes from Triticum dicoccoides, assembly GCF_002162155.2. Lineage (NCBI taxonomy): Eukaryota > Viridiplantae > Streptophyta > Magnoliopsida > Poales > Poaceae > Triticum > Triticum dicoccoides. Next base: position 403,682,795 of record NC_041387.1, read on the forward strand.
GAAGATCATCACACTTTTATGGATTTACAACTCAAGAATTACAACTCAAAGCTAGAACAAGATATGACTATATATGAATGCCTCCGGGGGTGTACCGGGATATGCAATGAATCAAGAGCGACATGTATGAAAATTATGAAGGTGGCCTTGCCACAAATACAATGTCAACTACATTATCATGCAAAGAGCAATATGACAAAAGTAATGCGTGTCATATGAACGGATCGGTGGAAAGTTGCATGGCAATATATCTCGGAATGGCTATGGAAATGCCATAATAGGTAGGTATGGTGGCTGTTTTGAGGAAGGTATATGGTGGGTGTATGGTACCGGCGAAAGTTGCGCGGCACAAGAGAGGCTAGCAATGGTGGAAGGGTGAGGGTGCGTATAATCCATGGACTCAACATTAGTCAAAAGAAATCATATACTTATTGCAAAAATCTAGAAGTCATCAAAAACAAAGTACTACGTGCACGCTCCTAGGGGGATAGATTGGTAGGAAAAGACCATCGCTCGTCCCCGACCGCCACTCATAAGGAAGACAATCAATAAATAAAATTGTGCTCCAACTTCATCACAAAGCAGTTCACCATACGTGCGTGCTACGGGAATCACAAATCTCAACACAAGCATTTTTCATAATCACCTCAACTAGCATGACTTTAATATCACTACCTCCATATCTCAAAACATTTATCAAGTATCAAATTGATCATAGCATCCAATTCACTTTCTATGATACTTTTTATTATACCCAACTTGGATGCTCATCATTCTAGGACCAAATTTGTAACCATAGCAAATACCATGCTGTTCTAAAAGACTCTCAAAATAATATAAGTTAAGCATGAGAGACTAGCAATTTCTTCAAAATTAAGCCACCGCCATGCTCTAAAAGATATAAGTGAAGCACTAGAGCAAAAACTATCAAGCTCAAAAGATATAAGTGAAGCACATAGAGTATTCTAGCAAATTCTAATCAAGTGGGCTTCTCCCAAAAGGTGTGTACAGCAAGGATGACTGTGGTAAACTAAAAAGCAAAGACTAATATAATACATGACGCTCCAAGCAAAACACATATCATGTGGCGAATAAAAATATAGCTCCAAGTAAAGTTATCAATGAACGAAGACGAAAGAGGGGATACCTTCCCGGTGCATCCCCAAGCTTAGGCTTTTGGATATCCTTGAATATCTTGGGGTGCCATGGGCATCCCCAATCTTAGGCTCTTGCCACTCCTTATTCCATAATCCATAAAAGCTTTACCCGAAACTTGAAAACTTCACAACACAAAACTCAACAGGAAATCTTATAAGCTCCGTTAGTGAAAGAAAACAAAACCACCACATAAGGTACTGTAATGAACTCATTATTTATTTATTTTGGTGTTAAACCTACTGTATTCCAACTTCTCTATGGTTTATAAACTATTTTACTAGCCATAGATGCATCAAAATAAGCAAACAACACACGAAAAACAGAATCTGTCATAAACAGAACAGTCTGTAGAAATCTGTAAGTGATGCAAACTTCTGGAACTCTAAAACTCCTAACAAAATAGGAAGTTCTGGAAAATTTGTGTATTGATCAGCAGCAAAAAGAATAAACGCAAAATCACGTTTCTGTGATTTAACAAAACTAAATTCGTGCGTGCAAAGTTTCTGTTTTTCAGCAGAATCAAATCAACTATCGTCATAGGTTATCCTATAGGTTCTACTTGGCACAAACACTAATTAAAAGATAAAAACACATTTAAACAGAAGGTAGATGCAAGATTTATTACTAAACAGGAACAAAAACAAAAAACACAAAGAAAATTGGGTTTCCTATCATTTAACGCCCCTAGCTAGGCATAAAAGCAAATATAGATCTAAGTAGTGCCATAATAATAAGATAGATCTTGAAAACTCATCTCATATTCTCTACGTTCGGCAGCAAGTTTTCTTTGAGGCAAGCAAAAGTAATCAAACGGGCTAAATTTAGCGGGACAAAAGTCCCCAAGATCATTCTCAGGAGGAACGGGTTCCTCCCTTGGCCCTTCATAATGCACAACTAATTAATCACTAAAAGCATTCTTTTGGCAAAATCTCGTGAGCCTATACTTAAGAGAGTATCCTAGCTCATTATTCCGAAGAGCGAAATCATTATTAAGTTCGGAAATTCTATCAACCAAGACATTGGTAGGAACCTTTTTTCTAAGGTTTTCATTGAAAGCAACATAGTCCGAAGATTGAAAACGCCTAAATTCCTCTTGATCATAGAGGATCGCGTCTACGGGAGGACGACCGGCTTCCACCCTATAGTGCGCAAAGATTTTTTTGGCCTCTCTTGTGATAAATCTAAACTCATGAGCCAAAAAGATAGTAACAGTGCACTTAACAGAAGAATGCTCAATATTAGAAAATTCTAGGAAAATTCTTTGTATGCAAGGATGCATATGCATAAATTGTCTTTCAAGTTCAACTACAAGCATAGCGATAGCATCCACAAGACTACTAGTTCTATGAAGAATAGAACCACCCATGGAAGGTAAAGCATCGGCACAAGTAAAGAAATCTTGAATAACACCTTTTCCAATGATGTTACCACTACCGATTTGAAACTTTTTAGTATGCAAGATAGGGGGTTCTTTAGCCGGAGCCTCGAATTTTTCCATGTTATCATTATTGTCCATATCGATGGTAATCTCCCCAATTTCAAACATAACGGCAAACAAAAGCAAGGAAGAAGAAAGCAAGCAAGAGAGAGAGGAGGAGATTGGGAAAGAGAGGGTGAATAAAACGGCAAGGGTGAAGTGGGGGAGAGGAAAATGAGAGGCAAATGGCAAATAATGTAAATGCGAGGGAGATGAGTTTGTGATGGGTACTTGGTATGTCTTGACTTGAGCGAAGACCTCCCCAGCAACGGCGCCAGCAATCCTTCTTGCTACGTCTTGAGCTTGCGTTGGTTTTCCTTGAAGAGGAAAGGGTGATGCAGCAATAGTAGCGCAAGTATTTCCCTCAGTTTTTGAGAACCAATGTATTAATCCAGTAGGAGGCTCCTCAAAAGTCCCACACACCTACACAAACAAACAAAGAACTCGCAACCAACACAATAAAGGGGTTGTCAATCCCTTCACGGCCACTTGCGAAAGTGAGATCTAATAGAGATAGTATGATAAGATAAATATATTTTTGGTATTTTATAAGATAGATGCAAAAAAGCAAAGATGCAAATAAAAGTAGATTGGAAGCAAATATGATAAAAGATAGAGCAGGGGGCCATAGGTTTCACTAGAGGCTTCTCTCAAGATAGCATAAGTATTACGGTGGGTGAACAAATTACTGTCGAGCAATTGATAGAAAAGCGAATAATTATGAGATTATCTAGGCATGATCATGTATATAGGCATCACGTCCGCAACAAGTAGACCGACTCCTGCCTGCATCTACTACTATTACTCCACACATCGACCGACTCCAGCCTGCATCTAGAGTATTAAGATCATAATAATAGAGTAACGCCTTAAGCAAGATGAGATGATGTAGAGGGATAAAATCATGCAGTATGATATAAACCCCATCTTTTTATCCTCGATGGCAACAATACAATACGTGCCTTGCAACCCTTTCTGTCACTTGGTAAGGACACTTCAAGATTGAGCCCAAAGCTAAGCACTTCTCCCATGGCACGAAAGATCAATCTAGTAGGCCAAACCAAACTGATAATTCGAAGAGACTTGCAAAGATAACTCAATCATACATAAAATAATTCAGAGGAGATTCAAATATTTCTCATAGATAAACTTGATCATAAACCCACAATTCATCGGATCTCGACAAACACACCGCATAAAGAGTTTACATTGAATAGATCTCCACAACAGAGGGGGAGACCATTGTATTGAGATCCAAAAAGAGAGAACAAGCCATCTAGCTAATAACTATGGACCCGAAGGTCTGTCGTAAACTACTCACAACTCCTCGGAGGGGCTATGGTGTTGATGTAGAAGCCCTCCGTGGTCAATTCCCCCTCCGGCGGAGCACCGACGAAGACTCCAAGATGGGATCTCGCAGATACAGAAGGTTTCGGCGGTGGAAATTGTGTTTCTTTGGCTCCCTGGATGTTTTCGGGGTACATAGGCTTATATAGGAGGAAGAAGTACGTCGGTGGCCGCCTGAGGGGCCCACGAGACAGGGGGCGCGCCCTATAGGGGGGGCGTGCCCTACCCTCTCGTGGCCGCCTTGGCTGCTTCTTGACTTGAACTCCAAGTCCTCTGGATCACGTTCGTTCCAAAAATCACGCTCCCGAAGGTTTCATTCCTTTTGGACTCCGTTTGATATTCCTTTTCTTCGAAATACTGAAATAGGCAAAAAAACAGCAATACGGGCCGGGCCTCCGGTTAGTAGGTTAGTCCCAAAAATGATATAAATGTGTAAAATAAAGTCCATAAACATCCAAAAGGGGTAATATAATAGCATGAAACAATAAAAAATTATAGATACGTTGGAGACGTATCAGCCCCCACAAGGGAGGAGGCCGAATTGGACCAGGGAAGGGGGCGCCACCCCCTTTCTTTCTCCCTCTCCCTCTCCTTCCCCCTTTCTCCCTCCATTAGAAGGAAGGAGGGCGAATAGGACTAGGAGTCCTAGTAGGACTCCCACCCTTTGGGGTGTGCCCTAGGCCGGCCTCCTCCCCTCTCCCTCCTTTATATACGGGTGCGGGGGCACCTCTAGGCACATCAATTGTCTTAGCCGTGTGTGGTGCCCCCTCCACCATTTACTCCTCTAGTCATATTGTCGTAGTGCTTAGGCGAAGCCCTGCACGGATCACATCACCATCACCGTCACCACGCCATCGTGCTAATGGAACTCATCTCCTTCGTACCTCTACTAGATCAAGAATTAGAGGGACGTCATCGAGCTGAACATGTGCAGAACTCGGAGGTGTCGTACATTCGGTACTTGATCGGTTGATTTGAGAAGACGTTCGACTACATCAACCGCGTTAAGTTAACATTTCCGCTTTGGGTCTACGAGGGTACGCGGACACACTCTCCCCCTCTCGTTGCTATGCATCTCCTAGATAGATCTTGCGTGAGCGTAGGATTTTTTTGAAATTGCATGCTATGTTTCCCAACAGTGGCATCCGAGCCAGGTCTATGTGTAGATGATATGCACGAGTAGAACACAAAGAGTTGTGGGAGGTGACCGTCATACTGCTTACCACCAATGTCTTATTTTGATTCGGCGGTATTGTTGGATGAAGCGGCCTGGACCAACCTTACATGACCGCGTTAATGAGACTGGTTCCACCGACAAACATGCAACTAGTTTTGCATAAAGATGGTTGGCGGGTGTCTGTTTCTCCAACTTTAGTTGAATTGAATTTGACTGCGGCCGGTCCTTGTGAAGGTTAAAACAGAAAACTTGATAAATCACCGTTGTGGTTTTTGTGCCATAGGTATGTACGGTTCATGCTAGAAGCCTGTAGCAGCCACGTAAAACTTGCAACAAACAAAGTAGAGGACGTCTAACTTGTTTTTGAAGGGCATGTTGTGATGTGGTATGGTCAAGACATGATGTGATATACACTGTTGTATGAGATGATTATGTTTTGTTATAGTTATCGTCAACTGGCAGGAGCCATATGGTTGTCGCTTTATTGTATGAAATACAAACGCCATGTAATTGCTTTAGTTTATCACTAAGCAGTAGCGATAGTCGTAGAAGAATACTTGGCGAGACGACTACGACGCTACGATGGAGATCAAGGTGTCAAACCAGTGTCAATGGAGATCATGATGTCGATTTGGTGATGGAGATCAAAAGTACAAGATGATGATGGCCATATCATGTCACATATTTTGATTGAATGGGATGTCTATCTTTATACATCTTATTTTGCTTAGTACGGCGGTAGCATTATAAGATGATCCCTTACTAAAATTTCAAGGTATAAGTGTTCTCCCCGAGTATGCACCGTTGCGAAAGTTCTTCGTGCTGAGACACCACGTGATGATCGGGTGTGATAAACTCTACATTCAAATACAATGGGTGCAAGCCAGTTTTGCACATGTGGAATAATCGGGTTAAACTTGACAAGCCTAGCATATACAGATATGGCCTCGGAACACTGGAGACCGAATGATCGAATGTGAATCATATAGTGGATATGATCAACATAGAGATGTTCACCATTGATGACTACTCCATATGACGTGATGATCGGACATGGTTTAGTTTATTTGGATCACGTATCATTTAGATGACTTGAGGGATGTCAATCTAAGTGGGAGTTCTTAAGTAATATGATTAATTGAACTTGAATTTATCATGAACTTAGTCCTGATAGTATTTGCAAATTATGTTGTAGATCAATAGCTCGCGTTGTAGCTCCCCTATGTTTTTTAATATGTTCCTAGAGAAAATTAAGTTGATAGATGATAGTAGCAATGATACGGTTTGGGTCCGTGATCTGAGGTTTATCCTCATTGCTGCACAGAAAAATTATGTTCTTGATGCACCGCTAGGTGACAAACCTATTGCAGGAGCATATGCAGACGTTATGAACGTTTGGCTAGCTCAATATGATGACTACTTGATAGTTTAGTGCACCATGCTTTACGACTTAGAACCGGGACTTCAAAAACATTTTGAATGCCACAGAGCATATGAGATGTTACAAGAGCTAAAATTGGTATTTCCGGCTCATGCTCGTGTCAAGAGGTATGAAAACTCTGACAAGTACTTCGCCTTGAAGATGGAGGAGAACAACCCAGCCAATGAGCATGTGCTCAGAATGTCTTAGTACTGCAATCGCTTGAATTAAGTGGTAGTTAATCTTCCAAATAAGATAGTGATTGACAGAGTTATCTAGTCACTATCACCAAGTTACTGGAACTTCTTGATGAACTATAATATGCAAGGGATGATGAAAACGATTCCCAAGCTCTTCGTGATGCTGAAATCGACGAAGGTAGAAATCAAGAAAAAGCATCAAGTGTTAATAATTAAAAAAGACCATTAGTTTCAAGAAAAGGGCAAAGGGAAAGAAAGGGAACTTCAAGAAGAATGGCAAGCAAGTTGTCACTCCCGTGAAGAAGCCCAAAGCTGGACCTAAGCCTGAAACTGAGTGCTTCTAGTGCAACAGCAATGGTCACTGGAAGCAGAACTACCCAAATATTTGGCGGATAAGAAGGATGGGAAATTGAAAAAAGGTATATTTGATATACATCTTGTTGATGTGTACCTTACTAATGCTCGTAGTAGCCCCTGGGTATTTGATACCTGTTCGGTTGCTAAGATTAGTAACTCGAAACAGGAGTTGCAGAATAAATAGAGACTGGTTGAGGGTGAAGTGACGATGTGTGTTGGAAGTGGTTCCAAGATTTATATGATCATCGATCATCGCACACTCCCTATACTTTCGGGATTAGTGTTGAACCTAAATAAATGTTATTTAGTGTTTGCATTGAGCATGAATATGATTAGATCATGTTGATTGCAATACATTTATTCATTTAAGACAGAGAATAATTGTTATTCTGTTTACATGAATAAAACCTTCTATGGTCATACATCCAATATTAATAGTTTATTGAATCTTGATCATAGTGATACACATATTCATAATATTGATGCCAAAAGATGCAAGTTGATAATGATAGTGCAACATACTTGTGGCACTGACGTTTAGGTCATATTGGTGTAAAGCACATGAAGAAACTCCATGCTGATGCTGATGGGCTTTTTCAGATCACTTGATTATGAATCATTTGATACTTGTGAACCATGCCTCATGGGCAAGATGACTAAAACTCCATTCTCCGGAACAATGGAACGAGCTAATGACTTATTGGAAATAATACATACCGATGTATGCGGTCCGATGAGTGTTGAAACTCATGGCGGGTATCGTTATTTTCTGATCTTCACGGATGATTTAAGCAGATATGGGTATATCTACTTAATGAAACACAAGTCTAAAACGTTTGAAAAGTTCAAAGAATTTCAGAGTGAAGTGGAGAATCATCGTAACAAGAAAATAAAGTTTCTACAATTTGATCGTGGAGGTGAATATTTGAGTTAATAGTTTGGCCTTCATTTAATACAATGTGGAATAGTTTCACAGCTCACGCCACCTGGAAAACCACAGCGTAATGGTGTGTCCGAACATTGTAACCGCACTTTATTAGATATGGTGTGATCTATGATGTCTATTACTGATTTACCACTATTGTTTTGGGGTTATGCATTAAAGACATCTGCATTCACATTAAACAGGGCACCGTCAAAATCCGTTGAGACGACACCATATGAACTGTGGTTTGGCAACAAACCTAAGCTATTGTTTCTTAAAGTTTGGGGATGTGATGCTTATGTCAAAAGGCTTCAGCCTGATAAGCTCGAACCTGATTTGGAGAAGTACGTCTTCATAGGATATCCTAATGAAACAATTGGGTACACCTTCTACCATAGATCCGGAGGCAAGATCTTTGTTGCCAAGAATGGAACATTTCTAGAGAAGGAGTTTCTCTCAAAAGAAGTGAGTGGGAGGAAAGTAGAACTTGATGAGGTAATTGTACCTTCTCTCAATTTGGAAAGTAAGTCATTCTAGAAATCCATTTCCGTGATGCCTACTCCAACTGGAGAAGAAGCTAATGATAATGATCATGAAACTTCAGATGAAGTTGCTACAGAACCTCGTAGGTCAACCAGAGCATGATCCGCACCAGAGTGGTACGGTAATCCTGTTCTGTAAGTCATGTTGCTTGACCATGACGAACCTATATACTATGAAGAAGCTATGCTGAGCCCAGATTCCGATAAATAGCTTGAGGCCATGAAATCTGAGATAGGATCCATGTCTGAGAACAAAGTGTGGACTTTGGTGGATTTGCCCGATGATCGGCGACCCACAGAATAAATGGATCTTCAAGAAGAAGACTGACGCTGATGGTAATGTTACTGTCTACAAAGCTCGATTTGTCGCAAAAGGGTTTTCGACAAGTTCAAGGTGTTAACTACAATGAGTTTTTCTCAACCATAGCGATGCTTCAAGTCTGTTCGAATCATGTTAGCAATTGCCATATTTTATGAAATCTGGCAAATGGATGTCAAAACTGCATTCCTTAATAGGATATCTCTAACAAGAGTTGTATATGATGCAACTAGAAGATTTTGTCAATCCTAAAGGTGCTAACAAGGTGTGCAAGCTCCAGCGATCCATCTATGGAGTGGTGCAGGCATCTTGGAATTGGAATATACACTTTGATGAGTTGTTCAAACCATATAGTTTTATATATTCTTGGGATGAAGCATGTATTTACAAGAAAGTGAGTGGGAGCACTACATCCTTTCTGATAAGTATATGTGAATGACATACTGTTGATCAGAAACGATGTAGAATTTTCTGGAAAGCGTAAAGGAGAGTTTGAAAGGAGATTTTCAAAGAAAGACCTCGGTGAAGCTGCTTACATATTGGGCATCAAGATCTATAGAGATAGATCAAGACGATTGATAAGATTTTTCAATGAGTACATACCTTGACAAGATTTTGAAAGAGTTCAAAATGGATCAGTCCAAGAAGGAGTTCTTACCTGTATTACAAGGTGTAAAGTTGAGTAAGACTCAAAGCCCGATGTCGGTGTCAAAACTGGCGGATCTCGGGTAGGGGGTCCCGAACTGTGCGTCTAGGCGGATGGTAACAGGAGACAAGGGACACGATGTTTTTACCCAGGTTCAGGCCCTCTCGATGGAGGTAAAACCCTACTCCTGCTTGATTAATATTGATGATATGGGTAGTACAAGAGTAGATCTACCACGAGATCAAGGAGGCTAAACCCTAGAAGCTAGCCTATGGTATGATTGTTGTTCGTCCTACGGACTAAAACCCTCCGGTTTATATAGACACCGGGGAGGGCTAGGGTTACACAGAGTCGGTTACAATGGTAGGAGATCTACATATCCGTATCGCCAAGCTTGCCTTCCACGCCAAGGAAAGTCCCATCCAGACACGGGACGAAGTCTTCAATCTTGTATCTTCATAGTCTTGGAGTCCGGCCAATGATGATAGTTCGGCTATCCGGACACCCCCTAGTCCAGGACTCCCTGAGTAGCCCCTGAACCAGGCTTCAATGACGATGAGTCCGGCGTGCATATTGTCTTCGGCATTGCAAGGCGGGTTCCTCCTCTGAATAATTCATAGAAGATTGTGAACACCAGGATAGTGTCTGGCTCTGCAAAATAAATTCCACATTCCACCGTAGAGAGAATAATATTCACACAAGTTCGATCTGCTGACGTATTTCGTGATATGACGTCACACCACGGCCAAGCCTTTACTTGAATCGTTTTTATTGTTCCACCTCAGCGCGTTTAGCGAAGCGGTTTCCTTGGCACGTCTTATCAAAGCAGAGATCGTGTCCCCTTATTCCGGGATTCTCATCAATACGGACGTGGGTAACCCAACCGCGCCCGTTGGCTCACCCCCTCCATCGAAGGCGAGTCCCAAACGGTTACGGGGACGGCTCTCGGTATTCAACCCCTTTATAACGAGACCAAGGCCCGTTCGTTTTCTTCAATCCTCAATCGAATCCGCCCCTCGCCCCGAGTTCCAACACCCAAGGCTCCATATTCAGGCGCTTCGGACCTTCGACAATGTCCGGCTCCGACCTTCAGGGCCGGTGGATGCCCTCTTCCGTCACGGAAGATGATTTTCTAAAGCTGAGAGACACCAGGTATCTAACCGGCGAAATTTCGCATAGGCTGCCCGCCCCAGGGCAAATAATTCCCACTCCCGAGCCTGGTGAGAGCATGGTATTTGTGTCTCACTTCCGTCAGGGTTTAGGCTTCCCGATGGACCCCTTCGTGAGGGGGCTCATGTTTTATTACGGGCTGGAATTCGATGACTTGGATCCGGAGTCCATCCTCCACATCTCATCGTTCATTATTGTATGCGAAGCCTTCCTCCACACCACTCCTTACTTCGGATTGTGGCTCAAGACATTCAACGTGGAGCCGAAGATGATCGAGGAGCGGCAGGCAGAGTGCGGAGGGGCAGTTATAAGCAAGGGAGCTGACGCTCCATGGCCTGAGGGCTGTTTTCAAAAGGAGCTCGGTTTGTGGCAACAGGAGTGGTTCTACATCACCGCTCCCAGGGGCACCAGATGGGTGGCGCCGCCTGCCTTTCGCTCGGGCCCCCCACAACAGCTGGCTTCATGGGTCAACAAAGGGCTTGACTGGGGGCCGTCCAAGGACGTGCCATTATTGTAGGGCCGTATTCGATACCTCCAAGAGAGGGAGATCAATCTGGTTGTAGTGGCGCAGGTCATGCTGATTCGGCACCTTCTGCCCTGCAAACGTCGCCCCCTCCGCCTGTGGGAATTCAATCCGGAGGGACCGCGAGCTCTCCAACACTTCATGGGTGCGGCGCCCGTGGAGATGTATAAACTGTTCTTCGGATCACAAGAGATGTGTCCGGACTTGACCAAGGACGCAGGCTTGAGATGCAATCGCCCGGATACTCAAGTAAGTGGTCCTGTGCCTGGAACGTGTCCACATATTTACCATAAACTTGCCCTTTAACCAGCTATCCCTTGAACAGGAGTGGATAGCAAAAGCAAAGCTAATACGGTGTCCGGGGCCCCTCCCTGAGACCACGCCGGATCCTGTGTTAATCAAGATGCTGGAGGCTGTGCCTTTAGAAAAGGGCGAAGGGGAAAACAGGAAAACCACCGCCTTCGCTAAGGAGGCTCTTAAGAAAGGGGGGATCGAGAATCCCTCCCTCCAGGGGGAGAAGAGGACCGCTTCTGAAGATCTGGAGGCCAAGGCCTCAAAGCAAGGGAAGAAGTCTTCAGGAGAGGGCCCTGAGCCAGGAGAAACCCCGGCCGCAATATTTCCCCAAGGGAATCAGCCCTCCAGCGAGCCGTAAGTAGAAAGGGGAGTTTTATAATAAGGGACACCCTGTTTTTATTTCTGAGGATAACCGAAGTTTTTACCTTGTAGTTCGGATCTCAGCCCTTCTCAGCAGAGCTCATCTTCGGGGATCTTCGTCCGAAGATGATGGAGAGCGAAACGCCTCCATCTGCCGCACCATCAGGCTGGGCAGACGACCCTGAGGTGTCGTCGCGGAGGGTCTCCCTGGGTCCGGTGGGGCCGGATAGTGCGGCACCAACTGGTGTACGGCCGGAGGAGCTGAAGGATCTGCTCGGGCGGGCGTCTATCTCAGAAGATCACCGTATGTTGATGAGTATGATGATTGAAAGGATTTCATCCACTGAGAGCGGGTTGCATGAGGCCGTCAAAAGTTTACTGACGGGGTTTGAGGTACGTGAAAATGACATACCTTTTGACAGTTTTGCACATAGAATGCGCCCTGTATAGATAGTAGCCCCTGAGACTCGGTATGTTGTCGAAAACGACAGCGTGCCGAAGATCATAATCTCGGTTATAAGATGTCGCCCTTCCCATACAGGTGGCAGAGCGTTCGGTGGCCAGCTAGACTGATGGAGTTGCCAAACTGAAGCGGCAACTTGACGTTGCGGATGCGAACATCGCGCTGGTCAATAAACGACTTGACGAGTCACAAGGTATGTGGCTTCTCCGCGGTCACCTGGTAAGGGAGCTGGACGCCCGTGCCTTACAACATGTATGCTTTAATGCAGATGGCGCCGCTGCTATGGAGGACCTTCGAGCGGAACTTGCCCGAGCCAAGGAGCAAGCCAGAAAAAGTAATGCGGCTGCCTTGAAGGCGGCCGAAGAGTTAAAAGCCGAGCAGGCTGCTCACTGCCGAAGCAGGGAGGAAATGACCGTGAAGCTGAAGGATGCTACCGACCGCTATGAGTTTCTTGAAAGAGAACGCCGAGCGGAGCAAGAGGACCTGAAGAAGGCCACCGCCGAAGCCAAGGATGCCCGCTCCGCGATGAGGGCTATAAAGGAGGAGCTGCGTCAGGCCGGGGATATTGCGGCTGGAAAGCCCTTTCTGCTGCGTCAGGCCGGGCATACTTCACGGATCCGAAGTATGCTTAGTTGGGCCAGTTGTGGGGTGAGGAGGATGCTTATCTTAATTTGGCAGCGAGTGCGGCGGATGCAGTCGCACACTTCCGAGATCAGAAGGATCACAGAATGGAAGAGCTTTTTTGGTCTCAATTCCAGAATCCGGAGCGTCCACTTCCGTTAACTGATCAGTTGGCTGAGTGGGCTGAGCTGAACAGGTTGTCCGGACTTGCCATGAAGGATGTCGTGGCTCATCTGTGGCCGAAAAGGCCCGAGCTGAAGAGTTATTTTGGCTTGGTGCATCAGTTCCTTGATGCGGTGCCACATATCAAGGTGATGAAGCGGTCGGCATGCATAGAGGGTGCAAGGATGGCTCTCGCCCGTGTCAAAACATACTGGGCAGAGATGGAGGCCACCGACGTTGCATCCTGGGATTCGGACGGAAGCCGATTACCCGCCGAGCACTATTTTGAGGAAGTCCTGCAGGGCGCTCGCTTAATAGAGTCGCGGTGCTCGAAAAATGTTATGTTCAAATGACATGTATGATTTGTGAAACCGTGTTTCAAATATAATATAAGGGCTTTTTATACTTGTGCATTCAAGTATTGAAACACCTCCCGTGCGGCCGTTAATGTATATGTGTATATAACCTGAAAGATGGCAGTCTTCGGCTTCAGCCCCCACGCACATAGTGCGGGGGTGTTTGCAAAAAAGTGCATTTTCACACTTAATCCAACGTCTTGGTCCTGTGAAGGAGGTGGTAGCGTAGCAAACTAGGAAACCGGACTATAATGCTTTATCACTTCCACTTAGCCATAGGAGTTCGATGGTGGGGCTACCATATAGCCCCTAGGGGCACCGCGCTCTCCAAATTCGGGGCGCGTATGTGCCTGACCGGGAAACGGTCCTTCGTCAAAGCGGAGGAATTCTAAACATTCCAGTGGTCGATCGAGTGGTTGACCAGTCTCTCGCTATATCATGACAGTCAGTTTTCGGCTTTCTCTACTGAGGTGCTCACCAGGCCGAACTGGGGCACAATCGCAGTAGTTCTCCTGGTGCCGCGTTAGCTGATAGAACGGAACGTAAGGCAGCAAAACACAGGAGCCGGGCAAACCCAACATTTGACCAAAGACATGATTCGTAGCTGATGCATATAAGGCCTAACTCGAGATGCCGAACACTCCCTAAGGTATTCGGTCTTTATGAAAACGGGCAGAACGATGCCCTAAGCCCCTAGTGTCCACGTACGCGCGAAAACTTCTGACGCGGCCGATGCCAAAACGCCAGCCTCCTCCTCGGTTATGGTAAGAAACCGGTCGATGTGTATCAACAAGAGACAGTAAAAAAGGTTTACGCAGGGTCTTAATCTGAAAAGAATCCTTGCAACGGGTCCGTACTGCACGTCTGCGCCTGTGTCTCCGTTGTGCCGTATCCTGGACGGGTGTAGCACGTTGTTCATCTATAAAAGAGAAGAACTTAGTTTAAAAAAAAGATCGTGCGAAAAATGTATTTAAAATAAATAGAGTATGATTCAAAAAATGAATAAAATTGAGCTTTATTGGCTCTCATTGTACATGTGTGTAGCCCCTTGTAACGGGGTACGCGGCTAGTAAGCCCCTTGTTTATTTATACCAGACTCGCCTAACCGTGTCCGGGGTCTGAATGACCTGTTTTAGGGGCTTTGATCAGCAAAGCCAGATTAGTATGTGGCTGTCAAGGAAGTCTCACATTCTTCCGCGGTCGAGGAACACTCGAAGTTACCCTTTAATGAGATGATGCCGCATGGACCGGGCATTTTTAGTGTAAGAGACGCGTAATGCGGTATTGCGTTAAAGCGGGCGATAGCTTCGTGTCCCAATAGTGCTTGATGGCTACTTTTAAATGGGGCGATATGGAAGATTAACTTTTCACGATGGAAGTTGTCGGGTGAACCGAACACAACTTCTAGTAGTAGAGAGCCCGTACAATTGGCATATGGGCATGGCGTCACTCCTTTAAAGGAAGTGTTGTTATGGTGAATTTTGGTTGGGTCTATCCCCATTCTGCGGATTGTGTCCTGGTATAGCAGGTTTAGATCACTGCCGCCATCCATTAGGACTTGTGTAAATTGTAGTCCGTCGATTATAGGATCCAATATCAAAGCTAGCCTATGGTATGATTGTTGTTTGTCCTACGGACTAAAACCCTCCAGTTTATATAGACATCGGGGAGGGCTAGGGTTACACAGAGTTGGTTAAAATGGTAGGAGATCTACATATCCGTATCGCCAAGCTTGCCTTCCACGCCAAGGAAAGTCCCATCCGGACACGGGACGAAGTCTTCAATCTTGTATCTTCATAGTCTTGGAGTCCGGGCAATGATGATAGTTTGGCTATTCGGACAACCCCTAGTCCAGGACTCCCTCACCCGACCACGGCAGAAGATAGAAAGAGAATGAAAGTCATTCCCTATGCCTTAGTCATAGGTTCTATAAAGCATGCCATGCTATGTACCAGACCAATTGTGTGCCTTTCTATGAGTTTGGCAAGGGGGTACGATAGTTATCCAGGAGGGGATCACTGGATAGCGGTCAAAGTTATCCTTAGTTTCCTAAGAGGACTAAGGAAGTATTTCTCGGTTATGGAGGTGATAAAGAGTTCATCGTAAATAGTTATGTCGATGCAAGCTTTTACACTAATCCGGATGACTTTGGGTCTCATTCTGGATACATATTGAAAGTGGGAGCAATTAGCTAGAGTAGCTCCATGCAGAGCATTGTAGACATAGAAAATTTGCAAAATACATACAGCTCTGATTATGGCAGACCCGTTGACTAAACTTCTCTCACAAGCAAAACATGATCACACCTTAGTACTCTTTGGGTGTTAATCACATAGTGATGTGAACTAGATTATTGACTCTAGTAAATCCTTTGGGTGTTGGTCACATGGCGATGTGAACTATGGGTGTTAATCACATACAAATGTGAACTGTTGGTGTTAAATCACATGGAGATGTGAACTAGATTATTGACTCTAGTCCAAGTGGGAGACTGGAGGAAATATGCCCTAGAGGCAATAATAAAGTTGTTATTTTATATTTCCTTATATCGTGATAAATGTTTATTATTCATGCTAGAGTTGTATTAACCGGAAACTTGATACATGTGTGAATACATAGACAAAACACTATGTCCCTAGTATGCCTCTACTTGACAAGCTCGTTGACCAAAGATGGTTAAGTTTCCTAGCCATGGACATGTGTTGTCATTTGATGAACAGGATCACATCATTAGGAGAATGATGTGATGGACAAGACCCATCCGTTAGCTTAGCATAATGATCATTCAGTTTTATTGCTACTGCTTTCTTCATATCAAATACATATTCCTCCAACTATGAGATTATGCAACTCCCAGACACCGGAGGAATGCCTTGTGCGCTATCAAACATCACAACGTAACTAGGTCATTATAAAGATGCTCTACAAGTATCTCCGAAGGTGTTTGTTGGGTTGGCATAGATCGAGTTTAGGATTTGTCACTCCGAGTATTGGAGAGGTATCTCTGGGCCCTCTCAGTAATGCACATCATATGAAGCCTTGCAAGCAATGTGACTAATGAGTTAGTTGTGGGATGATGCATAACGAAACGAGTAAAGAGACTTGCCAGTAACGAGATTGAACTAGGTATGAAGATACCGACGATCGAATCTCGGGCAAGTAATATACTGATGACAAATGGAATAACGTATGTCGACATTGCGGTTCGACCGATGAAGATGTTCGTAGAATATGTGGGAACCAATATGAGAATCTAGGTTCCGCTATTGGTTATTGACCGGATAGGTGCCTCAGTCATGTCTACATAGTTCTTGAACCCGTAGGGTCCGCACGCTTAATGTTCGATGACGATATGTATTAATTTATATGTTTTGGTGACCGAAGGTTGTTTGGAGTCCCGGATGAGATCACGTACATGACGAGGAGTCTCGAAATGGCCGAGAGGTAAAGATTTATATGTTGGAAGGTATTATTCGAACACCAGAAGGGTTCAGGAGTGTATCGGATACATACCGGAGTACTGGAGGGGTTACCGGAACCCCCCGGGGAAAGATATGGGCCATATGGGCCATAGGAGGGAGGCTAACCAGCCCACAAGGGGCTGGTGTGCCCCCCACAAGGGAGGAGGCTGAATTGGACTAGGGGAGGGGGCGCCACCCCCTTTCCTTCTCCCTCTCCCTCTCCTTCAGCCTTTCCCCCTCCGTTAGAAGGAAGGGGGGCGAATAGGACTCGGAGTCCTAGTAGGACTCCTCCCTTGGGCACGCCCTAGGATTTCCTCCTCCTCTCTCCCTCCTTTATATACATGGGTGGGGGGGGGCACCTCTAGGCACATCAAGTCTCTTAGCCGTGTGTGGTGGCCCCCTCCACCGTTTACTCCTATGGTCATATTGTCGTAGTGCTTAGGCGAAGCCCTGCGCGGATCACATCACCATCACCGTCACCATGTCGTCGTGCTGACGGAACTCATCTCCTTCGTACCTCTACTGGATCAATAATTCGAGGGATGTCATCAAGCTGAACGTGTGCAAAACTCGGAGGTGTTGTATGTTCGATACTTGATCGGTTGATTCGGGAAGACGTTTGACTACATCAATCGCATTAAGTTAACACTTCCGCTTTCGGTCTACGAGGGTACATGGACACACTCTCCCCCTCTCGTTGCTATGCATCTCCTAGATAGATATTTTTGAAATTGCACGCTACGTTTCCCAACAGAGTTCCCAGTTATGGTGGGTGGTCGGGGCCAAGCGATGCACGGAGGTTTGCGGGTTTCTCTCGTACACGTACGTACATGTGTGCGAGGCATTGCGCTCTAACTAAACCCGAGCGAGGCATTGTTCTCTAACTGAACCCGAGTGATTGCACTAGCTACGTTACGGAGCCCCGATCGATCCCTTGCTGTTAACTAAACCCAAGTGATTACTTCGCTACTACTACTAACTGAAGACGATCGAAGCTGCCTCTTGATGAACAATTCCCGATGGGGGTTGGATGAATAGTTCCCGGTGGGGGTTGGATGAACAGGATCCCGTGGTAGTAGAGGCCATTGCCGCTGGATGAACAGGACCCCGATCGAGGAGGTGGAGGTGGATGAATAGTAGCCGGTGGAGGGACCTCATGGAGGGTTGGTTGGACAGTAGCCGCTGGAGGCTGGATGAACAGGACCCCATGGAATGCTGGAAGAACAGTAGCCGGTGGAGGCTGGATGAACAGGACCCGGTTGATGAACGATAGCTGGTGGAGGCTGGAGGAAGTAGACGGTGGATGAACAGTAGTAGGTGGAGGCTGGAGGAAGTCGACGATGGATGAACAGTAGCCCGTGGAGTCCCGTTTTGTGGTACGGCACACCCCTCCCGATGAACAAGACCCCGTTTCGATTGTAGGCGCTCCAACACAAGTCCGTTTCCTCTGTTTTGCGGTACGCCACACCCCTCCCGATCAACAACACCCCATTTCGACCGTACGCTGTCAAACACAAGTCCGTTTCCTCCATTTTGTGGTACGCCAGACCCTTCCCGATGAAAAGGACCCTGTTCCGATCGTAAGCGGTCGAACACAAGTCTGTTTCCTTCATTCTGCGAAAAATGTATTTAAAATAAATAGAGTATGATTCAAAAAATGAATAAAATTGAGCTTTATTGGCTCTCATTGTACATGTGTGTAGCCCCTTGTAAAGGGGTACGCGGCTAGTAAGCCCCTTGTTTATTTATACCAGACTCGCCTAACCGTGTCCAGGGTCTGAATGACCTGTTTTAGGGGCTTTGATCAGCAAAGCCGGATTAGTATGTGGCTGTCAAGGAAGTCTCACATTCTTCCGCGGTCGAGGAACACTCTAAGTTACCCTTTAATGAGATGATGCCGCGTGGACCGGGCATTTTTAGTGTAAGAGACGCGTAATGCGGTATTGCGTTAAAGCGGGCGATAGCTTCGTGTCCCAATAGTGCTTGATGGCTACTTTTAAATGGGGCGATATGGAAGATTAACTTTTCACGACGGAAGTTGTCGGGTGAACCGAACACAACTTCTAGTAGTAGAGAGCCCGTACAATTGGCATATGGGCCTGGCGTCACTCCTTTAAAGGAAGTGTTGTTATGGTGAATTTTGGTTGGGTCTATCCCCATTCTGCGGATTGTGTCCTGGTATAGCAGGTTTAGATCACTGCCGCCATCCATTAGGACTTGTGTAAATTGTAGTCCGTCGATTATAGGATCCAATATCAAAGCAGTCCATCCTGCATTTCGGATACTTCTGGAGTAATCCTAATGGTCGAAAGTTATTGGTTTTGACATCCAGTTTCGGGACTCCGCTGGGGTGGACCGTGCGGCGCGTACTTTAGTGGGCGCCGCTCTATTTTTCCTTGTTATCACTTGAAGTGAATTCACTGTTTTGACCTCTTGTGGGAAATTCTTTTGTTTTCCGGCGCTTTGCTTGTGGGGTTCGTCATCGTCCTCACTTGGTGTATCGAGCCCCTTGTGTTCGGCGTTAAGTCAGCCGGACTGCTTGAAGACCCAACAACCTCTGTGAGTATGGTTTGCAGGCTTCCCGGGGGTACTGTGGATTTGACATATCCTGTCCAAGATTTTGTTTAGGTTAGATAGCTCGTCGCTATTGTCCTTGAGAGGCAGTGTTTTGTTGTTCTGCCAAGAGCTTTTGAATCCGGTGTTGATTGCCGTGCTCTTTGGGTCATTTCCCTTAGTCCGGCGTTGGTCCTTTCTGCGTCGTGGTTTCCCATTTCCATCCCTGACCTCGGATGTACTTGGGATGCTGGTGCTGCATCTTGCCAGCCAGCTATCCTCTCCCGCACAAAAGCGGGTCATGAGGCTTGTTAGTGCGGCCATTGTTCTTGGCTTTTCTTGGCCGAGGTGTTTGGCGAGCCATTCGTCTCGGACGTTATGTTTGAAAGCTGCTAAGGCTTCGGCGTCCGGACAGTCGACTATTTGGTTCTTTTTGGTGAGGAACCTGTTCCAGAATTTGCAGGCTGACTCTCCGGGCTGTTGAGTTATGTGACTTAAATCGTCTGCATCCGGAGGGCGGACATAAGTCCCCTGAAAATTTGCCCGAAACGCATCCTCGAGCTCTTCCCAACTTCCGATGGTATTTTATGGGAGGCTTTTGAGCCAATGCCGGGCTGGCCCTTTGAGCTTGAGGGGTAAGTATTTTATGGCATGGAGGTCATCTCCTCTAGCCATATGTATGTGTAGGATGTAATCCTCAATCCAGACTCCGGTGTCTGTTGTTCCGTCGTATGCCTCTATGTTTACGGGCTTGAATCCCGCTGGAAATTCATGATCCAGTACCTCATCGGTGAAACATAGGGGGTGCGCGGCGCCCCTGTATTTGGGTGTGCCGTTATTTTCGAATACTCGATGTGTTCTGTTGCTTTCTGGAGCTTTCTTTCTTGGCCCATAGATGGACCTGACCGGGCCATCCTTTTTGCGAGGATCCTTATGTGGATCGCGTGCCGGCTTGTGTGCGGCGCCGCTTGCCGCTCTTTGTTTGTCATGTGGTCGTCTATCCGACCGGGCGGCCTCTTTGTTTTTTGATTGTGGGGGCTCTACGGCCTCCTCATCAAATTCGGGCAATAGTTTGCGCTTTGGGTAGCTCTTTGCTTGGCGGCAATCGCCGTATTTGTCTGCGGTCTTTAGTACTTTCCTCCATCTCATTCTGAGTATGTCTTCCGCTGTTTTGAGCTTCCGCTTCTGCTTCTTCAGACTTCGTGCAGTGGTGACGAGCCTTTTGTGAAGGTTCTTCTGCTCCAATGATGTGTCCGGCGTGAGATCATCCGGACTGTTGTTTTCGCCGGGGATGGGTTGTTTATCCAATTCATCCTGTTCGGATGGTTGCTTGGTGGCATGTTCGTCATCCACTGGTTCGCCCTGCTCTACGGCTGGGTCTGTGTGGGTGCTGTCGTTGTCGAGGCGGGACTTTGGGCGGTGCTTGCGGCGCCGTTTCAGCTGTTTTTCGGGGGAATTATCCTTCGCAGCGTCCCGTTGTTCCTCGTTATTGCTTCCTTTTGGTGTATCCACCATATATACATTGTGAGTTGAGGTGGCTTTCCAGTGCCCTATGGGTGCTGGTTCTTGGTCGTCTCCGGCATCGTCGTCCATACCGTCGATATCTTCGGAGTCGAAATTTAGCATATTGGTTAAGTCATCGACAGTGTCTACGAAGTGGGTGGTGGGTGGGCTTTGAATTTCTTCGTCGTCCGCATCCCAACCGTCCTGGCCATAATCCGGCCAAGGCTCTCTTGATAAAGAGAGGCACTTTAGCGAATTCAGGATGTCGCCAAAAGGCGAGTGCTGAAAGATGTCCGCAACGGTGGACTCCATGATCGGCGCCCAATCGGATTTGATTGGCAGGAGTGCGGAAGGTTCGGGGTCCAGAGAAGAGTCCGGCACCTTGGAGTTACAAGCTTTACAAGGGACAGGGTCGGTATTCAGCTCCATCGCCGTAGCAGCCCCCGAGGCGGTGTCTAGCCACCCATTCTCGATTGGCGCAGTCGGCTCCGAGTTAAGGGTTGGAGCGGACTCTTGTGCGGCTTCCAGGGCACTGTCCGGCAGCAGAGCTAAATCATGCCCATCGTAACTGTGCGGCGCGCTTGGCTGCGGCTCGAATCCGTCGAAGATCAAGTCTCCGCGGATGTCGGTCGTATAGTTCAAACTTCCAAATCTGACCTGATGGCCAGGGGCGTAGCTTTCGATCTGCTCCAGATGGCCAAGCGAATTGGCCCGCAGTGCAAAGCCGCCGAATACGAAGATCTGTCTGGGGAGAAAAGTCTCACCCTGAACTGCGTCATTGTTGATGATCGAAGGAGCCATCGGGCCTATGAGCGACGACACAGAGGAACTCTCAATGAAAGCACCAATGTTGGTGTCAAAACCGACGGATCTCGGGTAGGGGGTCCCGAACTGTGCGTCTAGGCGGATGGTAACAGGAGACAAGGGACACGATGTTTTTACCCAGATTCGGGCCCTCTCGATGGAGGTAAAACCCTACTCCTGCTTGATTAAGATGATATGGGTAGTACAAGAGTAGATCTACCATGAGATCAAGGAGGCTAAATCCTAGAAGCTAGCCTATGGTATGATTGTTGTTCGTCCTACGGACTAAAACCCTCCAGTTTATATAGACATCGGGGAGGGCTAGGGTTACACAGAGTCGGTTACAATGGTAGGAGATCTACATATCCGTATCGCCAAGCTTGCCTTCCACGCCAAGGAAAGTCCCATCCGGACACGGGACGAAGTCTTCAATCTTGTATCTTCATAGTCTTGGAGTCCGGCCAATGATGATAGTTTGGCTATTCGGACAACCCCTAGTCCAGGACTCCCTCACCCGACCACGGCAGAAGATAGAAAGAGAATGAAAGTCATTCCCTATGCCTTAGTCATAGGTTCTATAAAGCATGCCATGCTATGTACCAGACCAATTGTGTGCCTTTCTATGAGTTTGGCAAGGGGGTACGATAGTTATCCAGGAGGGGATCACTGGATAGCGGTCAAAGTTATCCTTAGTTTCCTAAGAGGACTAAGGAAGTATTTCTCGGTTATGGAGGTGATAAAGAGTTCATCGTAAATAGTTATGTCGATGCAAGCTTTTACACTAATCCGGATGACTTTGGGTCTCATTCTGGATACATATTGAAAGTGGGAGCAATTAGCTAGAGTAGCTCCATGCAGAGCATTGTAGACATAGAAAATTTGCAAAATACATACGGCTCTGATTGTGGCAGACCCGTTGACTAAACTTCTCTCACAAGCAAAACATGATCACACCTTAGTACTCTTTGGGTGTTAATCACATAGTGATGTGAACTAGATTATTGACTCTAGTAAATCCTTTGGGTGTTGGTCACATGGCGATGTGAACTATGGGTGTTAATCACATACAAATGTGAACTGTTGGTGTTAAATCACATGGAGATGTGAACTAGATTATTGACTCTAGTCCAAGTGGGAGACTGAAGGAAATATGCCCTAGAGGCAATAATAAAGTTGTTATTTTATATTTCCTTATATCGTGATAAATGTTTATTATTCATGCTAGAGTTGTATTAACCGGAAACTTGATACATGTGTGAATACATAGACAAAACACTATGTCCCTAGTATGCCTCTACTTGACAAGCTCGTTGATCAAAGATGGTTAAGTTTCCTAGCCATGGACATGTGTTGTCATTTGATGAACAGGATCACATCATTAGGAGAATGATGTGATGGACAAGACCCATCCGTTAGCTTAGCATAATGATCGTTCAGTTTTATTGCTACTGCTTGCTTCATATCAAATACATATTCCTCCAACTATGAGATTATGCAACTCCCAGACACCGGAGGAATGCCTTGTGCGCTATCAAACATCACAACGTAACTAGGTCATTATAAAGATGCTCTACAAGTATCTCCGAAGGTGTTTGTTGGGTTGGCATAGATCGAGTTTAGGATTTGTCACTCCGAGTATCGGAGAGGTATCTCTGGGCCCTCTCAGTAATGCACATCATATGAAGCCTTGCAAGCAATGTGACTAATGAGTTAGTTGTGGGATGATCCATAATGAAACGAGTAAAGAGACTTGCCAGTAACGAGATTGAACTAGGTATGAAGATACCTACGATCGAATCTCGGGCAAGTAATATACCGATGACAAATGGAATAACGTATGTCGACATTGCGGTTCGACCGATGAAGATGTTCGTAGAATATGTGGGAACCAATATGAGAATCTAGGTTCCGCTATTGGTTATTGACCGGATAGGTGCCTCGGTCATGTCTACATAGTTCTTGAACCCGTAGGGTCCGCACGCTTAATGTTCGATGACGATATGTATTAATTTATATGTTTTGGTGACCGAAGGTTGTTTGGAGTCCCGGATGAGATCACGTACATGACGAGGAGTCTCGAAATGGCCGAGAGGTAAAGATTTATATGTTGGAAGGTATTATTCGGACACCAGAAGGGTTCATGAGTGTATCGGATACATACCGGAGTACTGGAGGGGTTACCGGAACCCCCCGGGGAAAGATATGGGCCATATGGGCCATAGGAGGGAGGCTAACCAGCCCACAAGGGGCTGGTGTGCCCCCCACAAGGGAGGAGGCTGAATTGGACTAGGGGAGGGGGCGCCACCCCCCTTTCCTTCTCCCTCTCCCTCTCCTTCAGCCTTTCCCCCTCCGTTAGAAGGAAGGGGGGCGAATAGGACTCGGAGTCCTAGTAGGACTCCTCCCTTGGGCGCGCCCTAGGATTTCCTCCTCCTCTCTCCCTCCTTTATATACATGGG
>NC_041387.1:403707237-403795526 GCF_002162155.2 Triticum dicoccoides
TCTAGGCACATCAATTCTCTTAGCCGTGTGTGGTGGCCCCCTCCACCGTTTACTCCTATGGTCATATTGTCGTAGTGCTTAGGCGAAGCCCTGCGCGGATCACATCACCATCACCGTCACCATGTCGTCGTGCTGACGGAACTCATCTCCTTCGTACCTCTATTGGATCAATAATTCGAGGGATGTCATCAAGCTGAACGTGTGCAAAACTCGGAGGTGTTGTATGTTCGATACTTGATCGGTTGATTCGGGAAGATGTTTGACTACATCAATCGCGTTAAGTTAACGCTTCCGCTTTCGGTCTACGAGGGTACATGGACACACTCTCCCCCTCTCGTTGCTATGCATCTCCTAGATAGATATTTTTGAAATTGCACGCTACGTTTCCCAACAGAGTTCCCGGTTATGGTGGGTGGTCGGGGCCAAGCGATGCATGGAGGTTTGCGGGTTTCTCTCGTACACGTACGTACATGTGTGCGAGGCATTGCGCTCTAACTAAACCCGAGCGAGGCATTGTTCTCTAACTGAACCCGAGTGATTGCACTAGCTACGTTACGGAGCCCCGATCGATCCCTTGCTGTTAACTAAACCCAAGTGATTACTTCGCTACTACTGCTAACTGAAGACGATCGAAGCTGCCTCTTGATGAACAATTCCCGATGGGGGTTGGATGAATAGTTCCCGGTGGGGGTTGGATGAACAGGATCCCGTGGTAGTAGAGGCCACTGCCGCTGGATGAACAGGACCCCGATCGAGGAGGTGGAGGTGGATGAATAGTAGCCGGTGGAGGGACCTCATGGAGGGTTGGTTGATCAGTAGCCGCTGGAGGCTGGATGAACAGGACCCCATGGAATGCTGGAAGAACAGTAGCCGGTGGAGGCTGGATGAACAGGACCCGGTTGATGAACAGTAGCTGGTGGAGGCTGGAGGAAGTAGACGGTGGATGAACAGTAGTAGGTGGAGGCTGGAGGAAGTCGACGATGGATGAACAGTAGCCTGTGGAGTCCCGTTTTGTGGTACGGCACACCCCTCCCGATGAACAAGACCCTGTTTCGATTGTAGGCGCTCCAACACAAGTCCGTTTCCTCTGTTTTGCGGTACGCCACACCCCTCCCGATCAACAACACCCCATTTCGACCGTACGCTGTCAAACACAAGTCCGTTTCCTCCATTTTGTGGTACGCCAGACCCTTCCTGATGAAAAGGACCCTGTTCCGATCGTACGCGGTCGAACACAAGTCTGTTTCCTTCATTCTGCGAAAAATGTATTTAAAATAAATAGAGTATGATTCAAAAAATGAATAAAATTGAGCTTTATTGGCTCTCATTGTACATGTGTGTAGCCCCTTGTAAAGGGGTACGCAGCTAGTAAGCCCCTTGTTTATTTATACCAGACTCGCCTAACCGTGTCCAGGGTCTGAATGACCTGTTTTAGGGGCTTTGATTAGCAAAGCCGGATTAGTATGTGGCTGTCAAGGAAGTCTCACATTCTTCCGCGGTCGAGGAACACTCGAAGTTACCCTTTAATGAGATGATGCCGCGTGGACCGGGCATTTTTAGTGTAAGAGACGCGTAATGCGGTATTGCGTTAAAGCGGGCGATAGCTTCGTGTCCCAATAGTGCTTGATGGCTACTTTTAAATGGGGCGATATGGAAGATTAACTTTTCACGACGGAAGTTGTCGGGTGAACCGAACACAACTTCTAGTAGTAGAGAGCCCGTACAATTCGCATATGGGCCAGGCGTCACTCCTTTAAAGGAAGTGTTGTTATGGTGAATTTTGGTTGGGTCTATCCCCATTCTGCGGATTGTGTCCTGGTATAGCAGGTTTAGATCACTGCCGCCATCCATTAGGACTTGTGTAAATTGTAGTCCGTCGATTATAGGATCCAATATCAAAGCAGTCCATCCTGCATTTCGGATACTTCCGGAGTAATCCTAATGGTCGAAAGTTATTGGTTTTGACATCCAGTTTCGGGACTCCGCTGGGGTGGACCGTGCGGCGCGTACTTTAGTGGGCGCCGCTCTATTTTTCCTTGTTATCACTTGAAGTGAATTCACTGTTTTGACCTCTTGTGGGAAATTCTTTTGTTTTCGGCGCTCTGCTTGTGGGGTTCGTCATCGTCCTCACTTGGTGTGTCGAGCCCCTTGTGTTCGGCGTTAAGTCGGCCGGACTGCTTGAAGACCCAACAACCTCTGCGGGTATGGTTTGCAGGCTTCCCGGGGGTACTGTGGATTTGACATATCCTGTCCAAGATTTTGTTTAGGTTAGATAGCTCGTCGCTATTGTCCTTGAGAGGCAGTGTTTTGTTGTTCTGCCAAGAGCTTTTGAATCCGGCGTTGATTGCCGTGCTCTTTGGGTCATTTCCCTTAGTCCGGCGCTGGTCCTTTCTGCGTCATGGTTTCCCATTTCCATCCCTGACCTTGGATGTACTTGGGATGCTGGTGCTGCATCTTGCCAGCCAGCTATCCTCTCCCGCACAAAAGCGGGTCATGAGGCTTGTTAGTGCGGCCATTGTTCTTGGCTTTTCTTGGCCGAGGTGTCTGGCGAGCCATTCGTCTCGGACGTTATGTTTGAAAGCTGCTAAGGCTTCGGTGTCCGGACAGTCGACTATTTGGTGCTTTTTGGTGAGGAACCTGTTCCAGAATTTGCAGGCTGACTCTCCGGACTGTTGAGTTATGTGACTTAAATCGTCTGCATCCGGAGGGCGGACATAAGTCCCCTGAAAATTTGCCCGAAACACATCCTCGAGCTCTTCCCAACTGCCAATGGTATTTTATGGGAGGCTTTTGAGCCAATACCAGGCTGGCCCTTTGAGCTTGAGGGGTAAGTATTTTATGGCATGGAGGTCATCTCCTCTAGCCATATGTATGTGTAGGATGTAATCCTCAATCCAGACTCCGGTGTCTGTTGTTCCGTCGTATGCCTCTATGTTTACGGGCTTGAATCCCGCTGGAAATTCATGATCTAGTACCTCATCGGTGAAACATAGGGGGTGCGCGGCGCCCCTGTATTTGGGTGTGCCGTTATTTTCGAATACTCGACGTGTTGTGTTGCTTTCTGGAGCTTTCTTTCTTGGCCCATAGATGGACCTGACCGGGCCATCCTTTTTGCGAGGATCCTTATGTGGATCGCGTGCCGGCTTGTGTGCGGCGCCGCTTGCCGCTCTTTGTTTGTCATGTGGTCGTCTATCCGACCGGGCGGCCTCTTTGTTTTTTGATTGTGGGGGCTCTACGGCCTCCTCATCAAGTTCGGGCAATAGTTTGCGCTTTGGGTAGCTCTTTGCTTGGCGGCAATCGCCGTATTTGTCTGCGGTCTTTAGTACTTTGCTCCATCTCATTCTGAGTATGTCTTCCGCTGTTTTGAGCTTCCGCTTCTGCTTCTTCAGACTTCGTGCAGTGGTGACGAGCCTTTTGTGAAGGTTCTTCTGCTCCAATGATGTGTCCGGCGTGAGATCATCCGGACTGTTGTTTTCGCCGGGGATGGGTTGTTTATCCAATTCATCCTGTTCGGATGGTTGCTTGGTGGCATGTTCGTCATCCACTGGTTCACCCTGCTCTACGGCTGGGTCTGTGTGGGTGCTGTCGTTGTCGAGGCGGGACTTTGGGCAGCGCTTGCGGCGCCGTTTCAGCTGTTTTTCGGGGGAATTATCCTTCGCAGCGTCCCGTTGTTCCTCGTTATTGCTTCCTTTTGGTGTATCCACCATATATACATTGTGAGTTGAGGTGGCTTTCCAGTGCCCTATGGGTGCTGGTTCTTGGTCGTCTCCGGCATCGTCGTCCATACCGTCGATATCTTCGGAGTCGAAATTTAGCATATCGGTTAAGTCATCGACAGTGGCTACGAAGTGGGTGGTGGGTGGGCTTTGAATTTCTTCGTCGTCCGCATCCCAACCGTCCTGGCCATAATCCGGCCAAGGCTCTCCTGATAAAGAGAGGCACTTTAGCGAATTCAGGATGTCACCAAAAGGCAAGTGCTGAAAGATGTCCGCAACGGTGGACTCCATGATCGGCGCCCAATCGGATTTGATTGGCAGGAGCGCGGAAGGTTCGGGGTCCAGAGAAGAGTCCGGCACCTTGGAGTTACAAGCTTTACAAGGGACAGGGTCGGTATTCGGCTCCATCGCCGTAGCAGCCCCCGAGGCGGTGTCTAGCCACCCGTCCTCGATTGGCGCAGTCGGCTCCGAGTTAAGGGTTGGAGCGGACTCTTGTGCGGCTTCCAGGGCACTGTCCGGCAGCAGAGCTAAATCATGCCCATCGTAACTGTGCGGCGCGCTTGGCTGCGGCTCGAATCCGTCGAAGATCAAGTCTCCGCGGATGTCGGTCGTATAGTTCAAACTTCCAAATCTGACCTGATGGCCAGGGGCGTAGCTTTCGATCTGCTCCAGATGGCCAAGCGAATTGGCCTGCAGTGCAAAGCCGCCGAATATGAAGATCTGTCCGGGGAGAAAAGTCTCACCCTGAACTGCGTCGTTGTTGATGATCGAAGGAGCCATCGGGCCTATGAGCGACGACACAGAGGAACTCTCAATGAAAGCACCAATGTTGGTGTCAAAACCGGCGGATCTCGGGTAGGGGGTCCCGAACTGTGCGTCTAGGCGGATGGTAACAGGAGACAAGGGACACGATGTTTTTACCCAGATTCGGGCCCTCTCGATGGAGGTAAAACCCTACTCCTGCTTGATTAAGATGATATGGGTAGTACAAGAGTAGATCTACCACGAGATCAAGGAGGCTAAACCCTAGAAGCTAGCCTATGGTATGATTGTTGTTCGTCCTACGGACTAAAACCCTCCAGTTTATATAGACATCGGGGAGGGCTAGGGTTACACAGAGTCGGTTATAATGGTAGGAGATCTACATATCCGTATTGCCAAGCTTGCCTTCCACGCCAAGGAAAGTCCCATCCGGACACGGGACGAAGTCTTCAATCTTGTATCTTCATAGTCTTGGAGTCCGGCCAATGATGATAGTTTGGCTATTCGGACAACCCCTAGTCCAGGACTCCCTCACCCGACCACGACAGAAGATAGAAAGAGAATGAAAGTCATTCCCTATGCCTTAGTCATAGGTTCTATAAAGCATGCCATGCTATGTACCAGACCAATTGTGTGCCTTTCTATGAGTTTGGCAAGGGGGTACGATAGTTATCCAGGAGGGGATCACTGGATAGCGGTCAAAGTTATCCTTAGTTTCCTAAGAGGACTAAGGAAGTATTTCTCGGTTATGGAGGTGATAAAGAGTTCATCGTAAATAGTTATGTCGATGCAAGCTTTTACACTAATCCGGATGACTTTGGGTCTCATTCTGGATACATATTGAAAGTGGGAGCAATTAGCTAGAGTAGCTCCATGCAGAGCATTGTAGACATAGAAAATTTGCAAAATACATACGGCTCTGATTGTGGCAGACCCGTTGACTAAACTTCTCTCACAAGCAAAACATGATCACACCTTAGTACTCTTTGGGTGTTAATCACATAGTGATGTGAACTAGATTATTGACTCTAGTAAATCCTTTGGGTGTTGGTCACATGGCGATGTGAACTATGGGTGTTAATCACATACAAATGTGAACTGTTGGTGTTAAATCACATGGAGATGTGAACTAGATTATTGACTCTAGTCCAAGTGGGAGACTGAAGGAAATATGCCCTAGAGGCAATAATAAAGTTGTTATTTTATATTTCCTTATATCGTGATAAATGTTTATTATTCATGCTAGAGTTGTATTAACCGGAAACTTGATACATGTGTGAATACATAGACAAAACACTATGTCCCTAGTATGCCTCTACTTGACAAGCTCGTTGATCAAAGATGGTTAAGTTTCCTAGCCATGGACATGTGTTGTCATTTGATGAACAGGATCACATCATTAGGAGAATGATGTGATGGACAAGACCCATCCGTTAGCTTAGCATAATGATCGTTCAGTTTTATTGCTACTGCTTTCTTCATATCAAATACATATTCCTCCAACTATGAGATTATGCAACTCCCAGACACCGGAGGAATGCCTTGTGTGCTATCAAACATCACAACGTAACTAGGTCATTATAAAGATGCTCTATAAGTATCTCCGAAGGTGTTTGTTGGGTTGGCATAGATCGAGTTTAGGATTTGTCACTCCGAGTATCGGAGAGGTATCTCTGGGCCCTCTCAGTAATGCACATCATATGAAGCCTTGCAAGCAATGTGACTAATGAGTTAGTTGTGGGATGATGCATAACGAAACGAGTAAAGAGACTTGCCAGTAACGAGATTGAACTAGGTATGAAGATACCGACGATCGAATCTCGGGCAAGTAATATACCGATGACAAATGGAATAACGTATGTCGACATTGCGGTTCGACCGATGAAGATGTTCGTAGAATATGTGGGAACCAATATGAGAATCTAGGTTCCGCTATTGGTTATTGACCGGATAGGTGCCTCGGTCATGTCTACATAGTTCTTGAACCCGTAGGGTCCGCACGCTTAATGTTCGATGACGATATGTATTAATTTATATGTTTTGGTGACCGAAGGTTGTTTGGAGTCCCGGATGAGATCACGTACATGACGAGGAGTCTCGAAATGGCCGAGAGGTAAATATTTATATGTTGGAAGGTATTATTCGGACACCAGAAGGGTTCAGGAGTGTATCGGATACATACCGGAGTACTGGAGGGGTTACCGGAACCCCCCGGGGAAAGATATGGGCCATATGGGCCATAGGAGGGAGGATAACTAGCCCACAAGGGGCTGGTGTGCCCCCCACAAGGGAGGAGGCTGAATTGGACTAGGGGAGGGGGCGCCACCCCCCTTTCCTTCTCCCTCTCCCTCTCCTTCAGCCTTTCCCCCTCCGTTAGAAGGAAGGGGGGCGAATAGGACTCGGAGTCCTAGTAGGACTCCTCCCTTGGGCGCGCCCTAGGATTTCCTCCTCCTCTCTCCCTCCTTTATATACATGGGCGGGGGGGGGGGCACCTCTAGGCACATCAATTCTCTTAGCCGTGTGTGGTGGCCCCCTCCATCGTTTACTCCTATGGTCATATTGTCGTAGTGCTTAGGCGAAGCCCTGCGCGGATCACATCACCATCACCGTCACCATGTCGTCGTGCTGACGGAACTCATCTCCTTCGTACCTCTACTGGATCAATAATTCGAGGGATGTCATCAAGCTGAACGTGTGCAAAACTCGGAGGTGTTGTATGTTCGATACTTGATCGGTTGATTCGGGAAGACGTTTGACTACATCAATCGCGTTAAGTTAACGCTTCCGCTTTCGGTCTACGAGGGTACATGGACACACTCTCCCCCTCTCGTTGCTATGCATCTCCTAGATAGATATTTTTG
The DNA here is from genome assembly GCF_002162155.2 of Triticum dicoccoides. Classification (NCBI taxonomy): domain Eukaryota; kingdom Viridiplantae; phylum Streptophyta; class Magnoliopsida; order Poales; family Poaceae; genus Triticum; species Triticum dicoccoides. The sequence goes on from NC_041387.1 coordinate 403,714,577, forward strand.
AAATTGCATGCCACGTTTCCCAACAGAGTTCCCGATTATGGTGGGTGGTCGGGGCCAAGCGATGCACGGAGGTTTGCGGGTTTCTCTCGTACACGTACGTACATGTGTGCGAGGCATTGCGCTCTAACTAAACCCGAGCGAGGCATTGTTCTCTAATTGAACCCGAGTGATTGCACTAGCTACGTTACGGAGCCCCGATCGATCCCTTGCTGTTAACTAAACCCAAGTGATTACTTCGCTACTACTTCTAACTGAAGACGATCGAAGCTGCCTCTTGATGAACAATTCCCGATGGGGGTTGGATGAATAGTTCCCGGTGGGGGTTGGATGAACAGGATCCCGTGGTAGTAGAGGCCATTGCCGCTGGATGAACAGGACCCCGATCGAGGAGGTGGAGGTGGATGAATAGTAGCCGGTGGAGGGACCTCATGGAGGGTTGGTTGAACAGTAGCCGCTGGAGGCTGGATGAACAGGACCCCATGGAATGCTGGAAGAACAGTAGCCGGTGGAGGCTGGATGAACAGGACCCGGTTGATGAACAGTAGCTGGTGGAGGCTGGAGGAAGTAGACGGTGGATGAACAGTAGTAGGTGGAGGCTGGAGGAAGTCGACGATGGATGAACAGTAGCCCGTGGAGTCCCGTTTTGTGGTACGGCACACCCCTCCGATGAACAAGACCCTGTTTCGATTGTAGGCGCTCCAACACAAGTCCGTTTCCTCTGTTTTGCGGTACGCCACACCCCTCCCGATCAACAACACCCCATTTCGACCGTACGCTGTCAAACACAAGTCCGTTACCTCCATTTTGTGGTACGCCAGACCCTTCCCGATGAAAAGGACCCTGTTCCGATCGTACGCGGTCGAACACAAGTCTGGTTCCTTCATTCTGCGGTACGCCAGACCCTTCCCAATGAACATGACCCCATTTCGACCGTATGCGGTCGAACAGAAGGTCCGTTTCCTCCATTCTATGGTACACCAGACCTCGTTTTAGCTGTTCCGTCCAAGCCGGTTGGCTCCCGATGAACATGATGTATTATGTTGCCTCCCGATGAACACGACGCATTCTGTTGCCTCCCCATGAACACGACGCAGTTTCTCCGTTCTGACCCAGCCGGTTGGCTTTTGATGAACAGGACGCCATTGCTGCCGTTGTAGCGACCAGACCTCAAACAGTCTGATCTCTGTGCTTCAGTGTCATCCTTGGATCAGTAATGCTGAGACGCACAGTACTTGAAGGATTTATAACAGAGTAGCAATCACACACTTATTACATCGAATGTCTCAAAATAGAACTTATTACAATAAACATGGCTTAAGGCCATCTAATAACGATAACAGCGGAAGGCTTGGAAGATAAGTGAGTCCATCTACTCCAACGGCATCACTGAGTATAGAACCACGACCTAAGGCACCTTACTCGTCGTGAAAAGTCTGCAACATGAACGTTGCAGCCCGAAAACGGGCCAGGACATGGAATATGCTGGCAATGTAACACATAGTGTAATGGAAGAATAATGATATTCTGCATGCATATATGGCTGGTGGAAAGCTCTATGGTTACAGTTTTGCATAAAGCCAATTTTTCCCTACTGCAAAGGAATAAATTTAATTTAACTATCATGGTGGTTGTTAAACATTGTGAAGATAGACATCCTCTCAATCCCAATTAAACATCATCATTAAACCCAACAAATTAAACTAAAGTAACATGATGAGATTCACATGATAATCTAGGTACTAGATACTCAAAACGTCCATAACCGGGGACACGACTAACCATAATTAGTTTATACACTCTGCAGAGGTTTGCGCACTTTTCCCCACAAGACTCGATCTCCTCTGTTGGATTTCTCGCACTACATGGTGTTTGAGAAATGGATGACCGAGACATAGTATTTCAGAAGCGTTTGCACCTTACGATCGGGTAGACAGTACCAACCTACATCCCCTACATCTGCTAGTCTACCACTATAAGAGTTCACACAACTTAATCAACTATGCTAGAGCCCATAGTAGCTTGTGGCTGCACACGGAAGTTTCTAGCATGAATAATCTCATGATCCCTTTGAGCCTGGGTGGCGGTCCATAAAGAAAAACAGGCAATCGCTGGAATACCCAGGTGCCTCAATCCACCCAGATGTGTGTTTAAGTTGCCACCTTAAATAAACCATTAAATAACAATGTCACATCTGTCATGGATACACTCATCCAATCCATGTCTACTAGCATAGCATGGCATAATAAGCAAACGTAGAAGTAACTCCCAAGGGTTTGATATTAAAGCAGGTAATAGGTACTACCTCATCTACTTCCCAAAACCCACAATTTAATTAGATCCTAATCATGCAATGTTTGAGGATTGATCTAATGCATAAAAACTGGGTATGAAAAGGATATGATCAAAGTGTTACTTGCCTTGCTGATGATCTGTGAAACCTAGAGATTCGAAGTAGCAAGCGGCGCACTCCGGGTACTCTATCGCAAACAAACAAGCATACAACAAGTACTCATCTAATGCACAAGAAAAACTCAAATAAGAGATCTAACCAGAAAGTTGAACTGAAGAACTCCGGTTTGCAAAAAGAATCAAATCGAACGAAGCAACGAAACACAAACAGCGAAAGAAACAAGCTTTGTTTACTAATCTGGACCTAAGTCAAATTTTACAGAAGCAAAAACTTGTTTGAGTTGGTTAAATGGAAAGAGGGTTTCGAGACGAAACTCTAGGCGCTTGAATCGCCTGATTCCGATAAAGGAGCGAAAAGTTATACTAGAACGAAAATCGGACCAGAAACGTGATCTGGAATAACCGTGGAAAAATCCGAGAAAAAGAAAAACTGACGAACAGTTTAGCGAACGGACGTTCGTTAACTGAAACTAAACGGTGAACTCGTTTGTTAAAACGAACGAACGAGCGAACGCTCGCTAAATAAATAAACCAAAATAAAAAATAAAATAAACCGACAAAAAACCCTAGGGTTTTCTAAAAAAACCAAATTGGTTTTTCTTAGAAAACCGGGGCGGGGGCGGCGGCTACCTCGTCGGGCTCCTGCGAAGTCCGGCGGGGTCCGGGGGCTGTGGGGCCCGGCAGCGGCGGCGGGTGGCGTGGGTGGCAGCAACGACATCGGCTGGGACGGGGTGAGGCGGCGGGGTGGGGCGGTATTTAAGGAGGGGGGGTGGTGGCTTGGGGGAGGGGGCAAGGCGGCGGCAGAGTCCCGGTCGGACTCGGGTCCGAGCGGCGGCGGCGGTGCGGCCTCCTGGCGGGAGACGGCGGCACGGGGAAGACGGGCCTGCTCGGCTGGGCCTCGGCCCAGTCGGGCGCTCGTGTTTTTTTTAAATAATTCCGCCAAACAGAAAATAAATCCTAGAAAAATAAATAAAAATCTTAAAATGCCAAAACAAAATTTCATCGTCTAAATAAAATATTTAGAACTATATGAACATTTTCTTGGCCCTAAAATGCAGTTTTGAAAAACGTGCAATTTTCCTAAATTCAAATAAAATAGCGAGAACTCCAAAATAAAATCTTATTTGATTTTTTATTAAATCCTCAATATTTCTTTATTTTGGGAAAGTCATTTTATTCCCTCTCTCATATTTTTATAATTGAAATAATTGAAGATAAAATAAATAAAATCAAATGATCCTATTTTCAAAATTCGAGAAAAACTCAAATATAAAAATAACGAAATCCCCAACTCTCTCCGAGGGTCCTTGAGTTGCGTAGAATTTCGAGGATCAAGACAAAAGCAATAAAATATGATATGCAATGATGATCTAGTGTATAACACTCGAAATTGAAAATTTGGGATGTTACAAACCTACCCCCTTAAGATGAATCTCTCCCTCGAGATTCGGGTTGGCGAGAAAATAGGTGAGGGTGGTCCTTCAGCAGATCTTCCTCTTGCTCCTAGGTGGCTTCATCCTCGGTGTGGTGGCTCCACTGAACTTTGCAAAACTTGATAACCTTGCTGCGGGTGACTCGACTGGCATACTCAAGAATCTCAGTCATCTCTGCGGTAAACTCGACTGGCATTCTCCTCATAGGTCAAATCACTATCCAACTGAATCGCTTCCAGCGGCACTGTATCTCTTAGCGGTATCTCAGCCATCTCTACGTGGCACTTCTTCATCTGGGAAACGTGGAACACATTGTGAACTCCCGACAATCCTTCGGGCAATTCCAACTTATAAGCAACTTCTCCCATACGCTCCAAAACTTTGTATGGTCCTACAAAACATGGCGCTAACTTTCTCTTAACTCCAAAGCGCTTAACTCCTCGAAGTGGAGATACTCGAAGATAAACTCGGTCTCCGACTTTGTAAACTATCTCCTTGCGTTTAGAATCTGCATAGCTCTTCTGCCTGGACTGGTCTACCTTGAGCCTATCGCGAATCAACTTCAGCTTCTGTTCAGACTCCTTAATCAAATCTGGTCCAAACAATTGGCGGTCTCCAACTTCAGCCCACGACAATGGGGTCCTGCACCTCCTTCCGTACAAGGCTTCGAAAGGGGCCATCTTCAAACTGGATTGATAACTGCTGTTGTAAGAGAACTCTGCATAAGGCAAATTGTCGTCCCAACTAGATCCATAATCTAGCGCACAAGCTCTCAGCATATCCTCCAAAATCTGATTGACTCTCTCGGTCTGTCCATCTGTCTGCGGATGAAAGGCTATACTGAACTCTAGCCTGGTACCCAAATTTTCGTGCAACTGATTCCAGAACTTTGAGGTAAATTGGGTTCCTCTATCTGATACAATGCTCCTCGGAACTCCATGCAGACATACGATCCTGGTCATGTATATGTTGGCCAACTTAGCACTGGTGTAAGTGGTCTTCACTGGGATGAAATGAGCTACTTTCGTCAAACGGTCGACTACAACCCAAATCGAGTCATAGCCTGAACGAGTCCTGGGCAATCGTGTGATAAAATCCATGCCTAACTTATCCCACTTCCATTTGGGTATCGGCAATGGCTGTAACAATCCTGCTGGCTTCTGATGCTCTGTCGTCACTCTCAGACATACATCACAAATTGCTACATACTCCGCAATATCCTTCTTCATTCCGGTCCACCAGAAAGTATCCTTCAAATCCAAATACATCTTGGAATTTCCTGGGTGAATCGAATACAGTGAATCATGGGCCTCTTGCAGAATCAACTTCCTGATCTCTGGATCATTAGGCACATAAACGCGGTCCTCAAACCATAAGGTATCATGCTCATCCTCACGAAATCCTTTAGCTTTTCCTTTGCTCATCTTCTCCTTTATAGAGGCAATCTCCTTGTCAGTCTTCTGAGCTTCTCTGATCTTATCCATCAAAGTAGACTGGACCTCCAATGCTGCTACATAGCCTCTCGGAACTATCTCCAAATATAGCTCATGAAGGTCCTCGTCTAACTCCTTCGGTAACTCTTCGGTCATTAGTGTGTTGACATGGCTCTTGCGGCTCAACACATCGGCTACTATGTTAGCTTTTCCAGCGTGACAATACAGTCTCATATCATAATCCTTGATGAGCTCCAACCATCTCCTTTGCCTGAGATTCAACTCCTTCTGCGTGAAGATGTACTTCAAACTCTTGTGATCCGTGTACACCTCACAATGGTTTCCGATGAGAAAATGTCTCCAAGTCTTCAATGCATGCACTACAGATGCTAACTCCAAATCATGTGTAGCATAATTCAACTCATGAGGCTTAAGCTGTCGTGAGGCATACGAAACAACTCTTCCCTCCTGCATAAGCACTGCTCCAAGTCCTCGACGATAAGCGTCGCAATAAACTTCATAATCCTTCGCTGATCTGGCAGAATCAATACTGGCGATGTAACCAAATGTTTCTTCAACTCCTAGAAACTGGCCTCACATTCCTCAGTCCATTTAAATTTGGTGTCCTTCTTCAACAACTCCGTCATGGGCTTTGCAATCTTTGAGAAATTCTCAATGAACCTCCGGTAGTATCCTGCGAGTCCAAGAAAATTCCGGATCTCTCCAATTGACGTGGGTGATTCCCAGTTTGTCACAGTGACAACCTTGGTGGGGTCTACTGCTATTCCTTCTCCGGATATAACGTGTCCGAGGAATCCAACTTCCTTCAACCAAAACTCACATTTGCTGAACTTGGCGTACAACTGATGTTCTCTGAGCTTCTCAAGTACCAAACGCAAATGCTCCTTATGTTCTTCTTCATTCTTTGAGTGGACCAAAATATCATCAATGAACACCACGACGAACTTATCCAGAAACTCCATAAACACCTTGTTCATCATGTTCATGAAATATGCGGGTGCGTTAGTCAGACCAAATGACATAACGGTATACTCGTACAACCCATACATGGTGGTAAAAGCCGTCTTGGGTATATCCTGCTCTCGAATTTTCAACCGATGGTATCCTGATCGCAAGTCGATCTTGGAAAATACCTTAGCTCCTTGCAATTGGTCAAACAGATCATTGATCATCGGCAGTGGGTACTTGTTCTTGATGGTCACTTCATTCAATCCTTGATAATCAACAACCATCCTTAATGATCCATCCTTCTTCTCCACTAGAAGCACTGGCGATCCCCAAGGTGAAGAACTTGGGCGAATATAGCCTTTATCCAGTAACTCCTTAATCTGCTTCTTAATCTCCTCCAAATCTTTTGCGGGCATCCTGTATGGTCGCTTAGATATTGGCCCTGTGCCTGGCAAAAGCTCAATCAAAAACTCAATGTCTCTATCCGGTGGCATGCCTGGCAACTCCTCTGGAAATACGTCAGGAAAACCCTTCACCACTGGTACTTCCTCCTGTACAACTCCCAATAAGGAATTTATTTGAGTCCTCTTCGGCACATGCCGGGATACATACTTGATCCTTCTTCCTTCTAGGGTGGTAAGCAAAATCGTCTTACTAGCGCATTAAATGTTCCCTCCATACTTCGATAACCAATCCATGCCTAATATCACATCCAATCCTTGCGATTCCAATACTATTAGGTCCGAGGGAAACACATAGATACCAATCCTTAATGGTAACCGATCACACCATAAACTAGCCATATACTTTGCTCCAGGAGAGGTTACTAACATGGGTGACCTAAGGGCTTGGGTAGGCAGCTTATACTTATCCACAAATCCCCTTGATATGTATGAATGCGATGCACCAGTATCAAAAAGAACGAGTGTAGTAAATGACTTAACCAAAAACTTACCTATTACTGCATCTGGCTGGGCTTCAACCTCCTCCATGTTAACGTGGTTCACCTGTCCCCTATTGAAAGGGTTCAGCTTCTTCCCAGAACTTCCATTGCCATTTCCATTCTGGGCTTCAGGACATTCCTTGGCATAATGTCCAGTCTTCTGACACTTATAGCAAGTGACTTGGCTCAGGTCTCTCTTGGCTGGGGTTGATGGGTTGGTACGGTTCTGGCCGTTGCTTCCTCCATTCCTATTACCATTCTTGGGGCCATTATGATTGTGCGAACTCCCTCCTCCATGGCTATGCTGAAAATGTCCTCCCGATTTCGGGGTAAAACATGGCTTCTGCTGAGCTCCAGAAGTGTACTTTCCTTGTCCATACTTCCTCTTGTGGTTTTCAATTTGCTGCTGCTTCCCTTAAATCATAAGAGCATGATCTACCAACTCCTGGTAGTAATTGAAAGTTGCTACCATCAACTGCATGCTCAGCTCATCATTCAGTCCCCTCAGAAACTTCTCCTGCTTAGCTGCATCCGTAGGAACGTCATCTGGGGCATAATGTGCTGACTTACTAAAGTCATCCACATACTGGCCAACTGTCCGTCGTCCTTGGCGCAAGTTGCGAAACTCACGCTTCTTCATGGCCATAGCTCCTGCTGAAACATGGGCAGTACGGAAAGCCTGTTGAAATTGATCCCATGTGACAGTGTCGATAGGATAAGTGGCTGTGAAATTATCCCACCATGATGCTGCGGGTCCATCAAGCTAATGTGCGGCAAAATGCACCTTTTCCGCATCTGTGCATCCTGCAGTGGTCAACACCCTCCCGGTCTTGCGGAGCCAATCATCTGCAACCATCGGCTCGATGCTACTAGAGAACACCGGCGGATTCAGTCTAAGGAAACATGTTAAGTGATCAACTGGTGGTGGTGGTGGTGGGTTGTTGTTGTTGTTGTTGTTCCCCTGATTCTGATTTTGGACTAGCAACTGAATCAATGCATTCTGCTGCTCGATCAACTAGGTGAGCTCCGGTGGGAAAGCAAATCCATTGTCACGTCTCGGAGGCATCTGAGGGTTTAGAGAAGATGAGAAAATAGAATAGAATGAGGTCTAGAGAGAAAACACTACCCATATGCACTTGAGACAAATGCAAACAAAATCACTTCATTCAATCAAACAAGGGCATACAACGGTCTAACTATCGTTATAAAAGTGCTCGGACTATACTAGATACATGTGGTATACTACTACTATTATGGTGGTCGACTAGAAAAACTGCTCTGATGAAGACTCCATGATATCTGCTCCAGCTTCATCAACATAGTCATCATCGCTGTCGGATGTTGGGTTCCAGTAGACCCTTAAGGTTCGAACTCTGGGGTGCGCACGAAGATCTCTCCCCTATCGTTCTACACTCGATCGCCTCGTGAGATCTAGGCTAGAAATGATGAACAACACAAGGGACACGAGATTTATACTGGTTCGGGCCACCGATGTGGTGTAATACCCTACTCCAGTGTGTGGTGTGGTGGATTGCCTTAGGGGCTGATGATGAAAAGTACAATGGGAGAACAGCCTCGCGAGAGGTGTTCTTGAGCTGGTGCAATGAACTGCTCGGGTGAGTTCGATCGCCTCTCTCTCTCTCTAGGCTTCCCCTCGTCTCTCTCCGGTGCCTCTACTCTGTGGTGGCTAGCTCTATTTATAGAGGCCCTGGGCCTCTTCCCAAATATTGAGCGGGAAGGGCGCCAACAACGGCCATTTCAAAGGGGAACATCTAGTACAAGTTGTCCTGACTAAAGTTGGTCTTCGGCTGCCAAAAGCACTGGCGATGACGCCGTCTTGGGCTCCATGGTGACCTCCATCCTGCTGCTCCGCTGGTCTTGGTCTCGTTGCACTGAAATGGCAACCTTTGCCTGATGCCTCGGTACTCCACGTCTGTGCTTGCCCCCTTTGCACCAAAGAGGAAACAAGGACACTGCACAGGCCGATGCCCGCCTGGCGCCCGCCTGGTCTCGATCGTCATGGCTTGCGTCACGAGCACCTCGCGAGGTACCCTACCTTGATCTCTTTGCCTCCTCGCCAGCCAGCCTGGCGAGGCCGTCCCTGAGGAAGCCTTGTGTCGCCCGCCCCGTGAGGCTTGGCCCCTCGCGAGGATCTTGAGTCTTGAGCTGATGAGGACGGGCCGTACTGGGCCACCACTTGAGCCACGCCACAGGCCGCAAGCAGGCAAGCCTGGGGACCCCCGTTCCCAGAACGCTGACAGTAGCCCCCGGGCCCAAGGTGCGCTCGGACTTGGCTTAGCGGAGAAGCGAAGGGGCAAGTGCGGAGCATCGCGGGCCCCATCAGCCTGCGGCCTTGGGCGCCGCGTGGCGGTTGATTGGACTGGGCGTCTCCGCTTTCCCATGCTGCCTCGGCAACCACTCGACTTGACAAGTCCCTACATGCAAAAATGGGTCATGATTACCTAAGATCATGGTGGCCGACGGTTGGCCTTCTCCGGACTATAAGTACGGACGGGCGAGAGCCCCCGCAGTCCATCCCTTCCCGCTACTCTCTTTCTTCTTCTTCTTCCTCTCCCTTGCTCCACCTTACGCCAATGGCGTCGATCCGCTGGTTTTCCACGGAAGAGAAGGGAAAGGCCCCCCGAGAGGGTCCTGACCCGCTTCCGCCGAAGAAGCGACCTATCCCCGGCCGTCGCGACGTGGTCGCTTGGCAGGGGTCGTCGCGGCCCTGGTACGAGCGGCCACAGCCTGGGTTTCCGCTGCCCTTGTACACGCGACTCGAGGGCCCTGGAGGAGAAGATGCCGAGCAACACCGACGATGCCGACGGCGGCGCCGGCGAGTCACGGCGGTGCGCATCGTCACCCCCGGCGTCCACGCCGAGGGTTCTTCCCGCGAATTCGTGTTTCATGCCGCCATGCCTCCGCGATCTTGGATTCACCTTCCTCCCTCCTTTGCCTTTGAGATGCCGCCGAGTGGGTCTCTGGAGCTCTGGCTGTAGCACGTTGGCTGCAGCACCCTTGCAACCGGAACGGAGGTTGCGGTCGTCGCTCCAGGCAAGGTCTTCATGACCTGGGGCTGGGGAGAGATCGCCCAAGTCTGCCGGACAAGTGGTGCCCTGGTAATTCATCTTGAATACGATGGTGCCTCCTTGATGTTCTTCAAGGTCTTCGACGCGGAAGGCCGCCGGCTGGAGTGCTGCCCCGAGAAAGGCGACCGATGCACCGGCGTGGCAAGGGCCAGGCCGGCCAACTGTCTCCGCAGCAGCTCCTCAGACAGCAGCGGAGGAGCCAGAGGGTCTAGCAACTCCGTCGAGCTTCATGCGACTCCGGAGACGAGCGACTACAGCTACGAGCCCCCGAGCTCGCGTCGCGCTCGGAGCAGGGCAGCCGCTTCAGGCCATCAGTGCCACTGATCTGGATGGGGTTGGTGCCGGCGCCTAATGGCCCACTGTTGACGATGGCGTCTCCTGCAGAGGCGCGCATAGTTAACGCTCCTTAGGATTGGCACCTGTTGTTCCCTGCGAGGAATCGAAATGACACCCCATGGGGGTATGTAAGGCGCTTGCCATGTCTTTTTCGATTTGTACATCCTTATTATGAATCGATGCTAGATGCATGTCCTGTCCCGGCTCGGCTCCCCCTTTCTTTCCTCACGAGGGCTCGGTGCTCTACGCTGACAGGTCCCGGTCCCCAGGCAGGCTTCAGCCGTCGCTGGTATGCCAGGTCACGATGCCGTGGTCAAGGCCAGGAGGTGAGCGGCCCAAGGTCCAGTAAGAGCCCCTGAGTTGTGATGCTCAGGAGGTCCCCTTTAGCGCTCAAGCAGCCTCCGCTGGGCGAGAAAGGCAGGCAACGTTGCCGTGGCAGAGCTACAATAGGCGAGGGTTTGGTGTTGAGTCGATTTAGCTTTCGCGTGACTTATCTCATGGGTTTGGAGTAGTCCCTCGGCGAGGTGCTGGGCCTGCGTGCCGGCAGCTGGGGTGTTGCTGGGTCAGGTCCTCGTGAGCTTCTCCCCTCTTCCCCGTGCTTTCCTTCATGCTCTACGTCCTCAGGTCCCGGCCCTCGAGCGAGCTCAGCCGCCGCTGGTATGACAGGTCGCGATGCCGTGGGTCATGGCCAGGGGTGAGGGTTGGAGAGCCAGTAAGAGCCCGTGAGTCACGATGCTCAGGCGCCCTCCCTTTTAACGCGCGAGTGGATCATGCGGGGGAGAGGGAGAGAGAGCTCGCGACGCCCCCCGCGGTACTCCTGGAGCGGATCCTGCACACCAATCACGAGGGAAAACAAGGTCTGTCGTTACGGTTGCCAGCCAGCCATTGGTTGCTCCGAGGGAGTGATTGGGGCATTGAGGGCCTGGTGAGGTGGCGCTATGCGGGGCTGCCGCGGCCAAAGGTCGACCACTCAGATTTGTCGGTGTTGCAGGGACGGACCCATGCGCAAGCGCCGTGCCAGAGCGAGCGACTCCAAAGGTAGGTGTCAATCGAGCAGGCGATTATCTCGAGCAGGTTAATCATGAAGGAGCAAATCCACTTAGATCGATGTGAAGAAAGCAAACGCCATTGGGTCAGGTCCGAGCGGCTTGGGGATGATGCAGCCCGAGGGGCGCCCCCAACAAGGTAAGTAGAAGATATAAGCAAAACGGATACGTGCCGCAGGGACGGACCCACACGACGTGGGAATGATGCAGCCCTGAGGGCACTCCCAGCTGAAACAAAAACTGAAAAGAAGTCACATGATACTGTCGCAGAATGATTGTCGGAGTAGCTGATGATGCGGGGCGAAGGAGCCGATCTTCACGAGCCCTCAGGACTCCGAGCCTCGGGAGGCTCAGGAGGTCCGGGCGGCCTGACGAGGTCCACCTCCATCTCCTCCAAGAACGCGCAATGCTTGGCCACCTGAGCTTCCAGAATGCTCCTCATCAGGCGCTGGTGGGCTGCAGCCGCGTTTGGCAAGCTGGAGGGCATGCGAACAAAGCTGTGCGGTAAGCCCGCGCAACGCCCCATGCACAAAGGCCAGAAGCACTCTTGAGAAGCGACTCAATTGAGCCCTGGGTAGTCGATGCAGACGCGCAGCCCGCCATCCTCGCCTGGATTGGGAGCTACGCCGGGCAGACGGCGGTTGCCGCGCATGACTCTCGATTCCTCCACATCCTGAGCGGCCTTGGTGATGAACTCCTGAGGGTTGGGTCCTTCTTTCCTTACGCCTTCCTGAGGGAAACGTGCCGTGAAGCACGCCTCCAAGTGGTGCCCAAGCGCCTCCCTCGTGACCTTGGCAAAGTCGGTAGCTCCCCTGGAGAGAGCCCTCGAGCCCTACCCGAGGAGGGCGTCAGGCGCGCCTTCCTATGCGATGGAGGGTGGCGCCCCTGGGACGGGCGCATGTCCTGATGTGGCGCCTCCGGAGGTGCCTGCCTCCTGAGGCCTTGAACCAGGTGATGTCTTCTTCTTCTTGGGGGCTGCTCCAAGGAGGTTTCCACTCTTGCTGTCCGGGTCCTCGATCGACGCGGCCGAGAAGGCGCACTCGAGGGAGCACACCGCATCCTTGTCTTCACAGGGGACCATGATGACCCCACCGCTTCCTAGCATCTTGAGGACATTGTAGCCATGGTGATTCACTGCCATGAACTTGGCCAGGGCCGGATACCCGAGGATGGCATTGTATGGCAGGCGAATGTGAGCGACATCGAAGTCAATGAGCTCGGTGCGGTAGTTGTTGCACTGTCCAAAGGTGACAGGAAGGCGGACCTGCCCTATCGGGACAGTGGAACCATTAGTGACTCCTGAGAAAGGCTTGGTAGGCTGAAGCTGATCATATGGCACTTGGAGATTGTTGAACGTCTCAACGGATAGAACGTCGGGTCCAGCGCCGCCGTCGATGAGGGTCCTGGTGACTTGCACATTGCTGATGACTGGGGAACAGAGCATTGGGAGGACACCGGCCGTCGTCGCGCACTTGAGCTGATCCGCTGAGCTGAACGTGATGGCGCACGCAGACCACCTGAGAGGGCGTGTGGCCTCAAGCTTGGGGAGGCCTGCATTCACCTCGCGAGCAAACTGCTTGAAGATGCGCTGTGAGGCTGGGGCCTGAGCGCTGCCCAGGATGCAAGCGATTTCACGTGGCTCTTGGAAGCCCCAGCCCCCTCATCCTGATGATGGTCTTCATTCCTTCTTGGTGGTGGTGGCAAAGGAGGAAGGCCTGCGTTGCCTTGCGGGCGGTCCTCACGAGGCTGATCTCTCCAGGCTCCCTCGCGAGGCTGGTCCTGCCAGCGGTCCTCGCGAGGTCGGTCACGCTACCCTTGGCGAGGGCCACAGTTGTCCCATCGTCCTCCACCTCTTGCTCCGCCTCGGCCGTAGCCCCGATCGTTGCGCTCGGGGCGTCGACCGACGCGGCCTTCTCGCACGGCCCTGAGCTCTTGGCACTCATTAGTGTTGTGGGTGTGGATATCGTGGTACACACAGTACCAGCTGCCCTTGGACGACTTCGGCTGGTCCCTGCCGTGCTTTGTGTCTGGCTCTGCTGCGAGCACAGCTGCTCCCTTGCGCTTCACATCCTTGGCCTTGGCTTTCTTCTCTTCTGGGTCCGCTGCTGGGAGCTCGAGAAGGGAGAGGCGTCCCTTTTCAGCCCTTGCACACTTGGTCGCCAGGTTGAACAGCTCCAGAGACGTGCACAGATCTTCATGGATTGCCAGCTCCTCCTTCATCTTGACGTCGCGAACGCCATCAGAGAACGCCGAAATGATGGCCTCCTCAATCACCCAAGGAATCTTGAGGCGAGTGTTGTTGAAGCGCTGGATGTACTTCTGCAAGGTCTCTCTAGGCTGCTGCTTGATACGGCGCAGGTCACCCACGGCTGGCGGACGGTCGCGCATGCCCTGGAAGTTGGCGATGAAGCGGGTGCGCATCTCATCCCAGGAGGAGATCGTGCCAGGAGCCAGGTTCAGGAGCCAGGTTCGGGCATCGTCCTTGAGTGCCATGGGAAACCAGTTCGCCATGACCTTTTCATCCCCGTTGGCGGCTTCAATGCCCAGATCGTAGAGCTGTAGGAACTCCGCGGGGTCTGCTGTGCCGTCGTAGCAAGGAGGCAGGTCTGGCTTGAAAACTTGCCTGACCAGGCGACACTGCGCAGCTCGGGTGTGAAGGCGCGGCAGCCTGCGGTGGCCACCAGAGCTCTTTGCTGGTGCTGGGCTTGCTCTTGGAAATTCCCATGCGCCGCCGCTTGGAGCAGCGCAGGGTCTTGACGTGGCGGCGCAGGGATGCGGTCATGGCGCATTGGTGCCGGGAGCACATGAGCACCTTCTTGGGGACGAGGGATTTCTTGGCAGCTCCTTTCTTGTCGCGCGGGCGCCGGACGTGGTGGATCTTGTCCTGGGGCCACGCGCCTTGGGGCCAGGGCGCCTTCTTGGGGAGGAGGTGGCGGAGGAACCTCCTGATCTGCGTCTCCTGCGCAGGACAGAGGGCGAGGCAGCAAGAGGGACAGCATAGGAGAGCCCCCTGCAGCGCTGACAAGCTCGGTGATGCGGGCGAGCCAGTCCTCATAGAGGTCGTCGACAGGACGGTAGTGCGTGCGCGTTCGTGGGGGCTTGACGGGCGTGGGACGATGAACTGGCTGGAGTCAGCGACGGGGTGGTGGTGCGGCCTTCCCTCCTCAATGAAGGATGCAGAGACGAGGCCTGCTGCTCGTTCCCCACCGGGCCGGTGGCGGCGTTGGCGGCAGGCGACGGGGAACGATGGGGGCACCCGCCGACGGGCGCCGTCTGGGCGACGCGGGTGGCGAGAGCAGCCTGACGCTCGGCGCGAGCCCGACGAGCGTCAGCCATGGACACGACGAAAGATCGAATGCGAACAACGGAAGAAAGATTCCGGCGCACCCCTACCTGGCGCGCCAAATGTCAGATGTTGGGTTCCGGCAGACCCTTAAGGTTCGAACTCTGGGGTGCGCACGAAGATCTCTCCCCAATCGTTCTATGCTCAATCGCCTCGTGAGATCTAGGCTAGAAACGATGAACAACACAAGGGACACGAGATTTATACTGGTTCGGGCCACCGATGTGGTGTAATACCCTACTCCAGTGTGTGGTGTGGTGGATTGCCTCAGGGGCTGATGATGAATAGTACAACGGGAGAACAGCCTCGCGAGAGGTGTTCTTGAGTTGGTGCGATGAACTGCTCGGGTGAGTTCGATCGCCTCTCTCTCTCTCTAGGCTTCCCCTCGTCTCTCTCCGGTGCCTCTACTCCGTGGTGGCTAGCTCTATTTATGGAGGCCCTGGGCCTCTTCCCAAATATTGAGAGGGAAGGGCGCCAACAATGGCCATTTCAAAGGGGAACATCTAGTACAAGTTATCCTGATTAAAGTTGGTCTTCGGCTGCCAAAAGCACTGGCTATGACGCCGCCTTGGGCTCCACGGTGACCTCCATCCTGCCGCTCCGCTGGTCTTGGTATCGTTGCACTGAAATGGCAACCTTTGTGTGATGCCTTGGTACCCCACGTCTATGCTTGCCCCCTTTGCACCAAAGAGGAAACACGGACACTGCGCAGGCCGGCGCCCGCCTGGCGCCCGCCTGGTCTGGATCGTCATAGCTTGCGTCACGAGCACCTCGCGAGGTACCCTGCCTTGATCTCTCCGGCTCCTCGCAAGCCTGCCGGTCGAGGCCGTCCCTGAGGAAGCCTTGCATCGTCCGCCCCACGCGGGTTGGCCCCTCGCGAGGGTCTTGAGTCTTGAGCTGATGAGGACGGTCCATACTGGGCCACCACTTGAGCCACGCCGCAGGCCGCAGGCAGGCAAGTCTGGGGACCCCCGTTCCTAGAACACCGACAATCACTATCATCTGGGTCCGAGTCGGTGTCGTCGATGATGATGTAGTTCTCTGGACAGGTGCAATCATCTTCTCCTCTAGTCGCGGGAAATCCCATGAATACCTTCAGTTTCTTCTTCAGATCATCGTTCTTCTCCACGAGTGTTGCTATTTCCTCCTCATATCCATCGCGTGTAGACTTGAGTTCTTCCTCCAGTCCCGTGATCTTGGTCATGGCCTTCTTCAAATCTATCATGCCTGCGCACATCTGGTTCTCCTGGCGTCGAATGTGGTGGTTTAACTCCTGGGTGAAAGCTGCAATTGATCTATCCTTCCTGGTATTGATAATCTCCCATTGATCATCTCGGCGCCCACAAATCTGGTAGATAGTATCCTTGAGATCCTTTTTGTAAACTTCTCCAATGCGTCCCATTGTGATGTGGGCTGCCATGCTCTTTCCCAAACTCCAGGTTGGTGCATCGAAGGAAAACTCTATGGGCTCAGTGACGGGCATGAACGTCCTTCCTGGAACTTGAACTTGAATCATCCAACGCTCCTCTTCGGGTAAAGTGGCGATGTAGGTCCTGGTGAAGCTTGGTACTCCGATGTTTAGGTATCTAGTGACTTCCTTCAAGTGGCGTCCAAAGGGTGTATCTTCATCCGGTTGCGTGAACTTGTTCCTTGCATCCGCCATCCTAAAAGAGTAGAAAAGATGAGGAGTCAGAAATGAGAAGAGTGAGTAGTGATCTATGGCTTTTAGCTTAGTGGTCGTGTCCTACAGTCAGTGTGTGCTCTGATACCATCTTATAGCGACCAGACCTCAAACAGTCTGATCTCTGTGCTTCAATGTCATCGATGGATCTGTAATGCTGACACGCACAATACTTGAAGGATTTATAACAGAGTAGCAATCACACACTTATTACATCGAATGTCTCAAAATAGAACTTATTACAATAAATATGGCTTAAGGCCATCTAATAACGATAACAACGGAAGGCTTGGAAGATAAGTGAGTCCATCAACTCCAACGGCATCACTGAGTATAGAACCACGACCTAAGGCACCTTACTCGTCGTCTGAAAAGTCTGCAACATGAACGTTGCAGCCCGAAAACGGGTCAGCACATGGAATATGCTGGCAATGTAACACATAGAGTGTAATGGAAGAATAATGCTATTCTACATGCATATATGGCTGGTGGAAAGCTCTATGGTTACGTTTTGCATAAAGCCAATTTTTCCCTACTGCAAAGGAATAAATTTAATTTAACTATCTTGGTGGTTGTTAAACATTGAGAAGATAGACATCCTCTCAATCCCAATTAAACATCATCATTAAACCCAACAAATTAAATTAAAGTAACATGATGAGATTCACATGATAATCCAGGTACTAGATACTCAAAACGTCCATAACCGGGGACACGACTAACAATGATTAGTATATACACTCTGCTGAGGTTTGTGCACTTTTCCCCACAAGACTCGATCTCCTCCGTTGGATTTCTCGCGCTATATGGTGTTTGAGAAACGGATGACCGAGACATAGTCTTTCAGAAGCGTTTGCACCTTACGATCTGGTAGACAGTACCAACCTACATCCCCTACATCTGCTAGTCTACCACTGTAAGAGTTCAGACAACTTAATCAACTATGCTAGAGCCCATAGTAGCTTGTGGCTGCACACAGAAGTTTCTAGCATGAATAATCTCATGATCCCTTTGAGCCTGGGTGGCGGTCCATAAAGAAAACAGGCAATCGCTGGAATACCCAGGTGCCTCAATCCACCCAGATGTGTGTTTAAGTTGCCACCTTAAATAAAGCATTAAATAACAATCTCACATCTGTCATGGATACACTCACCCAATCCATGTCTACTAGCATAGCATGGCATAATAAGCAAACGTAGAAGTAACTCCCAAGGGTTTGATATTAAAACAGGTAATAGGTACTACCTCATCTACTTCCCAAAACCCACAATCTAATTAGATCCTAATCATGCAATGTTTGAGGATTGATCTAATGCATAAAAACTAGGTATGAAAAGGGATATGAAAGTGTTACTTGCCTTGCTGATGATCCGTGAAACCTAGAGATTCGAAGTAGCAAGCGGCGCACTCCGGGTACTCTATCGCAAACAAACAAGCATATAAGAAGTACTCATCTAATGCACAGGTAAAACTGTAATAAGAGATCTAACCAGAAAGTTCAACTGAAGAACTCCGGTTTGCAAAAAGAATCAAATCAAACGAAGCAACGAAACACAAACAGCGAAAGAAACAAGCTTCATTTACTAATCTGGACCTAAGTCAAATTTTACAGAAGCAAAAACTTGTTCGAGTTGGTTAAATGGAAAGAGGGTTTCGAGACAAAATTCTAGGCGCTTGAATCGCCTGATTTCGATAAACGAGCGAAAAGTTATACTAGAACGAAAATCGGTTCAGAAATCGCGATCTGGAATAACCGCGGAAAAATCCGAGAAAAAGAAAAACTGATGAACAGTTTAGCGAACGGACGTTCATTAACTGAAACTAAACGGTGAACTCGTCCATTAAAACAAACGAACGCTCGCTAAATAAATAAACCGAAAAAATAAACCGATCAAAAAAACCTAGGGTTTTCTAAAAAAACCGAATTGTTTTTTCTTAGAAAACCGGGGCGGCGGGCGGCGGCTACCTCGTCGGGCTCTGGCGAAATCTGGCTGGGTCCGGGGGCTGCGGGGCTCCGGCGGCGGCGGCGGGTGGCGGGGGTGGCGGCGACGGCGTCGGCTGGGACGGGGTGAGGCGGTATTTAAGGGGGGGGGGTGGTGGCTTGGAGGAGGGGGCAAGGCGGTGGCGGAGTCCCGGTCGGACTCGGGTCCGAGCGGCGGTGGCGGTGCGGCCTCCTGGCGGGAGATGGCGGCGCGGGGAAGACGGGCCGGCTCGGCTGGGCCACGGCCCAGTCGGGCGCTCGTGTTTTTTTAAAACAATTTCGCCGAACAGAAAATAAATCCTAGAAAAATAAATAAAAATCTAAAAAATGGCAAAACCAATTTTCGCCGTCTAAACAAAATATTTAGAATGAGATGAACATTTTCTTGTCCCTAAAATGCAGTTTTGAAAAACGTGCAATTTTCCTGAATTCAAATAAAATAGCGAGAACACAAAAATAAAATCTTATTTGATTTTTTTATAAAATCCTCAATATTTCTTTATTTTGGGAAATTCATTTTATTCCCTCTCTCATATTTTATAATTGAAATAATTGAAGATAAAATAAATAAAATCAAATGATCCTATTTTCAAAATTCGAGAAAAACTCAAATATGAAAATAACGAAATCCCCAACTCTCTCCGAGGGTCCTTGAGTTGCGTAGAATTTCTAGGATCAAGCCAAAAGCAATAAAATATGATATGGAATGATGATCTAGTGTATAACATTCCAAATTGAAAATTTGGGATGTTACAGCCGTCGGTTGCCTCTCCATGTACACGAGCCCTGGTCGTACAAATGCGCGAGTAGGCGTTTGAGACCCTGCCCATATGTATGTACATGGTCGTATTTTTTGGCATCTGGTTATACGTACATGTACACGGTTTTGACTGGACTACCTGAACTGCTACGTCGGGGGCTCTACTACTACACGTGTCACTGCTTGTTCGACCACGGTTCATCGTTGCAAAGAGACCGGTCGACTAGTACGTACACATTCACAACCAGAATGACAACGCTACGTACGCTTCGACCAGGTGGGTCCCAACTGTCATGGAGGATAAGGAGGCACTTCCTTGCTTGCGAAGTTATTGATGGTGGGTCCCAGCAGTCGGGGGGGGGGGATCATTTTTTTTGCCTGTAATATGGACGCACGTCCTTGCGTGCGAAGATGTAGCTGGTAGGTCCTAGCTATCTGGTGGGAAACAATTTTTCACAAAATACAGTCCCTTCCGGTGTGTCCCTGCTGTCAGGTGGAGGAATAATTATTTTACGCGTAATAAGGTTGCACTTCCTTGCTGCGGCCGTTGACCCAGCTATCAGCCTCTCCACGTATAGTCCTCTTCCGATGGAAGTCGTTCCTTAACCATTGTGACCACGCCGTGCCGAGAGCACCAAGGCAATGGACAACGGCGAGGCCTGGAAGGGGACGACGTGGAGCCAGGGAAGACGTGGTAGTGGATTGCCACGAGGAGAGGAGTACAAGAGTTGACTGGTTCGGCTGCGGTGTGAGGCTGTCGTTGCCGCAGAATAACACGGGTTGTGGGTGAGTAGACAGTAGAGGGATGGCCTGGCCAGCGGTTGATGAAGCCATGTACCTAGGGTAGGGTCATGGACCTGTCCAAGATACCCTCCCCAAGGACATCTTTAGAAGAAACTACCTTTCACTCGACCTGGAAGGATTCCACTCGACGGACTTGAAGACACTCGACCATGAAGCCTCACTCGACCACCAGGAGATCAAGAGTCACTCTGTACCCAAACGGTCTGTTATTAAGTAGTCTTTATGGTCATGATAGCACTTTATGTAGGGCGTTACCAGTAACGCCAGGCCTTAATGTACTTTAAACCCCGCATAACTGAGGGCTGGAGGGGTCTGGCAGACTCTATATAAGCCATCCCCTCCTTAGTGTAAAGGGTTCGCACCCCTGTAACTCATACGCACATAATCTAGTCGACCGCCTCCGGGCTCCGAGACGTAGGGCTATTACTTCCTCCGAGAAGGGCCTGAACTCATAAACATCTTGCATATACGACTACTCCATAGCTAGGATCTTGCCTCTCCATACCTACCCCCTATTATACTGTCAGATTTAGAACCACGACAGTTGGCGCCCACCATGGGGCCGGTGTCTTAGCGACTTATTGGAGAAGTTGCAATTATTCCGATCGCCTTCACCATGGTTTCTGGCAGAGTTTTAGTTGAGGGCCGCGAGATCCGTCTCAGGGCGCTCACGTTCATCGCCGACGACTCCGCTTGGCTCCAGGAGGCTCCACTCGACATCGACGCGCTCCCAGTCCGTGGGGTGACACACTTTCGCGCATGTGTCCACGGCGTCCTGCTGCGGCAACCGTCGGCCCCGTATCGGTCGACCCCTGCGTCGTCCTCCCTCCCTGTCTCCCACCAGCGCAAGCGCTCCGGTCGGTCGAGGCTTCAGCGGTGGGTGAGGCACGCAGTGGCTCGCCAGTCGGCCACCACCCAAGTCGCGGCGATCGAGCCCAACGAATCTCTCTACGGCCTGTTCAATCTATCGACTGGCTCCGTAGGGACTGCATCCGAGTGCGATAGCAATGATCCAGCGACGGAGGTCCTGATGGTCAATGGACTGCATAGTCCTCCCGGCTTCCCCCACAGCGACGGAGAAGACGGCGGAGGCAACCCAGTGCAGGTGCACGAAGAGTATCAACCCGAGCCACTCACTTCACTTCAAAGGGAAGATCTTCGCCGCCGGAACATGGATGCCCTACATACTCCTATCGTAGGAGAAACCCCCGAGGCTCGCGCCCTAGAGGACGCTCGTTTGGCCAACTTGGCTGAACGCACTCGACTGGAGAACCTCCAACGAGCACTCGACGAACGTGCGCGGCAACGAGTACCAGACTCCAGTCGACGTCAACTCTTTCCACCACCGACTCAGGTATATCGAACTCCAATTCAGAATCTAGCAGCTACAACCCGTATAGCGGAGTCGATTCAGCCGTCTTAGTCAGAGGCTGGCAGAGGCTTGATGCAGATCAGAGATTTGCTCCAAGGAGCGGGAGATCAAAATTCAGCTGTATCGCAGTCGCGTAATAGGATTCACAGTCGATCCGTCGCTGCGAATACAGTCCAGTCAGCCCATAGCCCAAGATCACACACACGGCGTGAGGGACGTGAGGTCGACGTGATCAGTATGATGACCGATTCGATCGCGATGATTGGCGTCGAGTGCCCACTCCTCCCCCAAGGGGTGGGTCGTACGCCCCTCGACAGCAAGATGACAGGCACCAGCACAGTGTTGGACAAAGAGTTCTAGTCGACCCCAGAGAACCAGGCTTTGATGTGAGATCCATTATTGTTCAGGGTTTGGTCGACCGGAACAGAGCTCGCCAAGAAGGTCATGATAGAGATGTACCCACCAGCAGCAGAGTTCATGTTTCAGGGCCAGAGTGTTTTAGCAGAGCCATCAGAGCCACGGTGATTCCTCCCAACTTCAGGTTGGCGACTGGAGTGAGTAAGTTCACTGGTGAGTCCAAGCCCGATACTTGGCTTGAGGACTACTGAGTGGCTGTTCAGATTGGCGGTGGCAATGATGAGGTGGCCATGAAACACCTACCGCTTATGTTGGAGGGCTCGGCCAGAGCCGGGCTGAATCAGTTGGCACCTAGCAGCATTTACACTTGGGAAGATCTTGCCCGAGTGTTTGTCAGGACATTTGAAGGAACTTGCAAGCGACCAGCAGGTTTGACAGAGCTGCAGGTTTGCGTGCAAAAGTCGAATGAGACCTTGAGAGATTACATCCAGAGATGGATCACATTGCATCACACGGTGGAGAATGTATCTGATCACCAAGCAGTCTGTGCCTTGAAGGAAGGCGTTAAGAACAAAGAGTTAAGCTTGAAGTTCAGTCGGACCGGAGACATGACTCTGAGTCGTATGATGGAGATAGCAACCAAATATGCCAATGGTGAAGAAGAGGATCGGCTCCAGAGTGGCAAGTACAAGCCGACTGGCCATGAAATCAGAGGAGGGAACTCCAGTCGGAAGCAGAAGCGGAAAGCCGAGCCAGCTGCTCCTGGAGAAGCCTTGGCTGTGACTCAGGTCAAGTTTAAAGGGAAGCCCAAAGGATATTGGAACCCCAAGAAGGTTAACGACAAAGAAGGAAACGACATGATGGATTTGCCATGCCATATCCATACGAAGAAAGACGAGGAGGGTAACTTCATTTACCCGAAACATACCACTCGCCAGTGCCGGCTCTTAATCCAGGAGTTTCAGGGGAAACAACCCAAGGATAAGGAAAAGGAGTCGGACAAGGTTGAGGACAAAGAGGACAGTGATGGAGGATACCCCCATGTCAATTCCACCCTGATGATTTTTGCTGATGTTGAGAGCAAAAATCGATTGAAAGTTATCAACCGTGAGGTGAATATGGTTGCTCCGGCGACACCTAGTTATCTGAATTGGTCCCAAACTGCCATCATGTTCGACTAGTTTGATCATCCGACACACATAGCCACCCCTGGGAGGCAAGCTTTGGTGGTCGACCCAGTCGTCTAAGGAACTCGACTGACTAAGGTTCTGATGGATGGTGGCAGCGGCCTGAATATATTGTATGCAGAGACGCTGAAAGGAATGGGCATTCCGATGTCCAGACTCAGTTCCAGCAACATGAGTTTCCATGGAGTCATTCCTGGGAAGAAGGCTGAGTCACTCGGCCAAATTGCTCTTGATGTGGTTTTCGGCGATTCAAAGCATTTCCGCAAAGAAAAGTTAACATTTGAAGTTGTGGATTTCTAGAGTGCCTATCACGCTATTTTGGGCAGGCCGGCTTATGCACGATTCATGGCTTGACCATGTTACGTGTACCTCAAATTGAAGATGCCTGGTCCCAAGGGTGTGATCACCATCACTGGCAATTGGAAAAAGGCAGAAGAGTGCTTTCAGAAGGGCTCAAAGATTGTCGATGCTCAGATAACAGTGGTGGAGTTGCAGGAATACCAGAAAAATGCAGATCCGAGTGATTTATTGCGGGCCAAGAAGCTCGCCATGGAGTCAGTGTTCCAGTCGTCTGGTGAGACAAAGCCCGTTCACATTTACCCGACCGACCCCAGTGCTGCTCCGACTGACATCCCCACTACACTCGACTCTAAATAGGAAGAAGCGCTCATCCAGTTCCTTCGTGAGAACTGGGACATCTTCGCATGGAAGCCTGCTGACATGCCGGGTGTTCCCAGGGGATCGACTGAGCATCGTCTACGAGTCGACTCAAAAGTGAAACCTGTCAAAGAACATCTTCGACGGTCCGCCGTCCAGAAAAGAAAGGCCATTGGCGAAGAGGTGGCTCGGCTCCTGGCAGTAGAGTTCATCTGAGAAATTTACCACTCCGAGTGGCTCGCCAATGTTGTCATGGTCCCCAAGAAGGACAAGTCACTTCGCATGTGCATTGATTTCAAACATATCAATCGGGCCTGCCCGAAAGATCATTTTCCTCTCCCCCGCATCGACCAAATAGTCGACTCAACTGCCGGATGTGAGCGCCTGTCTTTTTAGACGCTTATTCCGGTTACCATCAGATCCGTCTGTATGGACCCGACGAGATCAAAACAGCTTTCATCACTCCAGTCGGGTGCTTCTGCTATGTCACCATGCCATTCGGCCTCAAGAATGCCGGAGCCACATTCACGAGGATGATTCAGAAGTGTTTACTCACTCAAATCAGTCGGAACGTGGAAGCATACATGGATGATATAGTGGTCAAATCACGGAAGGGTTCCGACCTGTTGACTGACCTCGCTAAAACATTTGCCAATCTCAGGAGGTTTGATATCAAGCTTAATCCATCAAAGTGCACATTCGGAGTTCCTGGTGGAAAGTTACTCGGTTTTCTCGTTTACGAACGAGGGATCGACGCCAACCCCAAAAAAGTTGGCACTATACTCCGAATGAAACGCCCCGTATGTGTGCACGATGTCCAGAAACTTACTAGATGCTTGGCCGCATTAAGTCGATTCATCTCTCGCCTCGGTGAAAAGGCATTGCCTCTTTACCGACTGATGAAGAAGTCAGACAAGTTCGAGTGGACTCCAGAAGCTGATGCAGCGTTTGCAGAGCGAAAAGCTCTGCTCTCCACCTAGCCGGTGCTTGCTGCTCCAATCAGCAAAGAGCCTTTGTTGCTTTACATTGCAGCCACAGGACAAGTCGTTAGTACAGTACTTACGGTAGAGCGGGAAGAAGAAGGGAAAGCCTTCAGAGTTCAGCGCCCAGTATATTATCTTTCCGAAGTGTTGACCCCATCGAAGCAAAGATACCCTCATTATCAGAAGCTTGTATACGGGATTTACATGACCACGAAGAAGGTTGCTCATTATTTCTCTGATCATTCCATTACAGTCGTCAGCGACGCCCCCTTGTCAGAGATTTTGCACAACAAAGATGCAACAGGTCAAGTGGCGATATGGGCGATTGAACTCCTTCCCCTTGATATCAAGTTTGAGGCAAAGAAAGCCATTAAGTCCCAAGCAGTAGCAGATTTCATCGCCGAGTGGATTGAATAGCAACAACCGACTCAAGTTCACTCGGAGCACTGGACCATGTTCTTTGACGGTTCTAAGATGTTGAATGGCTCCGGTGCTGGGGTAGTATTGGTTTCCCCCCGAGGAGATAAGCTCAGATATGTGCTCCAGATCCACTTTGATTCCTCCAATGCCAGGACCCCGACTCAATGCCACATCGATCTAGCATGTAACACCTCATATCACTTTGCGGCCTCACGCACGGTATTCCCACGGGTGTCGCCTTACCTTTGCCCGAGACCGTTTGCGCCTTTTGGCATACGTATATGATAGTGTTGCTAGCATCCATATGATAAGGAGCCCGGGCTGACATGGCTAGTCGTAAACCCAAAGTGGCACAAACTTACAGGGACAGGCATCCATGACCCAGCATCGAACGTGTCGGTCATCAGCGAGTGAATCCAGGCTGTAGCACTGGGCTAGCAGGACTCCGGTGAACTGGGCTATAGCGGGCTAACAGGACTCCGGTATTCATCGCGTGACATTTCCCCGAAGGGACAGACACATGAACGATGAAGGACACATGCCGGCCAGCCTAAGTGTTCCGGAGCAGTAGCAAGCTACCATGGCTCAGTGGAAGCACTAGGAGACATTTCCCGGTAAGAGAGGCTACTAAGGATAAACAACTAGATAGTCAGATCCCACACATACCAAGCATTTCAATAACATACACACAATATGCTCGATATGTGCAAATACAACATGGCATCACAACATGACTCTACAACTCAAGTATTTTATTCAATAGGCTTCGAGGAGCGAGATATTACAAACATGGGTCTCATGACCCAACATTCAGAGCATACAAGTCAAGCACAAGCGGAAGCTTAACATGTCTGAGTACAGACATCTACAAATGAAAAAAGGCTGAGAAGCCTGACTATCTACCAGATCCTGTCGTGGGCACAAGATCGTAGCTGAGGTAACAAGCTAAACGTCGAAGTCCATGCGAAACTACTGGTGAGACGGAAGTCTCTCTGCAAAAACATAAAATAGGCAAACGTGAGTACAAATGTACCCAGTAAGACTTACATCAGATCTAACTACATATGCATCAATGTCAACAAAGGGGATGGTGGGGTTTAACTACAGCAAGCCAGCTTTGACTCGATGGCTATCCTGAACTACGACTGCAAGTAACTCTTTTGAGGTGGCGCACACGAGTCCACATATTCACCATATCAATACACCACTATGGATCCACTCCCATCACCCTATGAGAACGCCATCCATAGCACTCACGCTTATCTTGCGTATTTTAGAGTATCCACTTTCACTTGTATATGAAATGTACAGGCAACCCAGAAGTCCTTTTCCACGGACACGGCTATTCGAATAGATAATGTTAACCCTGCAGGGGTGTACTTCTTCACACACGTTATCGCCACTTACCACCATGTACACCTCGTGTATCTCGGCAACCTTCAAGCGGAAGCCTGGCGAGGGAGTCGGCCACGACCTGACTAACCACACAAGTCTCTCGTCCAGGTTTATCGCCTATTCGGGTTCCATCCGCAAGGAGATCCGGCCGGGGTGTCGCTCACGGCCCCAAACGATGTGTGCAGGGTTCCCAAGCCCACCTCGACGGGTGGATCTACGCTTGGTACACCGTGCCACGGTGCCTAGTCTGTCCCAAGCCCACCTGTACCGGGTGCCACTTGGTAGACTACTAACACTACCTACAAACACTAGAAAGTAGTTGCAAATCCTGGACAGAGACCATGTTGATTAATAAGTCGAGAGGGGTCGAGTTACCGGAACCCAATCTGTGGTAGTAACTGTTCATGGATCACAAACACAGAACTTAGTTCCTGAGGACGGTTTCAATGAGACAACCCACCATGTACTCCTACATGGCCTCTCACCGCTACAGGTCATGCACAGGAAAGGGGTTCAACTACCGCATCATGTAACAGTTGAATCGTTGTTGTCCTAATGCAGTGAAAGAGAGCAGGAGCGAGAGAGTGGGATTGTATCGGAATGAACAAGGGGGTTTTGCTTGCCTGGCACTTCTGAAGATAGTATATCTCTTCATCAGTGTCATCGAACTCATCGTCGGAACCAAGTCTATCGAGAGGGGACAAATACCAGCAACATAGAGAAAACACAATCAATGCAATGCAACAATATGATGCATGAATATGACATGGCAAAATGAGTGTGTTTTGGCTAATGCAACTTAGAACAGATTAAATGAAGTTGGTTTGAACCAAGGGTTCAAATCCAAACTCCATATGTGGATATTTAAATGCCATTTATATGATTTGTGCTAAACATCAGCAATAAGTTGTTCTAACATGCATGAAAATGGTACAGATGGATGGATTGGATTTTTCTGATCATTTTTCATATATAATTTATTTCATTTGGAGTTACGGTTGATTTTATATGATTTTTAGAAGTTTTGAACATTTTCTAGAATTACAAATCATTTAAGATTTATTTAAATTCCAGAAAAGGATTACCGCGTCAACATTATGTCATGCTGACCTCAGCAGGTCAACAGGCTCCATCCAGGTCAAACCTGACGTGTGGGGTCCACACGTCAGTGACACAGTTAACCAATAGGGTTAATTAAAATTAAACTAAACAAATTAACAGCCGCTGGGCTCACTGTCAGTGTCAGCTGGGGTAATTAGTCCTAAACTAATCTGGTTAGGGGCGGGCCCCATGCATGTTGACCCCAGGGAGGTCAAACCCCTGGTCAGCGGGGTCAAACCCGCCGGCGACTCGACGCCGGCGAGGTCAGACGCGGCGGAGGGCCTCAGATTTGGTCCTCCGGTGACCAAATCGCCGGTGGAGACGGGCTACGCATAGCTGGGGAGCTGCCGCATCCAATGGTGCAAGTGGTTGGACACGGGGATGCCGGAAACGACGCCGGTGAGCTCGACTGCGGCGGCCGGAGTTCGGATGGGGTTGGGTTCGACGCTACGGTGCATGGGAGGAGGAGCTGGTGGTGGCTACGGGCTCCTAGTGCTGCGCTGAGCACAACTGTGAGCTTGGCTCCGAGCCACTGTGGCTCTAGCCACGACGGCGCCATGGCCGGCGGCGGGGAGCTTTTGGGTGCGGTGGAAACGGCAGCTACGGAGGCCAAACGAGCACGGGAGCTAGGGGTAGAGGAAGAGGAGCTCACAACGGGGTCGGAGAAGGGGTCAGCAAGCCCGGGGAGGCCCTGTGGACGACGAATCAGCGGCGACGATCTCCGGTGACCGAGGAGGAAGAAGGTGGAGTAGCCGGTGATGCAGGTCGTCCCAGTGCTTGGGCCAGGGTGGGGCGAAGCAGCGGTCGTCGGCGGTTCTTGCGGACCCAGAGGGGCGGTGAGGGGAGCACGGTGGGCGCGGCTATGTCGGCAGCGAGCTCATGGGCGTCTCGGCCATGGTGGAGAGGGCGAGAGGGAGACGAGGGGGAGAGTGCGGGGCGGTTAGAGTGATCCAGACGGCTCTTGCGGGTCTGTCCGCAGAGCCACGCAAGCTAGCAGGCAGGAGGTGGCATGGACGCGTGGGCGCGCGCGGCAGGTACACGCCCCTCGTCCTTTTGGCAAGAGGAGGGAGACGACTGGCATCGGCCAGCTGGGCTGGGCCGGCTCCTGGGCTTCACAGGTAAGTGGCCCAGGTACTAACTCTCTCTCTCTTTTATTTTCATTTTCTATTTTCTGTAATTGTGTTTGGCTTTAAGAAAAATGCCAAGGCATTTCCAAAAATCATGAAACTGCTCAATGTCACTGTTTGGAATATTTCCAACAGCAAACATTTCAGTTTGTGATTATTTGAGCATTTAAAATATTATTTAGCAATTAAGTGCCCAAATTCAAATACCATACGATTTAATTCAAAAATCCAGAATGGCCTAAGAAAATGTGCACCATTTTTGGGAGAGGTTCAAGACCAATCCAAAAATAATGAACTTTTCTAAAGAGCATTTTGGGTTCATTGAGAATATTTTTATTTGAACCTTGATTTGATCTAGTGCTAGGGTTTGAGCAATCCCCATTTCAACTTAAATGAAATTTAAACATGATGCACACATGAAGGGCTAGTCTAATGCATACCAGAACTAGGGATGTGACAACTCACCCCCTCTAAACAAGAATCTCGTCCCGAGATTCAAGCGTAGGGTAAGATGAAGGGGGGACGCAAACTAACACAATCTTCATGATCCAACTTGCACTTCTTGAAGATGTTGATTCATTGCTTCAAATTGATCTTGACGTCTTCTCTTTCGAGATTTTTATCCAATTCGATGACGACAAAAGAAACTCTATAGAGAACGATCTCCTCGAAGATCGAACACTCAAGATCAACTCACGGATTCAGACATTGAACATCTCTTGAGCTGAGAGGCAAAATACACCTTAAAAGGATGGAAGAAACAATTGATGAGAGTTTCCAAGTAGCGAAGAAAAATTGACATGGTTCCATAACGGGGCACCTCAGGGAAGGTGACTTGTATAAATATCCCCTTAAGTGGCAAAAAGAATTACCTTTGATTCAGAGATCATTGAAACTCTTTATACCAGCCTAAGGCAATTCTCCAGCGATCGTTTGGAGGGGTTCGGTAGAATGGCATACCCGGATTAGAATGGATGATGTGGATTACCTTGTTGAAACAACACAAAGGATGATTTTAGTAACTGGGGAGAAGCTCAACAGTAGAGAGTGAATCCACTGTTTGAAAAATTATAGCATAACCGAGGGAACTGAGAGCAACCCCAGTTGGCGCCAATGATAACGCCTAGCGCTTGTGCGTGCTCTCAAGAACTTGAGCATTTCCATATTCATCAAGGTTTTACCAATATCCGTGTCAAGGATCCTGGCAACACAACGTTCTGCCATGATGAATAGCGATGGACGATGCAGATGCAAAGGAAGATAACCTTCTCAGATTTCACCTTAGCGAGGCCAAGGAAACAAAATCTGGATGATCGACCGAGAGACATTTAGCACTCCGCTTCTAATGTTCTCCTTGATGTGCTAGCGTAGCTCATTCATAGATATGGTTTTATATCTAGAACATCAAGTAAAAGGTCAGACTTCGGAAACACAAAATCCATAAGGAATAACTATGGAGGTAAATCCTACAAAATCCTCATGGGAAGGTGGCTAACTTCCTCAATCAAGATACTACAATAATGGGTCTTCCGGTTGGGTGTGTTGGCCATGACATCCACTTTACTGGGTTACAAGAGACCAATATTGTAGCTCTTGGGAACGTTCCAACCATCATATGTACCTGAGATTCAGATCTGGTTGGTGTCAGGATATTCCAGACTCATTAAGTCTAGGAAGAAAAATGAAAGTTTGCAACACAATCGACGAGACGATGTTGCGAGATTCTCGGGAAATGAACTACGATAGTAAGCTCCAAAACATGAGCCGGTTCTGCTACAAACATGTGAACACGTTGTCCCAGACAAGCATGACCACGTGGTAGTCTTATAATAAAACACTATCGAGTTCAGGTGGGGAACCATCATCGATGATAGCGAAGTCTCCACGCGTGGAAGTCCAAAGAGTTCACCTTAGACAGACTCCTTTATCTCTGAACAACTCAATCAGTGGCTTGGTGTGCTACGGATACATATGGAATGAAGGTTGCAAGTCTCCAAACCACAGAATATTTCGCACGTATGCATGATTGATTTGGGACGATTCCAGAAGAAGCAAAACAATCTTTCTCGAATCCATGGCGGCAACTTGCATCAGATGCACATGAATTAGAGGAAGTCACATCTTTCATCCGGACATATGCTTCATGAATGGAACATGAAGATAATGCATATATAAGTTTCCAACACTAGCTTAATGTTCAACAAAATTATGGACAAGATAAAAATGTTGCTGATGGACTCAACAACAATTCATCCAGGTTTCCATATAAGTGGAATTCCACAATTATGTGAACAAGGTGATAGCATTGGTCAGACCCAAAAGATATAATGGTGTATGCTCGAAGAAACAACCATGAGTAAGACAACATTACGAATATCATTGGTTCTGATTTGATTTGAGGATAGCCCATACTCGAATCAAAGATTGGATAAGATGATAGGTTAATTAACTGATCACGAGGGTCAATCGATGAAAATACCATCTTTCTTCAACACACATACAAGATATCCATTAAAATGAACTAAGTCGGACAAGCTTTTATGTTCCAACTCTCCAAGTTGTTGTTTAGCTTAACCAACTAGCTCAGGGGTATCCTGCACAGATTCTTGGAGAAGGTTGGTTTACAAGAAACCAACTTGATCACGAGCTCAGCATAGCGGTCGGGTGACGACCCGGTGATACTTCCGAGAAGATAATCGGAAAATCACAAACCACCGATATGCTATTAAGCTCGAGAACAATCTTGCTTTTCAGGGCAAGACGAGATGATCAAAGAGCGAGGTTTCGACACAATCCTAACTCATTTATCGAGGAGTGCACCGTAAATTAGGACTAGGTAGCACAAGCCATCTTAGAATGATGATTCAATACCAACACGCTAAGAATGAGATTATTGTCCATTAACTACCAAGCAACGGGGTTGCTAGCAGTATTGATTTCACACATCACAATTCACTTGTTGGAATTTCAGTTGCAACAACGCGGAAGCCGGGAAATGAATAATGAGAGTGAGAAGTATCACTGTATCAAGAGTTCATAGGATGGTGTGCAATTCCCAGGATATTTCTGATATAAAGATAGTAATACTTCAAGGTAGAACAGACCAGAAGCTGGATTGCATCTTGATCTGCGGAACACAACTGCTTTGACCCAATCCTAGATATGGATGAGGTTCTGGAGTTTGTTTCTCCTGGTCATTCCAGAATAGAATGGCTTGATGGACCACAAGAATAGTAGGCACCGATCAACACGGATGCACACATACATACCCTTGGCTATCAATTGATAGACGGGGTCGGAATACAACTAAAGAGAGGGACAACTCAAAGGAACATATATCTTTCTGAGTTGTGGATGCATAGATTAGTATGTCGAGCCAAGTTCAACATATTTCTTCCGGACAATCCATGCAGAGAGGTAGGACTGGCAGAGTCACAACATAGAATCGAGAACTCATCGAGAGCACTTTTGTTGTGATCTTTTTGTTCAATGAGGAACTGCTGCCATAAGTAGTTCATGGTAATTGGAAGAACGATATACCATGAATCTCGAGGACTATCACAAAGGTTACTAATATCCTAAAGGAACGAGCAAACACTATCAACATGAGGTGAGTAGGGTGAATCTCGGGTTCAAAAACCCAGGAATAGAATACCTACTAACTAAATTGCATCACATGATGCTTTCGAGAATGATGGCAAGAATGATCACACTGGAAACACAAAACATGTCTAGATTACTAGGTGATACTCTAGACACCTAGGGTCATAATAATAGCTCCAACATATATGTCGAGGCAATGAGGTACCTCCACACACTGGTTAGTGTGGTTAACCTGGCAAAAGGAACTTCGAAATGGTAAGAAGGGATTTGCAAATGCATCAGACTGTTTAGAAACCTGGGATGACTCGGACAGCATAACGACTGCAAATGCTCAAAAAGATTTGAGACATGCTACAAAAATGGTGGCATAACCACTCAGAAGCACAATATCAAGGTTTCGAGATCAACAGTTAACATATGGAAGTAGTAGGAACTGAACTGAAGCTTAGAACCATCAATCCTATAGGTCTACGGATTAGTAACACGTGATCCTAATAGAAAGAAGAGAAAGCCTAGTTCCTTAACCCCATAGGAAAGATAGGATGACTCAGATCAGAAGGCCATAAGGTATAAGGAGTAAAAAGAGCCTTACGTTCCATCCCACAATCAATTCCCTTATATAACTAAAGAATTTCTAAACTCAACTTCGACCAGTTTGGCTTGATAATCCTACAGGCAGTCAAGCTCTGATACCAAAGATGTCAGGACCCCGACTCAATGCCACATCGATCTAGCATGTAACACCTCATATCACTTTGCGGCCTCACGCACGGTATTCCCACGGGTGTCGCCTTACCTTTGCCCGGGACCGTTTGCGCCTTTTGGCACACGTATATGATAGTGTCGCTAGCATCCATATGATAAGGAGCCCGGGCTGACATAGCTAGTCGTAAACCCAAAGTGGCACAAACTTACAGGGACATGCATCCATGACCCAGCATCGAACGTGTCGGTCATCAGCGAGTGAATCCAGGCTATAGCACTGGGCTAGCAGGACTCCGGTGAACCGGGTTGTAGCGGGCTAACATGACTCCGGTATTCATCGCGTGACATTTCCCCGAAGGGACAGACATAGGAACGAAGAAGGGCACATGCCGGCCAGCCTAAGTGTTCCGGAGTAGTAGCAAGCTACCATGGCTCAGTGGAAGCACTAGGAGACATTTCCCGGTAAGAGAGGCTACTAAGGATAAACAACTAGATAGTCAGATCCCACACATACCAAGCATTTCAATAACATACACACAATATGCTCGATATGTGCAAATACAACATGGCATCACAACATGACTCTACAACTCAAGTATTTTATTCAATAGGCTCCGAGGAGCGAGATATTACAAACATGGGTCTCATGACCCAACATTCAGAGCATACAAGTCAAGCACAAGCGGAAGCTTAACATGTCTGAGTACAAACATCTACAAATGAAAAAAGGCTGAGAAGCCTGACTATCTACCAGATCCTGTCGTGGCCACAAGATCGTAGCTGAGGTAACAAGCTAAACGTCGAAGTCCACGCGAAACTACTGGTGAGACGGAAGTCTCTCTGCAAAAACATAAAATAGGCAAACGAGAGTACAAATGTACCCAGCAAGACTTACATCAGATCTAACTACATATGCATCATTTTCAACAAAGGGGATGGTGGGGTTTAACTGCAGCAAGCCAGCTTTGACTCGGTAGCTATCCTGAACTACGACTGCAAGTAACTCTTTTGAGGTGGCGCACACGAGTCCACATATTCACCATATCAATACACCACTATGGACCCACTCCTGTCTCCCTACGAGAACGCCATCCATAGCACTCACGCTTATCTTGCGTATTTTAGAGTATCCACTTTCACTTGTCTATGAACTGGACAAGCAACCCAGAAGTCCTTTTCCGCGGACACGGCTATTCGAATAGATAATGTTAACCCTGCAGGGGTGTACTTCTTCACACACGCTCTCGCCACTTACCGCCATGTACACCTCGTGTATCTCGGCAACCTTCAAGCGGAAGCCTGGCGAGGGAGTCGGCCACGACCTAACTAACCACACAAGTCTCTCGTCCAGGTTTATCGCCTATTTGGGTTCCATCCGCAAGGAGATCCGGCCGGGGTGTCGCTCACGGCCCCAAACGATGTGTGCAGGGTTCCCAAGCCCACCTCGACGGGTGGATCTATGCTTAGTACACCGTGCCATGGTGCCTAGTCTGTCCCAAGCCCACCTGTACCGGGTGCCACTTGGTAGACTACTAACACTACCTACAAACACCAGAAACTAGTTGCAACTCCTGGACAGAGATCATGTTGATTAATAAGTCGAGAGGGGTCGAGTTACCGGAACCCAATGTGTGGTAGTAACTGTTCATGGATCACAAACACAGAACTCAGTTCCTGAGGACGGTTTCAATGAGACAACCCACCATGTACTCCTACATGGCCTCTCACCGCTACCTTTACCAAATCGTGTTCACACACTTAGCTCACACATAGTTGGACATGTTCACACACCTCCGATTCATCCCCGATGAATCAGACATGACTGAACTCTAAGCAGTAGCAGGCATGACAAACAAGCATGAATGAGGAGGCACATCAGGGCTCAAACAACTCCTACTCATGCTAGTGGGTTTCATCTGTTTACTGTGGCAATGACAGGTCATGCAGAGGAAAGGGGTTCAACTACCATAGCATGTAACAGTTGAATCGTTGTTGTCCTAATGCAGTAAAAGAGAGCAGGAGCGAGAGAGTGGGATTGTATCGGAATGAACAAGGGGGTTTTGCTTGCCTGGCACTTCTGAAGATAGTATATCTCTTCATCGGTGTCATCGAACTCATCGTCGGAACCAAGTCTATCGAGAGGGGACAAATACCGGCAACATAGAGAAAACAAATCAATGCAATGCAACAATATCATGCATGAATATGACATGGCAAAATGAGTGTGTTCTGGCTAATGCAACTTAGAACAGATTAAATGAAGTTGGTTTGAACCAAGGGTTCAAATCCAAACTCCATATGTGGATATTTAAATGCCATTTATATGATTTGTGCTAAACATCAGCAATAAGTTGTTCTAACATGCATGAAAATGGTACAGATGGATGGATTGGATTTTTCTGATCATTTTTCATATATAATTTATTTCATTTGGAGTTATTGTTGATTTTATATGATTTTTAGAAGTTTTGAACATTTTCTGGAATTACAAATCATTTAAGATTTATTTAAATTCCAGAAAAGGATTACTGCGTCAGCATTATGTCATGCTGACCTCAGCAGGTCAACAGGCTCCGTCCAGGTCAAACCTGACATGTGGGGTCCACACGTCAGTGACACAGTTAACCAACGGGGTTAATTAAAATTAAACTAAACAAATTAACAGCCGCTGGGCCCACTGTCAGTGTCAGCAGGGGTAATTAGTCCTAAACTAATCTGGTCAAGGGCGGGCCCCACGCATGTTGACCCCAGGGAGGTCAAACCCCTGGTCAGCGGGGTCAAACCCGCCGGCGACTCGACGCCGGCGAGGTCAGATGCGGCGGAGGGCCTCGGATTTGGTCCTCTGGTGACCAAATCGCCGATGGAGACGGGCTACGCATAGCTGGAGAGCTGCCGCATCCAGTGGTGCAAGTGGTTGGACACGGGGACGCCGGAAACGATGCCGGTGAGCTCGACAGCGGCGGACGGAGTTCAGACGGGGTTGGGTTCGACGCTACGGTGCACGGGAGGAGGAGCTGGTGGTGGCTACGGGCTCCTAATGCTGCGCTGAGCACAACTGTGAGCTTGGCTCCCAGCCACTGTGGCTCTAGCCACGACGGCGCCATGGCCGGCGGCGGGGAGCTTTCGGGTGCGGTGGAAACAATGGCTACGGAGGCCAAACGAGCACGGGAGCTAGTGGGAGAGGAAGAGGAGCTCACACCGGGGTCGGAGAGGGGGTCAGCGAGCCCGGGGAGGCCCTGTGGACGACGAATCGGCGGCGACGATCTCTGGTGACCGAGGAGGAAGAAGGTGGAGTAGCCGGTGATGCAGGTCGTCCCAGCGCTTGGGCCCAGGGTGGGGTGAAGCAGCGGTCGTCGGCGGTTCTTGCGGACCTAGAGGGGCGGTGAGGGGAGCACAGTGGGCGCGGCTATGGCGGCAGCGAGCTCGTGGGCGTCTTGGCCATGGTGGAGAGGGCGAGAGGGAGACGAGGGGGAGAGTGCGGGGCGGTTAGAGTGATCCAGACGGCTCTCGCGGGTCTATCCGCGGCGCCACGCAAGCTAAAAGGCAGGAGGTGGCATGGACGCGTGGGCGCGCGCGGCGGGCACATGCCCCTCGTCCTTCTGGCAAGAGGAGGGAGACGACTGGCATCGGCCAGCTGGGCTGGGCCGGCTCCTGGGCCGCACAGGTAAGTGGCCCAGGTACTAACTCTCTCTCTCTCTTTTATTTTCATTTTCTATTTTCTGTAATTGTGTTTGGCTTTAAGAAAAATGCCAAGGCATTTCCAAAAATCATGAAACTGCTCAATGTCACTATTTGGAATATTTCCAACAGCAAACATTTCAGTTTGTGATTATTTGAGCATTTAAAATATTATTTAGCAATTAAGTTCGCAAATGCAAATACCATATGATTTAATTCAAAAATCCAGAATGGCCTAAGAAAATGTGCACCATTTTTGGGAGAGGTTCAAGACCAATCCAAAAATAATGAACTTTTCTGAAGAGCATCTTGGGTTCATTGAGAATATTTTTATTTGAACCTAGTTGATTTGATCTGGTGCTAGGGTTTGAGCAATCCCCATTTCAACTTAAATAAAATTTAAACATGATGCACACATGAAGGGCTAGTCTAGTGCATACTGTCGTGGATCTAAGTCTGACAGTAGAGTGGGGGGTAGGTATGGAGAGGCAAGGTCCTAGCTATGGAGAGGTTGTAAACACAAGAGATGTACGAGTTCAGGCCCTTCTCGGAGGAAGTAAAAGCCCTACGTCTCGGAGCCCGGAGGCGGTCGAGTGGATTACGTGTATATGAGTTACAGGGTGCCGAACCCTTCTACCTGTGGAGGGGGGTGGCTTATATAGAGTGCGCCAGGACCCCAGCCAGCCCATGCAGGAGAGGGTTTAAGGTGTGTTAAGTCCGGGGCGTTACTGGTAACACCCCACATAAAGTGTCTTTACTATCATAAAGTCTACTTAATTACAGACCGTTGCAGTGCAGAGTGCCTCTTGACCTTCTGGTGGTCGAGTGAGTCTTCGTGGTCGAGTCCTTCAAGTCAGTCGAGTGAGTCCCTCGTAGGTCGACTAGAAAGTGATCTCTTCTAAGGATGTCCTTGGGCAGGGTACTTAGATCAGGTTTGTGACCCTACCCTAGGTACATGACTCCATCATTAGCCCCCGAATGGATTGAGGCTTGAGTGACGAAGGAGTTGATGTTGTTTCCGATTAGCCTTCGCATGCTAGTCGTGCGTTGCTTTGAACCAAAAAATCTCTTTGTTGATAGTGAGCAACTTTTCTTCAGTCGACTCGATCCATTCTTTTTCTTCGTCGAGTGATCTTTTGGACTTCGCTGATTTCCAAGCGACGGATCGCAGGAAATCCCGCGTCTGGCAGACTGATCTGCCGTTCGCGGATTCCGCGGGATACGGAATTTGGGGGAGCGCGCGAAGCGGAGCGGACCGCGGTGCTCGGATGGGACAGGGCATAGACACCTCGATCCCCGTGCCGCTTTTTTCGCCACGTATCACGCCCGCGCAACTGTTTCAGGATATGATTAGATCGACCAGGCCCACCTGTCATCCACTCGGAAGGGATCTTATAAATGCACCCGGCGAGGGTTTTTTGAACAGTGTCTCAGCATTCTCCCTCTGCTCCCTTCGTCTCCACCCAACGCGCTCGCTCTCGCCTCCGCGCAACTTCTCCTCGCGCGCCTCGCCGGTAGCCATGGTCAAGGAGAAGACGGCGGCGCTGGAACGCACGAAGAAGGCGTCGGCGACGGAGAAGGCGAAGGGGAGATCCACCAGCCGCGGCGGGTCTTCGTCTAGATCTCGCCTGCCGAAAGGCTGGGTCCAGGGTGATTCGATCCAGTCGACCATCACGGAGAAGGATCTCCTCGATATGGCCAACGAGGGCCTGATCCCTCATGGAGCTGCGAGGCTTCCGGGGAAAGAGTGGCAGCCCCAGCCGGAAGAGGGTGAGTGCGTGCTTTTGGCTACCCATGTCGACCGCGGATTCTCTTTGCCACCGAGCATTTTCTTTCGTAGTTTCTTGAACTTCTTTGGAGCGCAACTCCACCACTTCACCCCGAATTCTATCGCCTATCTTGCCGCGTTTGTGTCCATGTGTGAAAGTTTCCTGGGTTGTCGACCGCATTGGGGTTTGTTCAAGCACATATTCACGTGTCGCTCTCAGACCGTGAAGAAGGCGAGCCCGAGCGACGAAAAAACCCGAGTTGTCCAAATGTGTGGGGGTCTGGGGATCCAGGTGAGGAGTAAGAGCACCTTCCCAGCCATGACATTTCCCGAGTCAGTCAGAGGCTGGCAGTCGACCTGGTTCTACTGCCAGGATCAGTCGACGCCGGGGCAGTTGAGTGGACTCCCTCAGTTCACCATGAGCCGAGTGAACAATCCCTCCTCTCTGAAGGTGATTCCGGAGGAGAAAGCTGACGTGAAGATGCTGATGGAGCGTGTAGTTCAGCTGGTTCGGGAGGGAGTGACGGGTATGGATCTCCTGGAGGTTTTCCTTAGGCATCGCATCCAGCCTCTTCAGTTCCGGAGCCATTGCATGTGGTTGTACTGCGAGACTGAGGATGTGACTCGGGTCAATCCTGAAACAGTCGACGATGCCACTCTGGAAAGGTGGATGGCCGTTGTTACTGGGAACAAGGATAACCCTCGCGGAGCCAGAAGGATTCCTCCACTCGACTGCCACAGTGATCCAAACAAGGTATGTCTGCTCCACTTCCCATTGTATTCTCGTCACATTTATTTCTGTTTTCTCTGCCGATCGGTCGACTGATCTTTCTCTTGATGTCTATCAGGCCCTCACTGAACTGTACTCGATGCCCAACGGAGCACAGGCTCCGACCGAGGAGGGAGAAGCGAGCGGGGGCGAGAGCTAGGAGGAGGAGTGGGACTCGGACGCCGCTGAGGCTGATGATGATGTTGACGACGATGATGATGATGACGATGAGGACGAGGAAGAGGACGAGGAGGAGGAGGTCGCACCACCGCGCTCGGAAAGGCGGTCGAAACTTGTCCATGACCCTGCGACTGAACGCGGCGAGGGGGTTGCGATTGTTACACAGTCGAGCAAGCGCCCTCGGACCACCTCTCCGGCGCCGACTGAAAAGGCGTCGAAGCAGCCCAGGGCGGCCCCGTCAAAGCCGACCAAGCACTTGCTGAAGATGAAGGTGTCCATCCCCACCATATCAGGGTAATCATGTTGCTTAAGTCTTCTTGTTTTGTGTGAACTTTATCTCTGGTTGGCGCTGGAGTTAGTCGACTGACTCTTTGGAGTTGCAGTGCTGCTACTTCTGAGACCTCATCCCGGGCTGACGACCATAAGATGGAGGACGCAGCAACCTCAAAACCTGGTACTATACTCTTAACACTGTTTCTAGTCGACTGACTCATGATCTCTAATTCTGATTCTTTTATGTAGCTCCATCCAATGTTGTTATCACTCTCCTTGACGATGATGAAGATGAGGAACCGCTGAAGCCCAGAAGAAGTAGGAAAGCGTCTGCCAGCAGGGTGCCCCAGGATGTGACGGTGCCTGAGACTCTGGTCGCGGAGGCGGAAAACGCCACTCGACGCACTGTGTCCTTCGCAGATCCGCTGACGAGCGCTCCGCAGTCCTCCCTCTTCACGACGCACCACGTCCCAGAGGACCAAGCTGGCGCAGTGAAGGAGGTGATACGCCAGGCAGGGATCATGATGGAGCAGTTGAAGACCATCCGAGATGCGAGCCAGGCAGCTTACGACGCCAGTTCCGCCCTCCAAAGCAATGTTTAGGACAGTCGACCACCGTTTGTCTTGTTAGGATATGCTATCAAAAACTTTTCTTTCCAGAATTTATAGTAATCACCCACTGGGTGTGTCGATTTAAACTCCGTGTTAGCGGGGGCACGCTGAGTGCACCCGCTGGGTGTAGTCCCCAAGGCTAAGGTCGACTGCTGGCAGTCGGCCTTAGGCTTTATAAGTCCAGTCTTTCCGTCATTCGACTATGGCGAATTGATTTCGAAAACCGGTGGGGGCACGCTGAGTGCACCCACTGGGTGTAGTCCCCGAGACTGTGGTCGACTGCTTGCAGTCGGTTACAGTCTTAAAGAATACATCTTGTTTTTTTTTGAGGTCGACTGGTCGAATCTGTCTCCAAGGCTAAGGTCGACTGCTGGCAGTCGGCCTTAGGCTTTATAAGTTCAGTCTTTCCGTCATTCTACTATGGCGACTGGATTTCGCAAACCGGTCGACTGGTCGACTCTGTCTTCAATAGGATTAGTGGGGGCACGCTGAGTGCACCCACTGGGTGTAGTCCCCGAGACTACGGCCGAATGCTTGGATTCGGCTGTAGTCTTAGAAATGCGTGATTTTTCCTTTTCCACTCGGAAGTGAATTATCTTTGACATTTAGTCGATTGGTTCTTTGCAGAACTCCTGTGACCTTGCGGCTCGCTACACTGAACTGGAAAACAAGCACATTCAGCTCGAGCTGAATTTGAAGCTGGTTCAGGAGAATCTGACGAAGGCAAAGGAGGAGACCGAAGGTATGTTTGGTGAGACCTCGACGACTGCTTTTTCCCTTCATTTGTTTCAAAATCTGATCTTGCTGTAACTTGCAGGAAAGGTGAGGGAGGCCCAAAGGAAAAAAGAACTTGAACTAGCTGAGAGGATCAAGCTTGCCGACGAGAAGTTAGCTTCAGTTACCAAGCTTGAACAAGAAAATACCAATCTGAAAGCTGCTCTTGAGAAGAAAAATGATCTGGAGGCCTTCCTGAGTGGTCTTGCCAAGAAGCTGTTTCTTATGCTTGAAGGTAAACCTTCAACAATCATTTTCAACTGTGGTTTTTTCATTCGACCATTGCTTTGACTCGGTGATCGTCCTTGCAGAATTTTGTCAAAACTTTGAAGAAGAGACTAGCCGGCTGGAACCAAACCTTGACCTCGTCAATTCTCCGGTGAACGACGAAGTTGCCATGAATGTTTTCCGACTGGAGTCCCGTGTTGCAGCTGCCGTGGACTATCTTGCAAGGCTGAAGGTCGCCACATCTCGCATCGACTCAACGCTCTGGCCCGGGGAGACACTCCAGAACAACCTCGAGTCACCGATGGCTCGTTTGAACGCTGTCCCTGGTCGAGTGCAGGAGTGGAAAAAGTCCTCGGCTCGGTGTGGTGCAGATGTTGCTCTATGTCTGGCCCGAGTCCACTGCAAAGATGCGCGAGAAGACAAGCTGGCTGCCCTCTGGGTGGCCAACACCAAGAAACACGACTTCAGGTCCTTTATGGAAACTTCCCTTGCTGCTGCCACTCGGATCGCAGATGGGATTGATCTTGATGAGTTTGTTGCGCCTTCCAGCCCTCCACAGGAGGGGTAAAAAACTTCTTCTAAGCTCGACGCTTTAAATTTGCCTCGGTATGCCGAGTGGAGTTGTAACCGATAAACCTTAACAGGCTTAGCGCCTGAGCACTTTCGGTTCCTTTAGGTATCGATCTGAACTTGAATTTGGTGTTTGAATATGATTGCTTTTGGCTCGAAATGTCTTTTGCAGGTTCGAAGCAAGACGCTCACTGCAGTCGACTTATTCCTTAATCCACTTAGGCGAGCGCTGGGCTGCAGCTAAGCCCTCCGAGTGAGAGGTTTGCTCTTCACTCGGTAGGATTTTGATAACTTAGGCGAGCGCTGGCCTGCAGCTAAGCCCCCGAGTGAGAGGTCTGCTCTTCACTCGGTAGGATTTTGATAACTTAGGCGAGCGCTGGGCTGCAGCTAAGCCCCCGAGTGAGAGGTTTGCTCGTCACTCGGTAGGATTTTGATAACTTAGGCGAGCGCTGGGCTGCAGCTAAGCCCCCGAGTGAGAGGTTTGCTCTTCACTCGGTAGGATTTTGATAACTTAGGCGAGCACTGGGCTGCAGCTAAGCCTCCGAGTGGAAGTCTGGCTTACCACTCGGTAGGATTTTGATAACTTAGGCGAGTACTTGGACTGCAGCTAAGCCTCCGAGTGGAAGTCTGGCTTACCACTCGGTAGGATTTTTATAACTTAGGCGAGTACTTGGACTGCAGCTAAGCCTCCAAGTGGAAGTCTGGCTTACCACTCGGTAGGATTTTTATTACTTAGGCGAGTACTTGGACTGCAGCTAAGCCTCCGAGTGGAAGTCTGGCTTACCACTCGGTAGGATTTTTTATATCTTAGGCGAGCACTGGGCTGCAGCTAAGCCCCCGAGTGGAAGTCTGTTTACCACTCGGTAGGATTTTATTTAATCTTAGGCGAAACGGATTCACAGCTAAGTCTCCGAGTGGGAGTCTGGCTCACCACTCGGTAAGGATTTTTACAAACTTAGGCGAAACGGATTCGCGGCTAAGTCACCCACTGAGGGAAAATTTTATTGGACAAAAATAAAAAGTGACAAAAATTATGGAGGAACTATGAAACTATTATTTTGAGATCCATGAACTACAGAAGTACTTTATTGCAACTCATCCGAGTGATAAACTTAAGTGTAAAATGGGCGGAGTAGTTCCGCGTTCCAAGCTCGGGGCTCGTCGATATTATGTTCGACGTTGTAAAGACGGTACGCCCCGTTGTGGAGAACTTTGGTGACGATGAAGGGTCCTTCCCAAGAAGGAGCAAGCTTGTGTGGTTTCTTCTGATCCACTCGGAGAACTAAATCTCCTTCCTGGAAGGCTCGACCCCTCACATTTCTGGCGTGGAAACGACGAAATCTTGTTGGTAGATGGTCGACGGGATCAGAGCCATCTCCCTTTCTTCCTCTAAAAGGTCGACTGCGTCCTGCCGCGCTCGTTCAGCTTCTGCTTCGTTGTAGATTTCAACCCGAGGAGCATTGTGGAGAAGATCACTCGGCAAGACTGCTTCAGCTCCGTAGACCAGGAAGAATGGGGTTCTTCCGGTCGACCGATTAGGTGTGGTCCGCAGTCCCCAAAGCACCGAGGGAAGTTCGTCGACCCAAGATCCAGCTGCATGCTTGAGATCACGCATCAGTCGGGGTTTCAATCCCTTGAGAATCAGGCCATTGGCTCGCTCTGCTTGCCCATTCGTCTGCGGATGGGCGACTGAAGCGTAGTCGACTCGTGTGCCTTGAGAGTTGCAGAAATCCCTGAATTCTTCCGAGTCAAAGTTCGACCCATTATCTGTAATGATGCTGTGCGGGACTCCATATCTGAATATCAGTTCCCTGATGAAGCTAACAGTAGCACCGGCGTCAAGGTTCTTGATTGGTTTAGCCTCAATCCACTTGGTGAACTTGTCGACTGCCACCAGTACATGCGTGAAGCCACTTCGCCCTGTTCTCAAAGGACCGACCATGTCCAACCCCCATACTGCGAAAGGCCAGACGAGTGGAATGGTCTTCAGAGCCGATGTAGGCTTGTGCGACATATTCGAGTAGAACTGACATCCCTCGCACTTATCCACTATTTCCTTTGCCATCTCATTCGCCTTTGGCCAGTAAAATCCGGCTCGGTATGCTTTGGCCACGATGGTCCGAGAGGACGCATGATGACCACAAGGTTCTCGAGTGGATATCATTGAGGATGATTCGACCTTCTTCTGGTGTTATGCACTTCTGACCAACTCCAGTCGCGCTTTCTCTGTATAACTGTCCTTTGATTACGGTAAAGGCTTTAGATCGACGGACGATCTGTCGAGCCTCTTCCTCATCCTCCGGGAGCTCTTTTCTCAGGATATACACGGTATATGGAACTGTCCAGTCAGGAATGACCACCAAGACCTCCATGACCAAGTCGACCACTGC
Organism: Triticum dicoccoides; assembly: GCF_002162155.2. Lineage (NCBI taxonomy): Eukaryota > Viridiplantae > Streptophyta > Magnoliopsida > Poales > Poaceae > Triticum > Triticum dicoccoides. The sequence goes on from NC_041387.1 coordinate 403,758,952, forward strand.
TGGGACTTCAACCTCAGTCGGATCTGTGGCACTTTTGGGCTGTGGAGCTTCTTCGGTGAAAGGATCTTCTTTGACTGACGGAGTGTGTATATGCTCCAAGAATACACCACTCGGAATGGCCCCTCTCTTGGAACCTATCTTTTCTAGATCATCAGCTGCTTGACTTTTTAGTCGGGGTATATGATGGAGCTCCAACCCCTCGAACTTCTTTTCCAGCTTCCTCACTGCACTGCAGTATCCAGTCATGGCTGGGCTTCTCACGTCCCACTCCTTCATCACTTGGTTGACCACTAGATCTGAATCGCCATAGACCATCAGGCGACGGACGCCGAGTGAAATGGCCATGCGCAATCCGTATAAGAGGGCCTCGTACTCTGCCTCATTGTTGGAGGAATCAAAGTGAATCTGGAGCACATATTTGAGTTTATCTCCTCTGGGGGAAACCAGGACAACCCCAGCACCGGAACCATTCAACATCTTAGAGCCGTCAAAAAACATGGTCCAATGCTCCGAGTGAACTTCAGTCGGCTGCTGCTGTTCAATCCACTCGGCGAGGAAATCTGCTATTGCCTGGGACTTAATGTCTTTCCTTGCCTCAAACTTGATATCAAGGGGAAGAAGTTCAATCGCCCATTTCGCCACTCGACCAGTTGCATCTCTGTTGTGCAAAATCTCTGATAGTGGAGCGTCGCTGACGACTGTGATGGAATGATCAGAGAAATAATGAGCAACCTTCTTTGTGGTCATGTATATTCCATACACAAGCTTCTGGTAATGAGGATATCTCTGCTTGGATGGAGTCAAGACTTCAGACAAATAATACACTGGGCGCTGAACTTTGAAAGCTTTTCCTTCTTCTTCCCGCTCGACCGTAAGCACTGTACTGACGACTTGTCCTGTGGCTGCGATATAAAGCAACAGAGGCTCTTTGCTGATTGGAGCAGCAAGCACTGGCTGGGTGGAGAGCAGAGCTTTTAGCTCAGCAAACGTTGCATCAGCTTCTGGAGTCCACTCGAACTTGTCTGCCTTCTTCATCAGTCGGTAAAGAGGCAATGCCTTTTCACCGAGTCGTGAGATGAATCGACTTAATGCGGCCAAGCATCCAGTAAGCTTCTGGACATCGTGCACTCGCACAGGGCGTTTCATTCGGAGAATAGTGCCGATCTTCTCTGGATTAGCGTCGATCCCTCGCTCGGAAACGAGAAGACCGAGTAATTTGCCACCAGGAACTCCGAATGTGCACTTTGATGGATTGACCTTGATATCATACCTTCTGAGGTTGGCAAATGTTTCGGCGAGGTCAGCGAGCAGGTCGGAACCTTTTCGTGACTTGACAATGATATCATCCATATACGCTTCCACATTCCGACTGATTTGAGTGAGTAGACACTTCTGAATCATTCGCATAAATGTGGCTCCGGCATTCTTGAGGCCGAATGGCATGGTGATATAACAGAAGCACCCGAATGGAGTGATGAAAGCTGTTTTTACCTCGTCGGGTCCGTACAGACGGATCTGGTGGTACCCGGAGTAGGCGTCCAGAAAAGACAACCTCTCGCATCCCGCAGTCGAGTCAACAATTTGATCTATGCGGGGGAGAGGAAAATGATCTTTCGGGCAGGCCCGATTGATGTGCTTGAAATCAATGCACATTCGGAGTGATTTGTTCTTCTTAGGGACCATGACGACATTAGCGAGCCACTCGGAGTGGTATATCTCTCGGATAAATCCTGCCGCCAATAGTCGAGCCACTTCCTCACCAATGGCTTTTCTCTTCTGGACGGTGGACCGCCGAAGATGCTCTTTGACTGGTTTTGCTGATGAGTCGACTCTTAGGTGATGCTCAGCCAGTCCCCTGGGAACACCTGGCATGTCAGCGGGATTCCATGCAAAAATGTCCCAGTTCTCACGGAGGAACTGGATGAGTGCTTCTTCCTATTTCGGGTCGAGTGTTGTGGAGATGTGGGTCGGAGCTGCATCGGGGTCGGTCGGGTGAATGTGAACAGGCTTCGTCTCACCGGACGACTGAAATGCAGATTCTGTGGCGGGTTTCTTGGATCGCAGCAAATCACTCGGATCTGCATTTTGCTTGTATTCTTCGAACTCGACCGCTGTCACCTGGGAATCGGCAATCTTTGAGCCCTTCTGAAGCACTCTTCTGCCTTTTTCCGATCACCGGTGACAGTGATCACTCCTTTGGGGCCGGGCATCTTCAATTTGAGGTACACGTAACATGGTCGAGCCATGAACCGTGCATAAGCTGGTCTCCCCAAAATGGCATGGTATGCACTGTGAAAATCCACGACCTCAAACGTCAACTTCTCTTTGCGAAAATGTTTCGAATCACCAAACACCACGTCCAGAGCTATTTGGCCGAGTGACTCGGCTTTCTTCCCTGGTATAACTCCATGAAAGCTCATGTTACTGGTGCTCAGTCGGGACATCGGAATGCCCATTCCTTTCAGTGTGTCTGCATACAACAAATTCAGCCCACTACCACCGTCCATCAGCACTTTTGTCAGTCGAGTGCCTTCGACAACTGGATCGACCACCAAAGCTTGCCTCCCAGTGGTGGCAATATGAGTCGGGTGATCAGATTGGTCGAATGTGATGGGTGTTTGGGACCATCTCAGATAATTTGCTTTTGCTGGGCTAACCATGTTCACCTCACGGTTAATGACTTTCAATCGACTCTTGCTTTCCGCATCTGCAAAGATCATCAGAGTGGAGTTGATATGCAGATATCCTTCCTCACTATCCTCCTTGTCTTCGGCCTTGTCTGACTCCTTTTCCTTGTCTTTAGACTGTTTTCCTTGAAACTGCTGGATCAGGAGTCGACATTGGCGAGTGGTATGCTTTGGGTAAATGATATTCCCCTCTTCGTCTTTCTTCGTGTGGATGTGACACGGCATATCCATCACGTCATTCCCTTCTTTATCCTTTACCTTCTTAGGGTTCCAGGATCCTTTTGGTTTCCCTTTAAACTTTCCCTGAGTCACGGCCAGAGCCTCTCCAGGAGCTGCCGGTTTAGCCTTCCGCTTCTGTTTCCGACTGGTGTTTCCCTTCTCCGACTGACTCGGCTTGTGCTTGCCGCTTCGGAGTCGGTCTTCTTCTTCGCCGTTGGCGTACTTGGTAGCATTTTCCATCATCCGACTCAAGGTCATGTCACCGGTTCGACCAAATTTCAAACTCAATTCTCTGTTCTTGACACCATCCTTGAAGGCGCAGACTGCCTGATGATCAGACACATTCTCCACAGTATGGTGCAAAGTGATCCACCTCTGAATATACTCCCTGAGAGTCTCATTGGTCTTCTGCACGCAGACTTGCAGCTCCGTCAATCCAGTCGGTCGCTTGCAAGTTCCTTCAAACGTTCTGACGAACACTCGGGACAGATCTTCCCAAGTGTAAATGCTGCTAGGAGGTAACTGAGTCAACCATGCTCTGGCAGAACCTTCCAACATGAGGGGCAAATGCTTCATGGCCACCTCGTCATTCCCACCACCAATCTGAACCGCCACTCGGTAGTCCTCAAGCCAAGTTTCAGGCTTAGACTCACCAGTGAACTTGCTGACTCCTGTTGCCAACCTGAAATTGGGAGGGATCACTGCGGCTCTGATAGCTCTGCTGAAACATTCCGGACCAGAAACATGCACTTGACTGCTCGTGGGCGCATCTCTGTCGGGTCCACCTCGATGGGCTCTGTTCCGGTCGACCAAGCCTTGCACGATAATGGATCGCGCGTCGAAGCCTGGTTCTCTAGGGTCGACTGGAAATCTTCGCCCCGCACTGAACTGACGTCTGTCATCTTGCTGCCGAGGAGCGTAAGACCCACCCCTCGGAGGGGAAGTGGGCACTCGACGCCTATCATCTCGGTCGTGTCGGTCTCCATATTGGTCTCGCCGATTCTCGCGTCCTTCACGCCGCGGAGGCGATCTGGGACTGTGAGCCGACTGAACCATATTCGCAGCGACGGATCGACTGTGAATTCTGTTGCGCGACTGCGACATGGCTGAATTCTGATCTCCTGCTGCCCGGAGCAGATCCCTGATCTGCATCAAGCCTCTGCCAGCTTCCGACTGAGAGGGCTGGATGGACTCTGCTATACGGGTCGCAGCTGCTAAATTCTGGATTGGGGTTCGATATACCTGAGTCGGCGGGAAGAGTTGACGTCGACTGGCATCGGTAACTCGTTGCCGCGCGCGCTCGTCGAGTGCTCGCTGAAGATTCTCCAAGCGAGCGCGTTCGGCCAAGTTGGCCAAACATGCCTCCTCCAAGGCGCGAGCCTCGGGGGTTTCTCCTGCGATGGGAGTATGCAGGGCATCCATGTTCCTGCGGCGAAGTTCCTCTCTTTGCAGAGAGTCGAGTGGCTCGGGCTGGTACTCTTCGTGGTCTCGTGCGGGGTCGCCTCCATCGCCTGCCCCACCATCACGGGCGAAGCCAGGGGGACTGCGGGGCCCGTCGACTATCAGGATTTCCGCCGCTGGATCACTGCTATCGCACTCGGATGCAGTCTCTACGGAGCCAGTCAACAGATCGAACAGGCCGTAGAGGGACTCGTCGGGCTCGATTGCCGCAACTTGGGTGGTGGCCGTCTGGCGAGCCACCGCGTGCCTCACCCACCGCTGAAGCCTCGACCGGCCCGAGCGCTTGCGCTGGCGGGAGACCGGGAGGGTGGCCGATGGGGGAGTCGACCGATACGGGGTCGACGGTTGCCGCAGCAGAACGCCGCGGACACATGCGCGAAAATGCGTCGCACCGCGGACGGGGAGCACATCAACGTCGAGTGGAGCCTCCTGGAGCCAGGCGGAGTCGTCGGCGACGAAGGTGAGAGCACCGAGACGGATCTCTCGACCCTCGACCAAAACTCCAGCAGCCACCATGATGAAAGTACTCGGAAGAATCGCAACTTCTCCACAAAATCGCTAAAACACCGGCCCCACGGTGGGCGCCAACTGTCGTGGATCTAAGTCTGACAGTAGAGTGGGGGGTAGGTATGGAGAGGCAAGGTCCTAGCTATGGAGAGGTTGTAAACACAAGAGATGTACGAGTTCAGGCCCTTCTCGGAGGAAGTAAAAGCCCTACGTCTCGGAGCCCGGAGGCGGTCGAGTGGATTACGTGTATATGAGTTACAGGGTGCCGAACCCTTCTACCTGTGGAGGGGGGTGGCTTATATAGAGTGCGCCAGGACCCCAGCCAGCCCACACAGGAGAGGGTTTAAGGTGTGTTAAGTCTGGGGCGTTACTGGTAACACCCCACATAAAGTGTCTTTACTATCATAAAGTCTACTTAATTACAGACCGTTGCAGTGCAGAGTGCCTCTTGACCTTCTGGTGGTCGAGTGAGTCTTCGTGGTCGAGTCCTTCAAGTCAGTCGAGTGAGTCCCTCGTAGGTCGACTGGAAAGTGATCTCTTCTAAGGATGTCCTTGGGCAGGGTACTTAGAACAGGTTTGTGACCCTACCCTAGGTACATGACTCCATCACATACCAGAACTAGGGATGTGACATCCAACAATGAAGCAGAATACGAAGCGCTTTTGTATGGGTTGCGCATGGCCATTTCACTCGGTGTCCGTCGCCTTATGGTTTATGGCGACTCAGATTTGGTGGTCAATCATGTGATGAAGGAGTGGGACGTTAGAAGCCCAGCCATGACTGGTTACTGTAATGCAGTAAGAAAGCTTGAGAAGAAATTTGAAGGGTTAGAGCTCCATCATATACCCCGACTGAAGAATCAAGAGGCTGATGATTTGGCAAAGATAGGTTCCAAGAGAGAAGCCATTCCCAGTAATGTGTTCTTGGAACATATCCATACTCCATCAGTTCAAGAAGATACTTTTACCGAAGAGCTCTGCAGCCAAAAAGTGTCACAGATCCAACTGAAGTTGAAGTTCTAGCGGTGGTCGACCTGGTCATGGAAGCGTTGGTCATCGCTCCCGACTGGACAGTGCCGTACATCGCGTATATCTTAAGGAAAGAGCTCCCAGAGGATGAAGAAGAGGCTCGACAGATCGTCCGCCGATCCAAAGCCTTTACCGTATTAAAGGGACAGTTGTACAGAGAAAGCGCGACTGGAGTCGGTCAAAAATGTATAACGCCTGAAGAAGGTCGGATAATCCTTGACGATATCCACTCGGGGACCTGTGGCCATCATGTGTCCTCTTAGACCATTGTGGCTAAAGCATACCGAGCGGGATTTTACTGGCCGAGAGCAAATGAAATGGCAAAGGAGGTAGTCGACAAGTGCGAAGGATGTCAATTTTACTCCAATATGTCACACAAGCCCGCCTCAGCCTTGAAGACCATTCCACTCGTCTGGCCTTTCGCTGTATGGGGATTGGATATGGTCGGACCACTGAGAACAGGCAGAAGCGGCTTCACCCATGTGCTGGTGGCAGTTGACAAGTTCACTAAGTGGATTGAAGCTAAACCCATCAAGAATCTTTATGCCGGTACTGCTGTCAGCTTCATCAGAGAGTTGATATTCAGATATGGAGTTCCACATAGCATCATCACTGATAATGGGTCGAACTTTGATTCCGAGGAGTTCAGAGCTTTTTGCACATCCCAGGGCACACAAGTCGACTATGCTTCAGTCGCTCAGCCCCAGTCGAATGGACAGGCAGAACGAGCAAATGGTTTAATTCTCAAAGGGCTGAAACCCCGACTGATGCGCGATCTCAAGCACGCTGCTGGTGCATGGGTCGACGAACTTCCGTCAGTACTTTGGGGATTAAGGACCACACCTAATCTGTCGACTAGGAGAACTCCGTTCTTCTTGGTCTACGGAGCTGAAGCAGTCTTGCCGAGTGACCTGCTTCACAACGCACCCCGAGTAGAACTCTACACTGAAGATGAAGCAGAGCAAGCTCGACAGGACGCAGTCGACCTTCTAGAATAAGAAAGCGAGATGGCAATGATAAGATCGACCATTTATCAGCAAGACTTACGTCGCTTCCATGCCAAAAACGTGAAGAGTCGAGCCTTCCAAGAAGGAGATTTGGTTCTCCGAGTGGATCAGCAGAAGCCACTCAAGCTTGCTCCTACTTGGGAAGGTCCCTTCATCATCACCAAAGTTCTCCACAATGGGCATACCACCTTTATAATGTCGGTCACCAGATTGATGAGCCCCGAGCTTGGAACGCGGAGCTGCTCTGCCCCTTTTATACTTAAGTATCCACTCAGATGAGATGTAATAAAAGTACTTCTGTAGATTATTTATCAAAGACGAGAGTTTTATAATTTTCCAAGTGATTGTTACTACTTTTGTATACTTGAGCAGTCCCCCAGTGGGTGGCTTAGCTGCGAATCCGTTTCGCCTAAGTTTGTAAAAAAAAATCCTTGCTGAGTGGTGAGCCAGTCTCCCACTCGGGGGCTTAGCTGCGAATCCGTTTCGCCTAAGTTTAACAAAATCCTACCGAGTGGTGAGCCAGCCTCCCACTCGGAGGCTTAGCTGCGGTCCAAGTACTCGCCTAAATTTAACAAAATCCTACCGAGTGGTGAGCCAGCCTCCCACTCGGAGGCTTAGCTGCAGTCCAAGTACTCGCCTAAGTTTAACAAAATCCTACCGAGTGGTGAGCCAGGCTCCCACTCGGAGGCTTAGCTGCAGTCCAAGTACTCGCCTAAGTTTAACAAAATCCTGCCGAGTGGTGAGCCAGCCTCCCACTCGGGGGCTTAGCTGCAACCCAGTGTTCGCCTAAGTTCAAATACAATGTGCGCTCCGCAAGGAGGACGAGGTGCAGGTCGACAGTTACCTTCTCCTTCCGAGCTACACCATAAATACAATGTGCGCTCCGCAAGGAGGACGAGGTGCAGGTCAATTGCTACCTTCTCCTTCCGAGCTACGCCACAAATATGATGTGCGCTCCGCAAGGAGGACGAGGTGCAGGTCGACCGCTACCTTCTCCTTCTGAGCTACACCACAAATACAACATGCGCTCCGCAAGGAGGACGAGGTGTAGGTCGACTGTTACCTTCTCCTTTAGAGGTACGCCACAAAAATCCTACCGAGTGGAGAGCAAACCTCCCACTCGGGGGCTTAGCTGCAGCCCAGTGCTCCCCTAAGTTTTTGAAAATCCTACCGAGTGGAGAGCAAACCTCCCACTCGGGGGCTTAGCTGCAGCCCAGTGCTGGCCTAAGTTTTTGAAAATCCTACCGAGTGGAGAGCAAACCTCCCACTTGGAGGCTTAGCTGCAGCCCAGTGCTCGCCTAAGTTTCTGAAAATCCTACCGAGTGGAGAGCAAACCTCCCACTCAGGGGCTTAGCTGCAGCCCAGTGCTAGCCTAAGTATGAGATCCATTCCGCTCCAGTCGGATCCGCAGGAACGCAAGTCGACTGCAATATGTGCTTCATTCCTACTTGCAAGAGTGCATCACAAGCGCTAGCATATATTCAGAGCAAAGATCAGTGTTCATTCGAAGACAAATGCAAACGTATTCAATGGCAAACCCAAGTTCAGATAGCATCCTATAGATCCAGGAGTTCTCAGGAACCAAGCCCGTTAAAGTTTACCAGTTACAAAAATCACTCGGCATTCCGAGGCAAATTTAAGGCATCAAGCATAGAAGTTTTTTACTCCTCCTGTGGAGGACTAGAAGGCGCGACAAACTCGTCCAGGTCGATTCCATCTGCAATCCGAGTGGCAGCAGCAATGAAGGTCTCCATGAAAGATCGGAAGTCATGCTTCTTGGTATTGGCCACCTTGAGAGACGCCAGCTTGTCCTCTCGCGTGTCCTTGCAGTGAACACGGACCAGAGACAGAGCAACATTAGCACCACACCTGGCAGAATATTTCTTCCATTCTTGCACTCGACTTGGAATTTCGTTCAGTCGAGTCATCAGAGACTCAAGGTCATTCCGAAGTGTTTCCCCTAACCAGAGTGCTATGTCAATGCGCGACGTTGCAACCTTCAGACGAGCAAGATAGTCGACCACAGCAGCAACGCGAGACTCGAGCCGGAGCATGTTCATGGTGGCTTCATCCTTCACAGGAGAGTTGATGGGATCTAGGCTTGTCTCCACTCGACCAGTTTCTTCCCCAAAGTTTTGGCAGAATTCTGTAAACACAACCCAAGGATAAGCCCGCAGTTTTGTGGTAAGTCCACAATTACAAGTCAATCAGACATAAAAGATTACCTTCAAGCATGAGGAATAGCTTCTTGGCGAGTCCTCCCAGATAAACCTCTAGATCATTCTTCTTTCCCGCCAGTTCGCTAGCCTTGTCGCTCAGGGTTATCTTGTCATTCTTCAGTCGACTGACCTCCTTGTTGGCCGCGTTGAGAGCAACTTTCATATTAGTATTCTCCTCTTCAAGTTTGCTGATAGAAGCCAGCTTTTCTTCTGCAAGTTTCATCTTGTCTGAAGCCGTTTTCTATGCCTCGGCAAGGTCAAGGTCCTTCTTCTTCAGAGCATCCCTCAGTTTATCTGCAAAATGGCAGTGGGGTCAGACTCAGGAATGGAAAAGAAATAAGGGCAGTCGTCGAGGTTCTCACCGAACATACCTTTTGCCTCCTCCTTCGCCTTCATGAAGTTCTCTTGGACAAGCTTCAGATCAAGTTCGAGCTGGATATGCTTGTTCTCCAACTCAGTATAACGAGCCACAAGCTCGCAAGATTTCTGTGAAAAATCAATCGACAAACGTCAAGGATAGGTCACTTCCGAGTGACTAAGAGAAAGATCGTAGTATTTCTAAGACTATAGCCGAATCAAAATATTCAGCTGTAGTCTCGGGGACTACACCCAGTGGGTGCACTCAGCGTGCCCCCACTAGTTCTATCAGCTCGGGTCGATCAGTCGACCAAAAGAGAGATAAAAAGGCTAACTACCAGTGGTTAACCACAGTTTCAAAAAAAAGAGTTCTTCAGACCATAGTCGACTGCCAGCAGTCGACCACGGTCTCGGGGACTACACCCAGTGGGTGCACTCAGCATGCCCCCACTGGTTTCCATGATTCTATTCGACCAGATCAAGTGGAGAAAGTAAAGAGAAAAAGTTCAAGGTATAAAGACTATAGTGGACTGCCAACAGTCCACCACAGTCTCGGGGACTACACCCAGTGGGTGCAGTCAGCGTGCCCCCACCAATCCTGACATTCAATCGACACACCCAGTGGGTGTACGACAGATAGTAAGATCTTCAGAAAGAAAAGTTTTCAGGTATCATATCCTAACAGAACAGGCGGTGGTCAACTAACCTGGACATTGCTCTAAAGGGCCGAGCTTGCATCATAAGCCGCTTGACTGGCGTCTCGGATCGCCTTCACTTGCTCCATCATGACCCCCGCTTGGTGTATAGCTTCTTTAGCAGCGCTTGCTTGGTCCTCTGGGACATGGTGGGTGGAAAAAGGAAAGGCGGATCTGCACTCGACGACGGAGGGCGAGCACTCGTCAGCGGCACGGCAAAGGACACGGTAGTCCGAGTGGCGTTGCCCCCCTCCGGAACCAGTGTATCAGGTGCCGATACGACCTGAGCAGTCTTGCCAGCAGACGTCTTCCTATTCCTCCTCTGCTTCAGTGGCTCCTCATCGTCATCATCAGGGATATCAATGATGATATTAGGTGGAGCTGCAGAAAAGATTCAAAAGTTAAAAATGAAGATCCTATTGACCGAAAACGAAACTACAGAGATCATACCAGGGTTGGAAGTGACAGCATCCTCCATTTCTTGATCTTCATGTCTAGTCGAGGTCTCAGAAGTAGCAGCACTGCGATTTCAGAAATCAGTCGGTCAGCGAAGGAGTCAACCAAGAGTGAATCCATGTTAAACAAGAAAACATAAGTTATGCCATTACCCGGAAATGGTGGGGATCACCATCCTCATCTTCGGCAGGGCCTTCGTCGGCTTGGATGACGTCGCTCAGGGTTGGTTCGGCTCTTTCTCAGTCGGCACCGGAGAGGTCTTCCGAGGACGTTTGGTCGACTGCCCAACAAGCACGACCGCCTTGCCACGCTCGACTGCAGGATCATGGACGAGCTTGGATCGTCTTTCAGTACGGGGAGGCTGGACTTCCTCCTCCTCTTCCTCTTTAGAGCCGGCATCTTCGTCAACCTCCTCACCATCGGATTCCCACTCGTCCTGACTTTCACCCCCGCTCCCTTCCTCCTCTTCGGTATGTTCTTGCGGCCCGTTGGGCATCGAATACATCTCAGTAGTGATCTGAAAGACAACAAACAAGACAAAAGTCAGTCGACTGAATAGTAGCAAAGCAGAATGAAGGAAACAGGGTCACAGTCAGAGATATGTGGTCAGACCTTGTCTGGTTCGTATGACTGGTCGAGCGGCGGGATCCTCCTGGCTCCATAGGGATTATCTTTGTTCCCTGTGATGGCAGTCATCCACCTCTCCAGAGTGGCATCGTCGACCTCCTCCGGGTGGACCCGAGTGGTGTCTTCGGTACCAGAGTACAACCACGTCGGATGGCCCCGATATTGAAGTGGCTGAATGCGCCGTCGAAGGAAAACCTCCAGAAGATCCATGCTAGTTACCCCGTCGCGAATGAGCTGGACTACACGCTCTACCAACATCTTAACCTGAGCCTTCTCCTCCGGGACCACCTTCAGAGAGGACGACTTGTTCACTCGGTCCATGGAGAACGGAGGGAGTCCAGTCGACTGCCCTGGCGTTGGCTGGTCTTGGCAGTAGAACTAGGTCGACTGCCACCCTCGGACTGACTCGGGAAGGGTCATGACTGGAAAGGCACTTTTACTCCTCATCTGAACCCCAAGACCCCCACACATCTAGATTACTTGGGTTTTCTCGTCACTCGGACTAGCCTTTTTCACCGTCTGAGAGCGACAGGTGAAAATGTGTTTGAAAAGGCCCCGGTGCGGCCGACAAACCAAGAAGTTTTCACACAAGGACACGAAAGCGGCGAGATAGGCAATGGAGTTGGGTGTGAAGTGATGGAGTTGTGCCCCAAAGAAGTTCAGAAACCCCTGAAAGAAAGGATTCGGCGGTAGAGAAAACCCACGGTCAACATGGGTGGCTAAGAGGACGCACTCACCCTCCTGAGGCTACGGCTGCCACTCCTTCCCCGGAAGCCTCGCTGACCCATGGGGGATCAGTCCTTCGTTGGCCAGGTCGTCGAGGTCCTTCTGGGTGATGGTTGAGCGGATCCAGTCTCCCTGGATCCAGCCTTGCGGCAGGCCGGCCCACGACGAGGATCCACCCCGACTGGTCGCCCTCCCCTTCGCCTTCGCCGTCGCCTTATTCGCCCGCTCCAAAGCTGCCGTCTTCTCTTTCACCATCATCGCCGGCGAAGCAGACACAGAGCAACCGCTCTGGGATGATGGCGAACACAGCAGGAGAATCTGAGGAAGAAAGAGGGGAAAATGAGGGCGTACTGTTCAAAAAACCCCCGTCTGGCGCCTTATATGGAGTCTCTTCCGAGTGGCTGACTGGTAGGCCCGGACGATCCTGTCAAATCCCGCAATAGTCGCGCGCGCAATACGTGGCGAAAAAGGTGGCGCGAAGATCGAGGCGTCCCTGCCTTATCCCATCCGAGTACCACGACCTCCTCTGCTTCGCGCGCTTCCCGAAATTCAGATCCCGCTAAATCCGCGAACAGCAGAGCAACTTGTCAGACCGTAGATTTCCTCCGATCCGTCGCTCGGAAATCTCCAAGCTCATAAAGTTCACTCGACAGATTCAAAGAATGGATCAAGGTGACTAAAAGAGAAGTTGATGCCATCACTAAAAGTCATTGGTCCAGAATAAGACACATTCGCAGCGCGAAAAACAGATCGGAAGAATTCTCAACTCCTTCCACACTCAAACCTCGATCCATTCGGGGGCTAATGATGAAACCATGTGCCTAGGGTAGGGTCATGGACCTGTCCAAGATACCCTCCCCAAGGACATCTCTAGAAGAAACTACCTTTCAGTCGACTTGGAAGGATTCCACTCGACGGACTTGAAGACACTCAACCATGAAGCCTCACTCGACCACCAGGAGATCAAGAGTCACTTTGTACCCAAACGGTCTGTTATTAAGTAGTCTTTATGGTCATGATAGCACTTTATGTAGGGCGTTACCAGTATCACCAGGCCTTAATGTACTTTAAACCCCGCATAACTGAGGGCCGGAGGGGTCTGACAGACTCTATATAAGCCACCCCCTCCTTAGTGTAAAGGGTTCGCACCCCTGTAACTCATACGCACATAATCCAGTCGACCGCCTCCGGGCTCCGAGACATAGGGCTATTACTTCCTCCGAGAAGGGCCTGAACTCGTAAACATCTTGCGTATACGACTACTCCATAGCTAGGATCTTGCCTCTCCATACCTACCCCGCTATTCTACTGTCAAATTTTGAACCACGACAGCGGTGGAAGTAGGGTGGGGCGGTGAGGCCTGCACGACAGCACAGTTGGCCACTGGAGGCAGGAGTAGGCAGTCTCGCGGGTGCTAGTTTGGGCGGCTGGTGCAAGAAGACAACGGTTGAAGAAGCAACATGACCGTTCGATTAAAATCCAACGGTCACTGCTGCTAGAATCATTTGTTGACTAAGTTGATAAAGCACTACGTATGCGTCAACTTAGTAGGCCCACATGTCAGCCTCCGAACCGGTGCGCCTAGATGTCAGTAAGAGGAATCATTTTTTTCGCGTAATAAGGAGGCAGTTGCTTGCGTGCGGCCATGTACCATGTGGGTCCCTACTGTCAGCCTCTCCACCTACATCCCTATTCTGATGGCTGTCGTTTGTTGAATGTTGAGCACGCCGTGCCTAGAGCACCAACGTGGTGGACGATGATGAGGCTTTAGAATAGAACGACCCGGAGCCGGCAAAGACACAACAGTGGATGCCCACACTAAGGGGAGTATGACGGTTGACTGGTTCGGCTACGGCGTGAGGCTACCGTCACAGGAGAATAATAGGAGGTGCGGGTGGGTAGAGGGATGGCCAGGCCAGCGGAGGGAGTAGGGTGGGCCGGTGAAGCCTGCGTGGCGTCACAGCCGGCCACAAGAGGAAGGACTAGGCAATCCCGCCGGTGCTGGTTTAGGCGGCTGGAGCAGGAAGATCAGAGATTGAAGAAGCACGTCGGCCGTTGGATGGACATCCAACAGTCACTGCTGCTAGAATCGTGTGTTGACTAACAAAGCATTGCGTAAACAAGTGAGCCTCAAAATCAGTGGCGTGTACAACCCAATTGCTATTATTTTTTTATAATTTACTGCCTATTTGCTAATTCATATGGAATTTATTGCAGCCCATTTTCTATTTTTAGAATTGCTGCCCATTTTCTGGTCAGTGCCAGGTTTAAAATTTTGAACTAAAAAATGTGCGAAATTTTAAAAATTCGCATATTTTTGCTGGGGAAGAAAATATTGTTAATCCAAAAATTAGTGCCCATACTAAAAAAAATTTAAAAATAAAGTAGTACTATGTCATGTTAAAGTCCAATGAAATATAAAATATCAGTGAAGAACAAAAACAAAAAACAAAACTAATTGCCCATTTGCTATATTTTTTTGGAATTTGCAACCCCTATCATATTACTTTTAAGATATACTGCCCATACTCTTTGGCCTGGCCGGAATGCATCCCTCCTCGTCGGAGAAAACAAATAGGCCTAGCTTGGGTATTCTTTAAAAAGAAATAGTGGGCTACCTAGTTTCCCAAAGGAAAAACTGCTGGGCTGGTCATGTTGTTAGACGGGCCACAAAGACCGCACAACCCAGTTTATAGCTTGCTCCTTCAAACAAATCGTCAAAAAAAGTTGTGCAATTATGTCATTAATTGAATATACGTTGATAATGATGTGGGTCCCAAATATAGCAGGGTGGATTAGAGTAAAAATGAGGGGTGCATCTGAGTAGTAAAAGCGGCGCTTGCTTGTGATCGAGAGTGGACCTGGTGGGTTTGTAATGTCATACTCACAACTACAATCCTCTCCCGATTCACTATGTTGACAGGGCCGGATGGCGGCGCCGCGACGAGCGCACCAAGGCGGAGGATAAAGTGGTGTCGCCAATGTGTTGGGCTGGATCAGGCATTCTTATTGAAAAAATATAATGGACTGGAACTGTTGACTATGATTTGCATGGGTCCGCTTGTTGCAGGAAGAAAATGGTGGGAGAAAAAAGACTGGACGCTATCTTTGCCTAAGAATAATATCGAGTGAATGTAATGACACTCTCATAGGAAATAATATCCTCCTGTTAAAATATGAATTTTCAAATCGTGATTTAAAGAACTGGTGCATGAGCATTTAGCTTTATTTATTTAGTTATTTATGTTTAGGGGACCATGAGCATGTACCTGGGTCAGATTCATGTGAGAGCCTTCCTTCCAGTTAATTATGGACTCCTCTATTGGGCCTTGATCAGTGGGCTGCATGTTATTGACAAGTGGGAAATGTGTTCTGTACCAAAAATAGTATGTGCAACGTACGGTACGCGGCACTAAAGGATCGGGCCGTGCAACTACTTCCAAAACATTGTGTTTGTCATTCTAACAACAGATTTATTCAACCAATAGATGAAATATACTACTGATTGTACATTGAAAACAGTAGCAACAGAAGCAACCAGGGCCGCGGGTGCAACAGAAGTAGTAATCATGCCAAAAGAGTAAAGAAGCAACTCTCTCTTCCAAACCAAACATCAGCATCATTACAAAAGGGCTACCAAAAAATAACAAGTGTATGCATCAAACTAAATAAAGATCCTACTACACCAAGTGTACACATCTAACTAACTGGCTCAGTTAGACATTACTATTTATTAAGCTGTGGAGATTGGCTGACGGCTTGAACTAGATGGGTGCCTGACGAGGGAAACTCCAGCCAGCAGGTCGAAGTCTGATACTTGCGACCCTCTCTCCTACTTTGGGTTTCAGAGCGTGGCGGCACATACGAAGGTATGGTGCATGGGGAGACGCATGGTACGCCATGTACACACAGTTTTGCCTGATGAGCGAAACCGCGCTGCCATCATGATCCTTGCCGCCGGGTATCTCCTGGTTAATCAGATAATTCAGTCCAAGAAACAAAGAGAGTGTACCAAGGCTACTTACCAGCCTCCAGTCAAAAATTCCCTAAGGCCCGAAGAAGCTGGGATCCTGCTCAAAGATCTTGCAGTGACTGTGATTGTATTCCGCGAAACAACACGTCCGGTATGTGCGAATGATCATCAATCGTTTTCCATCGTCTGATCGAGCCAGGAACCACCTACAACTGCCATGCCGCTTTTCTTTGAAAGGTTCTGGGATTAGGAAGGTTAGGGACACCACGCGGCCTACAACATCATATCAAGTTGGAGTCAAATAAAAAAGGGCTCATACTATAGTCAATCTTAAGAACAGCATGTTATGAGCATGAATATTTTTCAGTAAATGTTGACAGTAATATAAGCAAGCCATCATGATATCATAGGAAAGTAACATACTGCTGGAACAACCGTTTTAGCGATGACTGGAGTAGGCCAGCAATACGTCCAGCCATAGAAGGAGTCGACATCGTAAATGAAGCCCTTGTGTTCAATGGCATCAGAGAACCATGGAGGATGTATGATCCTGCAATGGACGTGCAGATTTGTCCACTTACTGCAGTGACATGTCAGATAGGCGAGATGATGTCTACTACACAACCTTCTTCTTGTAGACGTTGTTGGGCCTCCAAGTGCAGAGGTTTGTAGGACAGTAGAAAATTTCCCTCAAGTGGATGACGTAAGGTTTATCAATCCGTGGGAGGCGTAGGATGAAGATGGTCTCTCTCAAACAACCCCACAACCAAATAAAAAAGAGTCTCTTGTGTCCCCAACACACCCAATACAATGGTGAATTGTATAGGTGCACTAGTTCGGCGAAGAGATGGTGATACAAGTGCAATATGGATGGTAGATATAGGTTTTTGTAATCTGAAATTATAAAAAACAGCAAGGCAACTAATGATAAAAGTGAGAGAAAACGGCATTGCAATGCTTCGAAACAAGGCTAAGGTTCATACTTTCACTAGTGCAAGTTCTCTCAACATAATAACATAACCGGATCAAATAACTATCCCTCAACATGCAACAAAGTGTCACTCCAATGTCACTAATAGCGGAGAACAAACGAAGAGATTATTGTAGGGTATGAAACCACCTCAAAGTTATCCTTTCTGATCGATCTATTCAAGAGTTCGTAGTAAAATAACATGAAGCTATTCTTTCCGTTCGATCTATCATAGAGTTCGTACCAGAATAACACCTTAATACACAAATCAACCAAAACCCTAATGTCACCTAGATACTCCAATGTCACCTCAAGTATCCATGGGTATGATTATATGATATGCATCACACAATCTCACATTCATCTATTGAACCAACACAAAGTACTTCAAAGAGTGCCCCAAAGTTTCTACCAGAGTGTCAAGACGAAAACGTGTGCCAACCCCTATGCATAAGTTCATTGAACCCGCAAGTTGATCACCAAAACATACATCAAGTAGATCACGTGAATATCCCATTGTCACCACAGATAATCACGACAAGACATACATCAAGTGTTCTCAAATCCTTAAAGACTCAATCCGACAAGACAACTTCTAGGGGAAAACTCAATTCATCACAAGAGACTAGAGGGGGAGAAACATCATAAGATCCAACTATAATAGCAAAGCTCGCGATACATCAAGATCGTATCACCTCAAGAACACGAGAGAGAGAGAGAGATGAAACACATAGCTACTGGTACATACCCTCAGCCCCGAGGGAGAACTACTCCCTCCTCGTCATGGAGAGCGCCGGGATGATGAAGATGACCACCGATGAGGGATCCCCCCCTCTGTTAGGGTGCCGGAACGGGCTCCCAAGAGGTTTTTGGTGGCTACAGAGGCTTGCGGCGGCGGAACTCCCGATCTATTGTGTTCCTCGATGTTTTTAGGGTATATGGATATATATAGGCGAAAGAAGTCGGATAGGGGAGCCACGAGGGACCCACGATAGTGGGGGGTGCGCCTAGGAGGGTAGGGCGCGCGTCCCTACCTCATGGCTTCCTTGTTGCTTCCCTGACGTCTACTCCAAGTCTCCTGGATTGCTTCCGTTCCAAAAGTAACTCTCCCGAAGGTTTCATTCCGTTTGGACTCCGTATGATATTCCTTTTCTACGAAACACTGAAATAGGCAAAAAAACAGCAATCTGGGCTGGGCCTCCAGTTAATAGGTTAGTCCCAAAAATGATATAAAAGTGTATAGTAAAGCCCATTAACATCCAAAACAGGTAATATAATAGCATGGAACAATCAAAAATGATAGATACATTGGAGACGTATCAAGCATCCCCAAGCTTAATTCCTGCTCGTCCTCGAGTAGGTAAATGATAAAAATAGAATTTTTGATGTGGAATGCTACCTAGCATAATGCTCAAAGTAGTTTTCTTTATTGTGGCATGAATGTTTAGATCCAAATGATTCAAAATAAAAGTTTAATATTGACATAAGAGTAATAATACTTCAAGCATACTAACAAAGTAATCATGTAGTTTGGCTATGCTCTATCTTCATCACACAAAATATTAAATCATGCACAACCCAGATGACAAGCCAAGCAATTGTTTCATACTTTAGTATTCTCAAACTTTTTCAATCGTCACGCAATACATGAGCATGAGCCATGGACATAGAACTATATGTGGAATAGAATGGTGGTTGTGGAGAAGACAAAGAAGGAGAAGATAGTCTCACATCAACTAGGCTTATCAATGGGCTATGGAGATGCCCATCAATAGATATCAATGTGAGTGAGTAGGGATTTCCATGCAACGGATGCACTATAGCTATAAGTGTATGGAAGCTCAACAAAAGAAACTAAGTGGGTGTGCATCCAAATTGCTTGCTCAGAAGACCTAGGGCAATTTGAGGAAGCCCATCATTGGAATATACAAGCCAAGTTCTATAATGTAAAATTCCCACTAGTATATGAAAGTGACAACATAGGAGACTCTCTATCATGAAGATCATGGCGATACTTTGAAGCACAAGTTTGGAAAAGGATAGTAAAATTGTCCCTTCTCTCTTTTCCTCTCATTTTTTGGTGCGCTTCTTTGGCCTCCCCCTTTTTTTCATAACTCCGGAGTCTCTTCCCAACTTGTGGGGGAATCATAGTCTCGATCATCCTTTCCTCACTTGGGACAATGCTCTAATAATGAAGATCATCACACTTTTATTTACTTACAACTCAAGAATTACAACTGAATATTTAGAACAAAATATGACTCTATGTGGATGCCTCTGGTGGTGTACCGAGATATGCAATGAATCAAGAGTGACATGTATGAAAGAATTATAAAGGTGGCTTTGCCACAAATACGATGTCAACTACATGATCATGCAAAAGTAGTATGACAATGATGGAGCGTGTCATAATAAACGGAATTGTGGAAGTTGCATGGAAATATATCTCAGAATTGCTATGGAAATGCCATAATAAGTAGGTATGGTGGCTGTTTTGAGGAAGGTATATGGTGGGTGTATGGTACCGGTGCAAGTTGCGCGACACAAGAGAGGCTAGCAATGGTGGAAGGGTGAGAGTGTGTATAATCCATGGAATCAACATTAGTGATAAAGAACTCATATACTTATTGCAAAAATCTACAAGCCATTGAAACAAAGTACTACGAGCATGCTCCTAGTGGGATAGATTGGTAGCAAAAGACCATCGCTCATCCCCAACCACCACTCATAAGGAAGACAATCAAAAAATAATTCATGCTCCAACTTCATCATATGACGGTTCACCATACATGCATGCTACGGGAATCACAAACTTTAACACAAGTATTCCTTAAATTCACAACTACCCAACTAGCATGACTCTAATATTACCATCCTCATATCTCAAAACTATTATCAAGCATCAAATTGATCATAGCATTCAACACACTCTATATGATAGTTTTTATTATACCCAACTTGGATGCCCATCATCTTAGGACAAATTATATAACCAAAGAAAATACCATGCTGTTCTAAAATACTCTCAAAATAATATAAGTGAAGCATGAGAGATCAATAATTTCTACAAAATAAAACCACCGCCGTGCTCTAAAAAGATATAAGTGAAGCACACAGAGTATTCTTATAAATTCCGAATAATGTGTGTCTCTCCCAAAAGGTGTGTACAGCAAGGATGATTGTGGTAAACTAAAAATCAAAGACTCATATCATACAAGACGCTCCAAGCAAAACACATATCATGTGGTGAATAAATTATAGCTCCAGGTAAAGTTACCGATAGACGAAGACGAAAGAGGGGATGCCATCCGGGGCATCCCCAAGCTTAGGCTCTTGGTTGTCCTTGAATATTACCTTGGGGTGCCTTGGGCATCCCCAAGCTTAGGTTCTTGCCACTCCTTATTCCATAGTCTATCGAATCTTTACCCAAAATTAGAAAACTCCACAACACAAAACTCAACAGAAAACTCGTAAGCTCCGTTAGTATAAGAAAATAAATCACCACTTAGGT
Source organism: Triticum dicoccoides (assembly GCF_002162155.2). Lineage (NCBI taxonomy): Eukaryota > Viridiplantae > Streptophyta > Magnoliopsida > Poales > Poaceae > Triticum > Triticum dicoccoides. The sequence continues at coordinate 403,779,396 of NC_041387.1, forward strand.
ACTGCTGTGAAATCATTATAAATTCATATTGGTGTAATATATACTGTATTCCAACTTCTCTGTGGTTCATACCCTCCGATACTACTCATAGATTCATGAAAATAAGCAAAAAAACACATAGAAAATAGAATCTGTCAAAAACAGAACAATCTATAGTAATCTGTATCATTCAAATACTTCTGTAACTCCAAAAATTCTGAAACAAATGGTTAGACCTGAGGAATTTGTCTATTTCTCATCTTCAAAAAGAATAAACCTAAAAGAACTCTCCAGTAAAAAATGGCAGCTAATCTCGTGAGCGCTAAAGTTTTTATTTTTTACAGCAAGATCATAAAGACTTCACCCAAGTCTTCCCAAAGGTTCTACTTGGCAAAAACACTAATTAAAACATAAAAACACATCTAAAAAGAGGCTAGATGAATTATTTATTACTAAACAGGAGCAAAATCAAAGAACAAAAGTAAAATTGGGTTGCCTCCCAACAAGCGCTAACGTTTAATGCCCTTAGCTAGGCATGATGATTTCAATGATGCTTACGTAAAAGATAAGAATTGAAACATAAGGGATCATCATGAAGAATATGACTAGCACATTTAAGTCTAACTCACTTCCTATGCATAGGGAGTTTTTGAGCAAACAACTTATGGGAACAATAATCAACTAGCATAGGAAGGCAAAACAATATAACTTTAAAACTTTAAGCACATAGAGAGCAAACTTGATATCATTGCAATTCCTACAAGCATATATTCCTCCCTCATAATAATTTTCAATAGCATCATGAATGAATTCAACAATATAAACATCACATAAAGCATTCTTTTAATGATCTACAAGCAGAGAATTTTTATTAATCTCCACATAAGCAAAATTCTTCTCATTCGGAATAGTGGGAGTATCATAAGAGACTCGAATGCTATAAATTGTTTCCATATTAAAAGAGTAATGTTCAGAAAAAGGGCAATCATAATCATGACAAGTTTTATAAATATAATCATCACTACTTTTTATAGCATAAGTTTCATCACAATAATCATAATAAGTAGCAACTTTGTTCTCATCATAATCAATTGAAACCTCTCCCAAAATAGTGGATTCATCACTAAATAAAGTCATGACCTCTCGAAATCCACTTTCATAAATATTATAAGATTCAACACCCTCCAAAATAGTGGGATCATTACTTCCTAAAGTTGACACTCTTCCAAACCCACTTTCATCAATATAACCATCATAAATAGGAGGCATGCTATCATCATAGTAAATTTGCTCATCGAAACTTGGGAGACTAAAAATATCATCTTCATTAAATGTAGCATCCCCAAGATTGGGACAAACATTAATTGCAGCAAATATATTCTCAAACATGTCATTCTCAGCAAACATAGCATCGCCAAGCTTGGGCCTTTCCATATCATAAGCATAATCACTCTCATCATTAATAGTATGGATAGCACCAATAGTATAGCAATTATCATCATCACAATGAGTAATAGGAGCAACATCATTTGAGAGGGATACCTTTCTACCTTTGCTTCTCCGTCTTTTCTTTTTCTTCTTCACATCATTTGCGGGTTTAACCCTCTTTTTTGAGCTCCTTATTAATGAGATTGGTTGAATAGAAAGCTCCTCCTCCTTACCTGATTCATCATAAGAAATAATATGAGGATATTGGGAAGTCTCTTCCCTTTATTTAGTATTGTCTTCATCTTCTATTTGCTTTATTTTCTTTATGTAATTGGCAATATAAGGATTTTCAATGCAATTCACCGCACAATACATAAAAATTTCTTCTAGATCAAAATCAAGAACTTTATCAAGGACAAATTCTGGCATATCCTCAGTTATACGTTTTATTTCTTCATAACCCACAAGCAAGCTAAGTTCATTATGATGTGCAAGGGAAATCAATTCATCACAATTTTTTGGACATGATACGATCATGAAACAATTTGCATTGGGTATCTAAATGATCACGTTCATTGCAAAGTTCACAAGGATGGCAAAGAAATTTTAAATTTTCAGCACAAACATCTAGCCTTTCTTGCAACCATTTAGTTTCTAAATACTTATGCCTCTTGCAAAATCTATCTTACCTATTTGATGTGTACTTGGAAACTCTATGCACTCCACAAAAGTGACATGCTTATAAGAGATATTTTCATCATGACTAGTGCAATCATCATTAGTACTATGTATATTCAAAGAGTTCATACTAACAACATTGAAATCATGCTCATCATTCAAAGATTTAGTGCCAAACATTTTATATACTTCTTCTTCTAGCACTTGAGCACAATTTTCCTTTCCATCATTCTCACGAAAGATATTAAAAAGATGAAGCGTATGAGGCAAACTCAATTCCATTTTTTGTTTTCTTTTATAGACTAAACTAGTGATAAAACAAGAAACAAAAAGATTCGATTGCAAGATCTAAAGATATACCTTCAAGCACTCACCTACCCGAGAATGGCGCGAGAAAAGAGCTTGATGTCTACTACACCACCTTATTCTTGTAGACATTGTTGGGCCTCCAAGTGCAGAGGTTTGTAGGACAGTAGCAAATTTCCCTCAAGTGGATGACCTAAGGTTTATCAATCCGTGGGAGGCGTAGGATGAAGATGGTCCCTCTCAAACAACCCTGCAACAAAATAACAAAGAGTCTCTTGTGTCCCCAACACACCCAATACAATGGTGAATTGTATAGGTGCACTAGTTCGGCGAAGAGATTGTGATACAAGTGCAATATGGATGCTAGATATAGGTTTTTGTAATATGAAATTATAAAAACAGCAAGGTAACTAATGATAAATGTGAGCGAAAACGGTATTGCAATGCTTCGAAACAAGGCCTAAGGTTCATACTTTCACTAGTGCAAGTTCTCTCATAACATAACTGGATCATATAACTATCCCTCAACATGCAAGAAAGAGTCACTCCAAAGTCACTAATAGCGGAGAACAAACGAAGAGATTATTGTAGGGTACGAAACCACCTCAAAGTTATCCTTTTTGATCGATCTATTCAAGAGTCCGTAGTAAAATAACATAAAGCTATTCTTTCTGTTCGATCTATCATAGAGTTCGTACTAGAATAACACCTTAAGACACAAATCAACCAAAACCCTAATGTCACCTAGATACTCCAATGTCACCTCAAGTATCCATGGGTATGATTATACGATATGCATCACACAATCTCAGATTCATCTATTCAACCAACACAAAGTACTTCAAAGAGGTTTCTACCGGAGAGTCAAGATGAAAACGTGTGCCAACCCCTATGCATAAGTTCATTGAACCCGCAAGTTGATCACCAAAACATACATCAAGTAGATCACGTGAATATCCCATTGTCACCATAGATAAGCACGGCAAGACATACATCAAGTGTTCTCAAATCCTTAAAGACTCAATCCGACAAGACAACTTCAAGGGGAAAACTCAATTCATCACAAGAGAGTAGAGGGGGAGAAACATCATAAGATCCAACTATAATAGCAAAGCTCGCGGTACATCAAGATCTTATCACCTCAAGAACACGAGAGAGAGAGATCAAACACGTAGCTACTGGTACATACCCTCAGCCCCGAGGGTGAACTACTCCCTCCTCGTCATGGAGAGCACCGGTATGATGAAGATGGCCACCGGTGAGGGATCCCCCCCTCCGGCAGGGTGCCGTAACGGGCTCCCGAGAGGTTTTTGGTGGCTACAGAGGCTTGCGGCAGTGGAACTCCCGATCTATTGTGTTCCTCAATGTTTTTAGGGTATATGGATATATATATAGGCGAAAGAAGTTGGTCATGGGAGCCTCGAGGGGCCCACGAGGGTCTCGTGGCTTCCTCGTTGTTTCCCTGACTTCTACTCCAAGTCTCCTGGATTGCTTCCATTCCAAAAATAACTCTCCCAAAGGTTTCATTCCGTTTGGAGTCCGTTTGATTTTCTTTTCTGCGAAACACTCAAATAGGCAAAAAAAACAGTAATCTGGGATGGGCCTCCGGTTAATAGGTTAGTCCCAAAAATTATATAAATTGTATAGTAAAGCCCATAAACATCCAAAACAGGTAATATAATAGCGTGGAACAATCAAAAATTATAGATACGTTGGAGACGTATCACGAGACCGCGGTTGAAGAACGAAATTAGCCTGAAGTCTTTATAATTCTCGCAGATCTTGTGGGCACTTGGGAGATTACAAGCTTGAGCAAATCAAACTTGGTATCATGTTGGCTACTTTAAGATTCCGAGTATTCTGGGCCGCGATGCCAAAGCAGTGCAATGTTAATTGAAGGAAGGGGGATCAATCGTCGGGTGTAGACCTCCATGAGCATCCAGCTGCCGCAACCGTCGACGAGCACCATCCAAGACGTGTTCATGCCGACCCAGTACATACTGTTAATGTAGTTGAGGGTAACGGGGATCGGATCACAGTCAAGGGGGTTGATTCTCGCCACCCTACGATCGTTATGCTACGTGACACACCCTTTCCGAAGATCAAGCGACATCAGCAAGCAAGGAGCTGGCCTAGAAAGCTCTGGCCTAAGGGCTTTGAGTAAACGGTACAACCCCAACGAGCACGCATCGAGCGACATGGTACTGATATTGTCCACACGCAAAACAATGAGCTTGATTACCTCTGTGGGGAGCGAATTCCAGCCACTCTTTCAGCAGACACTGATCGGTTCTACCATTGTTAGTGCTTGGGTTTCGAAAGAGGGGGGAGGTGCCTAAACGTGAAGGAAATATTCCCTAGAGGTAATAATAAAGTTTTTATTTTATATTTCCTTATATCATGATAAATGTCTATTATTCATGCTTGAATTGTATTAACCGGAAACTTGATACATGTGTGGATACATAGACAAAATACCATGTCCCTAGTATGCCTCTACTTGACTAGCTCGTTAATCAAAGATGGTTGAGTTTCCTAGCCATAGACATGTGATGTAATTTGATGAACAAGATCACATCATTAGGAGAATGATGTGATGGACAAGACCCGTTCGTTAGCTTAGCATTATGATTGTTCAGTTTTACTGTACTGCTTTCTTCATGTTAAATACATATTCCTCCGACTATGAGATTATGTAACTCCCGGATACCGGAGGAATTCCTTGTGTTCTATCAAACATCACAACGTAACTGGGTGATTATAAAGATGCTCTACAGGTATCTCCAAAGGTGTTTGTTGGGTTGGCATAGATCGAGATTAGGATTTGTCACTCCGAGTACCGGAGAGGTATCTCTGGGCCCTCTCACTAATGCACATCATAAGAAGCCTTGCAGGCAATGTGACTAATGAGTTAGTTGTGGGATGATGCATTATGGAATGAGTAAAGAGACTTTCCCATAACGAGATTGAACTAGGTATGAAGATACCGACGATCGAATCTCGGGCAAGTAACATACCGATGACAAGGGAATAACGTATCTTGTCATAACGGTTCGACCGATAAAGATCTTCGTAGAATATGTGGGAGCCAATATGAGCATCTAGGTTCCGCTATTGGTTATTGACCGGAGAAGTGTCTCGGTCATGTCTACATAGTTCTTGAACCCGTAGGGTACGCACGCTTAACATTAGATGATGATATTGTATTATATGAGTTATGTGATTTGGTGACCAAATGCTGTTCGTAGTCCCGGATGAAATTACAGACATCACAAGGAGTCTCTAAATGGTCGAGAGGTAAAGATTGATATATAGGACGATAGTATTCGGACACCGAAAGTGTTCCGGGGTACCTGGTACGTATCGGGTCACCAGAAGGGGTTCCGGGCATCCCCCCGGCAACTACATGGGCCTAATGGGCCAAGAGTGGGATAGAACAGCCCCTAAGGTGCTGGTGCGCCCCATGTAGGCTGTAATAGAAGGGAGGGGAGGAAAGAGGAGAAGAGAGAAAGGAAGGGGAGGAAAGAGGAGAAGAGAGAAAGGAAAGGGAGGGATTCGGCCTCCCCTTCCTTCTCCCCCCTCCTCCTTCCTTCCCCCTTCAGGAATTATGGCGGTGGGGGGGGGGGTGCGAATAGTATTAGGGCCCTAAGTAGGATTCCTCCTACTTGGGCGCCTGATACGTCCATTTTGCATCATGCTTTCATATCAATATTTATTGCATTATGGGCTGTTATTACACGTTATGTCAGAATATTTATGGCTATTCTCTCTTATTTTACAAGGTTTATCATGAAGAGGGAGAATGCGGGCAGCTGGGATTCTGGCCGGAAAAGGAGCAAATATTGGAAACCTATTCGGCAAAGCTCCAAAAGTCTTGAAACTCCACGAAAGTCATTGTTGGAATTTATAAGAATTATTGAGCAAAGAAATTACCAGAGGGGGCCCACACCCTAGCCACGAGGGTGGGGGCGCGCCCCCCCTACTAGGTGCGCCCCCCTGTCTCGTGGCCCCCTGTTGGCCCTCCGGTGCCCATCTTCTGCTATATGAAGTCTCTTACCCTGGAAAAAAATCATAAGCAAACTTACGGGACGAAACTCCACCGCCACAGGCAGAACCTTGGCGGAACCAATCTAGGGCTCCGGCGGAGCTGTTCTGCCGGGGAAACTTTCCTTCGGGAGGGGGAAATCATCACCATTGTCATCACCAACGATCCTCTCATCGGGAGGGGGTCAATCTCCATCAACATCTTCACCAACACCATCTCCTCTCAAAACCCTAGTTCATCTCTTGTATCCAATCTTGTGTCAAAACCACAAATTGGTACCTGTGGGTTGCTAGTAGTGTTGATTACTCCTTGTAGTTGATGCTAATTGGTTTACTTGGTGGAAGATCATATGTTCAGATCCTTAATGCATATTAATACTCCTCTGGTCATGAACATGAATATGCTTTGTGAGTAGTTACATTTGTTCCTGAGGACATGGGTGAAGTCTTACTATTAGTAGTCATGTGAATTTGGTATTCGTTCGATATTTTGATGAGATGTATGTTGTCTCTCCTCTAGTGGTGTTATGTGAATGTCGACTACATGACACTTCACCATTATTTGGGCCTAGAGGAAGGCATTGGGAAGTAATAAGTAGATGATGGGTTGCTAGAGTGACAGAAGCTTAAACCCTAGTTTATGCGTTGCTTCGCAAGGGGCTGATTTGGATCCACTAGTTTCATGCTATGGTTAGGTTTACCTTAATACTTATTTTGTAGTTGCGGATGCTTGCAATAGGGGTTAATAATAAGTGGGATTCTTGTCCATGAAAGGGCAGTACCCAAGCACCGGTCCACCCACATATCAAATTATCAAAGTACCGAACGCGAATCATATGAGCGTGATGAAAACTAGCTTGACGATAATTCCCATGTGTCCTCAGGAGCGCTTTTCTCATTATAAGAAATTGTCTAGGCTTGTCCTTTTCTACAAAAAGGATTGGGCCACCTTGCTGCACCTTATTTACTTTCATTGCTTGTTACCCATTACAAATTATCTTATCACAAAACTATCTGTTACCTACAATTTCAGTGCTTTCGGAGAATACCTTACTGAAAACCGCTTGCCATTTCCTTCTGCTTCTCGTTGGGTTCGACACTCTTACTTATCAAAAGGACTACGATAGATCCCCTATACTTGTGGGTCATCAAGACTCTTTTCTGGCGCCGTTGCCGGGGAGTGAAGCGCCTTTGGTGAGTGGAACTTGGTAAGGAAACATTTATATAGTGTGCTGAAATTTACTGTCACTCGTTACTATGGAAACTAATCCTTTGAGGGGCTTGTTCGGGGCATCTTCGCCCCGACCAGTGGAGCAAAGAGTTGCTCCTCAACCTACTGAACCTACTGAAAATGTTTACTTTGATATTCCTTCGGGTATGATAGAGAAACTGCTAGCTAATCCCTTTGCAGGAGATGGAACATTGCATCCCGATTTACACCTTATTTTTGTGGCTGAAGTTTGTGGATTATTTAAGCTTGCAGGTATTCCCGATGATGTTGTTAAGAGGAAGGTCTTTCCTTTATCTTTGAAGGGAGACACATTGACATGGTATAGGCTATGTGATGATGCGGGATCTTGGAACTATAAACAATTGAAGTTAGAATTTCACCAGAAGTTCTATCCTATGCATCTTGTTCATCGTGATCGTAATTACATATATAATTTCTGGCCTCGCGAAGGAGAAAGCATCGCTCAAGCTTGGGGGAGGCTTAAGTCAATGTTATATTCATGCCCCAATCATGAGCTCTCAAGAGAAATGATTATTCAAAAAAAAATTGCTCGGCTTTCTCTCAATGATCGCACCATGCTTGATACTTCCTGTGATGGTTCTTATATGCTGAAGACTACTGAATTCAAGTGGGATTTACTGGAAAGAATTAAACGCAACCCTGAAGATTGGGGTTCCGACGATGGTAAGGAGTCAGGTATGACACCTAAGTTTGATTGTGTTAAATCTTTTATGGATACCGATGCTTTTCATGGATTTAGCACTAAATATGGACTTGACTCTGAGATAGTAGCTTCTTTCTGTGAATCTTTTGCTACTCACGTTGATCTCCCTAAGGATAAGTGGTTTAAATATAATCCTCCCACTGAAGTAAAAGTAGTTGCACCTATTACAGTTGAAGAAAAGACTATCACTTATAATGATCCTATTGTTCCTACTACTTATGTTGAGAAACCACTTTTTCCTATTAGGATAAAGGATCCTGTTAAAGCTTCAACTGTAGTTCGTAAGAGTAATACTAGAACATATACACCTCCTGAGCAAATTAAAGTTGAACCTAGTATTGCTATGGTTAAAGATCTCTTGGATGATAATATAGATGGGCATGTTATTTACTTCTGTGAACAGGCTGCTAATATTGCTAGACCAGATGCTAAGATACATAGACCTGTTGTAGGCATGTCTGTTATTTCTGTTAAAATAGGAGATCATTGTTATCATGGTTTATGTGATATGGGTGCTAGTGCTAGTGCAATACCTCATTTCTTATATGAAGAAATTATGCATGATATCACACCCGCTGAAATAGAAGGTATTGATGTTACTATTAAGCTTGCCAATAGAGATACTATTTCACCAGTTGGGATTGTTAGAGATGTTGAAGTCTTGTGTGGGAAAGTTAAATATCCTGCTGATTTTCTTGTTCTTGGTTCCCCACAAGATGACTTGTGTCCCATTATATTTGGCAAACCCTTCTTGAATACTGTTAATGATAGGATTTATTGCAAAAAGGATGTTGTTACAATAGGCTTAGGGGATATGTCTCATGAGTTTAATTTTGCCAAATTTCGTAGACAACCCCGTGATAAAGAATTGCCTAGTAAGGATGAAATTATTGGTCTTGCTTCTATTGCCATGCCTCCAACTAATCCGTTAGAACAATATTTGCTAGACCATGAAAATGATATGTTTATGAATGAAAGAAGGGAAATAGATGAAGTATTCCTTCAACAGGGTCCTATTCTGAAACACAACTTACCTGTTGAAATCATAGGGGATCCCCCTCCGCCCAAGGGTGATCCCGTGTTTGAGCTCAAACCATTATCTGATAATCTGAAATATGCTTATCTTGATGAAAGGAAGATATATCCTGTTATTATTAGTGCTAACATTTCAGAGCAAGAAGAGGAAAGATTATTGTGTCACGCCCAATATGTGATACTATCCTAAAGAGACTCGAAGGTCCCACCAAGGATAGAACAGCATATTGAAACGCTTTTGCAAGGTGAATATCATTACATCAACATTACATAATAGATGGGGATACATATAAAAGGCATACAATGCCACATGAATACATCATCATCTTACATAAGAGCACCATCCGACTATGGATGAAACACAAACAGAAACTCAAACGACATCCACCCTGCTAGCCCAGGCTGCCGACCTGGAACCTATCCCCTGATCGAAGAAGAAGCATAAGAAGAACTCCTCAAAGTAAGCAAACATCGCTCTCGCATCATGATCATCGCAAAACCTGCACCTGAAGCTGTTGTTGTAGTAAACTATGAGCCACGAGGACTCAGCAATCCCATTACCATGGGTATCAAGACTAGCAAAGCTTAATGGGTAAGGAAGGGGTAAAGTGGTGAGGTTGCAGCAGCGACTAAGCATGATATGGTGGCTAACATACGCAAATAAGAGCGAGAAGAGAGCAAACTTAACGGTCGTGAAGCTAGCAATGATCAAGAGGTGATCCTGAACTCCTACTTACGTCAAACATAACCCAAAACCGTGTTCACTTCCCGGACTCCGCCGAAAAGAGACCATCACGACTACACACGCGGTTGATGCGTTTTAATTCGGATCTGGTGTCAAGTTATCTACAACCGGACATTAACAAATTCCCATCTGCCACATAATCGCGGGCACGACTTTCGAAAGTTTATACCCTGCAGGGGTGTCCCAACTTAGCCCATGATAAGCTCTCGCAATCAACGAAGGATATTCCTTCTCCCAGGAAGACCCGATCAGTCTCGGAATCTCGGTTTACAAGGCATTTCGACAATGGTAAAACAAGACCAGCAAGACCACCCGCTGTGCCGACAAATCCCGATAGGAGCTGCACATATCTCTTTCTCAGGGCACACTGGATAAGCTAAGCGTATAGGTACCGACGTAATCCAAGTTGCGAAGGATTGGTCCCGCACGGTGCTCTAGTTTGGACCAACACTCGGAGGAGCACTAGCCCGGGGGGGGGGGGTAAAATAAAGATGACCCTCGGGCTCCGGAAACCCAAGGGAAAAAGGGCTAGGTGAGGCAAATGGTAAAACCAAGGTTGGGCCTTGCTGGAGGAGTTTTATTCAAAGCGAACTGTCAAGGGGATCCCATAAATCGCCCAACCGCGTTAGGGACGCAAAATCCGGGAACATAATACCGTTATGACGGAAACTAGGGCGGCAAGAGTGGAACAAAACACCAGGCATAAGGCCGAGCCTTCCACCCTTTACCAAGTATATAGATGCATTAATAATATAAGAGATATTGTGATATCCCAACAAAATCCCGTCCACCATGGAGCAATCTTCAACTTCACCTGCAACTAACAATGCTCTAAGAGGGGCTGAGCAAAGCGGTAACATAGCCAAACAATGGTTTGCTAGGAAGGGTGAAAAGGTTAGAGGCTGACATGGCAATTTGGGAGGCTTGAAGAGCAAGTGATAGGTAGCGCAGCAAAGCGATAGAACGAAGCAACTAGCATAGCAATGATAGTAGTGAGATCCAGGGTGATGGTCATCTTGCCTGAAATCCCGCAAGGAAGAACAACGAGTCCATGAAGAAGACGAACGGATGAATCCGAACCAAGCGTAGACGAACGAATCCTCACGATCGCAACGAAACGAGAACTATCGAGAAGAAGCACACAACATGGTAAACACACCACACATGACAAGGCATGATGCTCAACCAAGTATGATGCATGACAAGGCTACAAGAAGCTACTCATGGCAAGAGAGGATGCATACAAGAACAACACATCAAGGCAAGTTTAAATGAGGCCGGAAACAACATATAACAATTCCGGTAGGTCCTCATATGCAAGTTTAGAAATTGGTACAGAACTGAATAAACCTTATGTTCAAGTTGTTAAACAGCAAGTTAAGATGCACCAAGATGATCTACACGAGATTCTAGTCAAGTTACATATAAAGTTCATTTAATTCGGAGCTACGGCCTACAAGATATGAGCAAAACAAGTTAACCATGACATTGATGCAAAATGCATACAAACATCAAGCAAACACCTCAAAACAAGGATGCAACATGATAATATGAAACTTCATGCAAAACTAAGCAAGTTTCATATTGAGCACACTCAAAACGGAGCAACGGTTCAACACATACACTATACAAGTTTAAAGGACAAGCTTTCCAAAACAGCAACTAGGCATCTAGCAAGCATCAAAATTATATGCTACAACATCTCAACGTGCAAACAAAAGGCATGGGCATGAAGTACAGGTAAGGCATGACAAAACATGAACACTGAGCTATCTCCAGAAAACACTAGAACATGCTCAAAAGGATATGGCAAGATTGCAAATAATAACAGTTTCAGACTTAGCAGAAATAACATCAGGTTGCAATGTTTAGATCTATCAAACAACATGTTACAGAAATTATCATTGAAAACAAAGGCATGGCATGAATCTACTAATTTCATATAACAAAAGTCCCTTACTGACCATAAGCCAAAAGGGCACAGAAAATATGATGGCACACATGTAAACATAGCAAGTGATATGACAGATTCATACATGGCAGGAACAACAATAAGTAGGCATGTTGGGGAGCTTTAACCACTCACCACAGAGCAACACATGGCATGGCAAGGTGACCAACAGTAAGAAGATATGTTTGAGAATCTAATCATGTCAAGAACAAGTTCATAGGGTGCATGGCTCACTAGTAAAGCTCATGGCAAAACTGAACTTAATGTTAACAAGTTGACAGCAACATTATTTAGCAATTTGAGAGCAAGATTACAACAAGTTACCTCAGGCTAGAAATGCAACCAGGGGCATGAATGGATAGAGCATGACATTTATAACAAAACATCCTTAGTGAACATCTCCAGATTATGCATAGAATGAGTTGTGGCAGCAGGTTTACATAGCATCATGATGTAGCAGATTCAGACTAGCAAAACAGTAACAGCAAGTACCCTACTTCCCGAGCTTGATGAACTCACTACAGGACTCACAAAAATACATGGATTGCACCACAACAAAGATGGAATGTTGTATCTCATAACACATGTATACATCAAGCTCATAGGATGCAGACACAAAATGCAATGAAAAAGACAAAACAGGAAGTTATAACAGTTTCAGCAGGTTAACATCATATAGCACTCTTTCAATGATGATTAGGGCATCAATATGGATCCAAACAAGCATGGCACATTGTAATGAAATGAAGAGCATCTCACAACAAACATTTGGATATATCATATGCATGAAACGGAGCAGTATGCATGGAGTTATGATAGGTCAAAGGAGGCAACATAAATGACAGAAAAAAGACAGTGGATTTCGGGGTCAACCTCCGTTTTGGATCTGAATCTGGGGGCTTGGGCACACGAACCGAGGCGGGGCCGAGCTCGCCGGAGATGGAGCGGTGATGACCGGAGAGGGCCGGAGAGGGCCGGGGACGGCCAGGGCGCCGGATCTGGCTGGCCCTTTGCCGGATCCGGCCGGAGGCGAGACCGGTGGCGAGACGAGGCGGGCCACGCGGACGGAGACGGCGGGTGGCGCGGCAGAGCTGATGGCGAGGTTGGTGCGGCGGCGGGCGGAGGCGGCGAAGGGCGCCGGCGTCGGAGAGGGGGGAGGCCGAGGCGGAGGGAGGCGAGGGCGGCCTGGCGGCGCCGGGCGGCGACGGTCGCCGGCGGAGGCGGCGGAGGGCGGCCAGGCGACGATGGTGCCGGCGGAGGGCGGCGGAGGCAGCGCGCTTCCGGCGGCGGCGAGCGGGAGCCGAGGGCGCCGGGTCGCATGGGCTCGGGGCGGGCCCCGATGGGCTTCGCGGGCCGGCCCCAGGCTCGGGCGGGCTGCGGCGGCTGGAGGGGCGACGTGGCGGCGGCGGATTCATCGGGGACGGCGGCACGGACATGTCCGGCGGCGCGAGGGGAAGAAGACTAGGGTTTGGACTGCGTGAAAATTCGGGGAGGGGCACATATTTATAGGTAGAGGGAGCTAGGAGGCTCCAAATGAGGTGCGGTTTTTGCCGACATGGTCGTGATCGAACGACCGAGAGCATGAAGGGGGTTTGGATGGGTTTTTAGGCCAGTTTGAAGGGGTGTTGGGCTGCAAACAAAAGAGTCTTTACGGTTCCCCGGTTAACCGTTGGAGTATCAAACGGACTCCAAATGGCACGAAACTTGACAGGCGGTCTATCGGTGCTATACCAAGGCCGCTTGGCAAACCTCGGTCCATTCCGAGAACGTTTAACACCCGCTCACAACAAGAGACAAAAGGGGGACGCCGGGGGACATAGGAGTGCTGGATTGCAAAACGGACAACGGGGAAAATGCTCGGATGCATGAGACGAAGACATATGCCAATGCGATGCACATGATGACATGATATGAAATGCAGATGATGACATGGCAAAATGTAACACGCAAGCACATGACATGGCAAGGATGGCGAATAACTGGCGGACACCTGGCGCATCGAATCCGGGGCGTTACAACTCTCCTCTACTAACAAGAGATCTCGTCCCGAGATCTTGGAACGAGACAGAAGAGAAAGGGGAAGAGGTGAAGTAATAACACAAGAGAAAAGATGAACAAAGTCGAGAGCACTCGGGTAGAAAAGATGAACGGCGAAAATGACAAGAATCGAAAGCTGAAGGAACAAGATAGACTCTGAAATCACTCCGGTTAGAACAAGATAGAAAAAGAATAACAAAGAAGGAATTTCGGTAGCACTCTGGCTGAACATGGAAGGGATGGAGACCTGAACTTCACCCAATGGGATGACACTTGACGAGATGAACAACGCAAAGCCTCCGGAAGAATTGAAAGAGTGGAATGAAAAGAAGGATGAGAGAAGAACAACTTCCACCATGAATGAATTAGATAGCATCCTTACAAGGGAGGATTAAGCGGAGTTGTTGAGAAATAAACAATAAAAGAATAAGCTTATTGTGGACTTATCAAAAACATCTCAAAACTTGAGGTGAAATTATACCACAACCAAATGCTTGAATATCTAGGAATAACAAAGAAATGCAAAACCCCACTTGAAAAGAATACGGAGAATTAATTGCACTTCGCGAAGCAAGAAGAAGAATACTTGAGCTTCGCCTACAAGAATCTTGATGAACACTTGAGGAATGATTAAATCATGAAGAACCACCATGAAGAACTCCGGTAATAAAAGGATGATGAGATAGAATGAAGGATGAAAGAATAAGATGAGCCTTGTGGTGATTTAGATGGAGCTTCGCGACAAGACAAGTGAGAAGGCTTGGAACTCTGGAAAAGAAAAGACTAAACGCTTTGAACCGAGAGATTATTTATGATGAACAATCCCCGAAGGAAGGAATTAATCAACTTGACCATGATGAAATGAGAATAAGAATTATGTTATGCTTATCCTCCACCAATTAAATTGATGCGAAGCAATGGATTTGCATACTACTTATCCTTCTTGAAAAGGATTGAGAAGTGACATATCGCTAACTTGAGAAGGTCTTCATGAACCACCGGTAGGATTGAAAGAACGAATGAATTAAAATGATAACCAAGGAAAAGGAATCTGAAGGAACCACCGTAAGAATTAGAAAATGACTAATGAAAGAGAATGAATCACCGGGAAGAATTAGAAGAACACATATGCTAGAGGGGATTTAGATGCAAAAGAGCGAAGAGATAACAAGCTGATTAAAGAATACTTGATAGATACGCCGGGATAAATAGAGAACGATAACTGGAATGATGGCCTCCGGTGAAAAGAAACAGAAATCAACTCCTGACATACTCTGGATGGGCAAGGAAAGAAAATCTGACGAATGGAATAATTCGAGAGGATAAGAAGAACCTGGAACCACGAATCTTCGAGAGAATGGACAAGATTTAGAGGAAAAACTCTTCTTCGATCTTCAAATGACGACGAGAAGCCCCACCAAAATTACTGAGATACTCCGGTAGAATGAAAAGCAGAGAGGTTGAGCCCACAATGAAAAGAATTTGAAAGTGATCTTGGAGAAGGCATGTGACTGATGAAATTCATTCTTACGTCACACTTGAAAAGGATTTGAGAATAAACCCGGGAGAATTAGAAGAGTCAGGTAAGATTCTGGGAAAAGACCTGTGGGTTAGGGCCCACTAAAAGAAAAACATCATTGGAAAGGATTGTTGAATAGATAGATGATGCACCGGAACAATTGAAATATTTGAATAAGGTGACAACCTTTAATTAATTGGAACACAGACGAATCTCCTGAGATGTCTTGCGAACTCCAGAATGATAAACTGGCGAGAGACACACGAGCAAGGAGAACACTTGATCCAAGGAAAAGAATGTGATCAACCCGAAAAAACTTGAATTGAGTCCACCGGAAAAGAAAGGGATGAAGAATGACGAATGAGACGAGAATCCACCGGTTGAAATGATTGAGGGAAGATTGAAGAGACTCCACACGAATGAAAATTGATGCTCGAAAGAGACTCGGGTTCCG